>NC_089284.1:1405000-2005000 GCF_963678975.1 Dysidea avara | reverse complement strand
ATCTACAAGATTCCACAGAGTGTATATATACTACTTAAATAAACACATCCTCCCTTTGAGTTCACTGTTTGCCTTGCAGATTAACCGAATGGCTTCACCAACAATGTTTTATTAAGGCTAAGATGAATACAAGATTGATAGAGATACTTGTTATATCCAATACTAAGTTTTAAGTGTACTCATATCTCCTACCTTCAATATTTACAAATCTTTTACAATCCCTAAATCTAGAAGATTTAGTTATTAGTGACCTATTGAAGAAGGCATATTTCATCTCGTTCACTTTGCAACATTTTAAACAACTTTTGTATGTGTTCTTGACCACTGGCATTAACACACAAAACTGAAGTGATAGGCGAGACTTGGAAAATCAAACAGAAAAAAAGTTTCAAGCATTTTAGCCAATCAATAACAGTAAACTAATCCTCTCAAACACATTTCTATATCTAACATAGATCTGGGAATGACATCACCACTCATAGCTATGCATAATACTCTTAATGGTACAGGAACTTGGTATACGCAATGGAAACTTTACCATTTATTAATAATGAAATACATGTATGAAAATGTATTCATAAGAATGTTTGATACAATATACCAGGTATAGTGGAATTTCTTTTAAGGACCTTCTGTGTAAAGGACACTGCACATTTAACAAGGACAGTTTTTGATGTCCCTGTAGATGTCTACCAGTACAATATTACCTCTGACCAACTTGTAATAGTGAAATTTCATCAAAATCAGCTGGTCCCATTATACAGAGGGGTTGTTCCACTGTAAATTTGTGGTTAGGACTATGTCACATCAACATGTTGTGCATACAATCCCATAATTGTCAAAGGCCAAATTTGATAGTTTTTGTCAATACACAACATGTAGGAGCAGTGAAGAATGTTGTGATGTATGGCACATAAATAAACATGTCCCACTACCAATAAAAATGGAGTTTACTTTAAATGCATGTGGGTTGTAGCCTGAGCAAATTGCCGGCTATAGAACAAAGATAAATTGATAGTAATTTAATTATGGCCTAGACATCCGTTATCATACAAGTGGTAATGACTGATACAAAACTTTGGAACTAAGCAACAGACACACGCAACTTCACATATAAAAATAAACATTAGATAACATGGCATTTACATGTAGAATAAATTAAGCGTGAGTTTAAAATTAACAGCTGCTTGTTCAAGCAATCCAAATGGCCACCTGGTCTACGTCACAAGCAGTAAGAAAGAAAATGAACAACAAAAAATGCTGATTTTAAAGTCAATTATCACATGGAGAAAATTTTTCAATGGGCAAAAAAATCAGTTTTCAATTTTACTAAATCCACGTTTTCCTTTTCAACAGCAAGCTCAATGTTTTATATGCCAAATTGTGCAACCTAAGCAATTTCACAAAAAGTCAACAAACCAATGCTGAAATTCCCACCATACACAGCACCATTAGACAAGGTTCTAATCAACTATAAAATTTGTTTTATATCAGTTCCATGGGAAGCATTAAAAATTATAGCAAGCTAACTTTCACTATTGAACTAACAGCTTACCATACCACTCTCCACATTAATTAAGATATTGAATATTTATATATAGTTAAAATATTTAAAATCACACACAAACACACACATATTAAAAATTTATTTACAGAATACCAGTGTCAGAAATGTGACAAAATAAAAATATACAACAATAGTAGCAAATAAAAGTGATGAAGTTTTGGAGGAAAAAACCTTACTAGCTTTTGTTAAAACAACAAACATAATAAATACAACTGAAAATTACTCTATTAATCCAAGGATGAAATGGCCTTCTTCATCATCGGCTACATCTCACAATGATCTGGCAAAAACACAGACCAAAACAAGGTGTAACCAATTTTCAAAAAACAAAATATTTGTGTGTGTTTGTGTGTTACAAGTTTCAAACAACCATATATACATAGATACCATACAGCAGGAAAGCATGGCAGAAAAGCTTCAACGTTGTCAAGTGAAAAAGCACTCGAAAATTGTCCAACTTGTTACAAACCCATTTAGACTGATCATAAATTTCAAAAACTCATCTCGGTCTTCACAGAAAATTCTACCAAACATTTCCAATGCCAAACTTTCTGCAACATGGTAGATATGTATGTATGTATGTATGTATGTACATACTACAAAAGATTATACACATAAAAATTTATAAATTTACACTGTGTCTATCGTCCAGCAGTCATGTGATTAAGACTAGAGGACTGAACCTGAGTGTGAATCCACCACTATGCTAAACCTACCCACCCTTATTGGTTTCAAATGTGAAACAAGAAGAAACCTCTATATAAGAACTACACCAAGATGAAGAAGAAATCATAGACTCTAATCCTAATGCTAACTGAGGTTTACCTGTTAAACGTAATGATATCTTTCACCGTTTGTATGAAGGTAAGTTTTTGGTGAGTTTGAGGTGATCTAGGGTTAACTTTACACCTTCCAACCCTAGCTCACCTTGAACTTGCCCAAAAACTTACCTTCATAGTTTTCTTGCAACTTGAAGTTATGATGAATGACTGCTAGATGAAGACAATTTGTCTGGCTGCTGGACAAATAGACACTGTGATAAAATATGTACAATCTAACATATGTATATAATAAATTCATGGGTCTTGACAACATATGTACCCATTGGTTTTTGAAAAATAATAAGGTAATGACATTAGAAAAAAAATTTAAACTTTAATGTGTTTGTAATGTTTCACTTTAGTACTCTATTAACATGGTTTAGGTGCTACATATCCAATACTAAATACTAATCCACAAAAACAATTTCTGGATATACTATATTCAAGGGTGTAGGAGGCAGTGTGACAAGTGAGGCAAGAGCCTCATCACATTTTGATCCACTTTTTAGAAATATCCGGAAATTGTATTGCTAGTGTTGCGGAGCATAGCATACGCATACTTTTGATTTATGCTAGAATACGCATCGGTAAGAACAATCGGTAGGATTCAAAACTCAAGGACTGTTAGGTGATATAAGTAATCGTTTGAGGCAAGAAAGCCTTACGCACGAGGGTCACGCAAATGGTTTTCGATTAACACTTAGTGTGATTACCCGGGAGGGATTCCCCAAGCTATTATTAGTTGACTATTCAAATGCACACTAAGCAGCACATCATTTATTCTGTATATAAAAAAATAATATAAACGTGTATGCGGCCTGAACTAGTAAAAGTATTCATCCTACCTATATGCACAGCTAACTTTGAATACATAATGCTAATTAACTATACTGTTTTATAACCTAGTTAGCTTCTTAACTAACATGTCCTACTAGTATAATACTATAAGCATGTATCAATGCATGCAATTAGGTATAATCATACAGCTATTATTCTAAATCAGTAGCAGGAAAATATGCCCAGAAATGGTCCAAAATGCACTCTCAGATTAGCTAAAATTCAAAATTTTCCTGGGGGGGGCATGCCCCCAGACACAGGCAACTCTTATAATACATAATTTACCTAATTTAAGCTATACGATTGCACAGGGTCTTCAGAGACTTGGATTTGCCTTACCACTTTAAAAATTTCTCCTACGCCCCTGATAAGCAAATTGATCATTCGATGGTAACACTTAAGAGATGAGATAATATGACAACCAGAAAATTCTGTTTTTGAAATTAAGCAGTAGTGGTTAGGTACAGTTAATTCTGAGCACATGCCTTAAACTAAAGTACAAGAACTTCCAATCAGTTTTTGTGTGACCAAATCTTCTACCTCCAACCAGATGCAAAGTCATATAAGTCACAGGTTTACATATAGTCATACAGTTAATGACGTATATTTTTGGATGTCCCACACCTTTACTTGTGTACAAAGTGATTTACAACTAAATAACTGGGGTCTATAGTCACACCAAGTTTTGTTGAACATCACACTTTATTAACTAGAAAATTACAAGATAACGTAGTTTTCAATATAGCTTAATAATCTAGTGTTAAGCCACCTAGGCTGAAATAGTTTCTTACCTAATAGGATAATTCTATTAATTCTCCTTTCAAAAAAAAAAAAAAAAAAAAAAAAGCAGTGAAACTTACAACTGGAACACTGGCCACTCTATTACCTGTGTTGGCTAACAAGCCCATTTAGAAAATGACATGCATAGTATGCTTTGATCTTTGATATTCTCTAATATCACTAAGAAACCTCCTGGCATATTAAAAACTCCTTGAATACCTGCTGAGTAATTTATTCAGACTTCAAGCACATTCACTGTATGAAAATTAGCAAAATGTACTTAAAACTTACTTATGAAAATTTGCTTTTGATTGTGGGTTTCAAACAATATAATGTGGTTAAAACCGAGCCATGTTTTAAGCCGGTTAATCACACCCTTGGTTATCCATAATTTTAGAAACCTTGGGTTCGCCTCAGTTTCTAAAACCATGAAGAATCTTGGGCTGGGTTCCTAACCTATGTATACTAAGATCTGAAAAGTTTTACAAAATTGTGAAACTGTGACTGGCTGGAGGCATGCTCCATATCGGGTGACCATAGCACCTTTGTCTACAAAACTACCAGAGTTTTCTGTGTCAGTAGCCAAGCATTGCTATGTACTGTATGTAACACTTTCACACCTCAGATCAAAGGAGCCGCCCGGGATACATTTCGTATGTAGCCCAGCTAGCCAGGCTACATACAAAATGTAGCCGGGCTACAACTGGGCAGTATTTACATAGATGTTGAGGCCGAAATCGATTGTGGGGATCGATTAATACTCATGTGATTAGGATGCACAACTTGGATTTTGCCATGAAAACCACTCAGACGGAGAGCGTTTTATTATCCTCGCCATCATATGAGTCAAAACGTTGGGCTAAGGTAAGAACTAGTGCTATAGCTTATTCACAATTGTTTCCACATGTTTCTGGATATGGACACGCCTCCATCTTGAAGCTATCACTCTGCACGGAGTAACCACTCTACAAGCAAGCTTACCTATCTAGGCCTTTAGTGAACCCTGTACTTTTTCCATAAACGATTCAATAGCACTGATAAAAACATTAAACTCGCGTAACCGAAATTCTCCGTGATATCTCTAGGATATGTCTGTACATCATAACCGAACATAACCAGAACGTACTAACTGCTGACCCATAATCGAAAATTTTAGGTATGCATATACAATATATCCAGTGGCTGCACTCATATTAGCTTGGGTGATTGATCGCCCTGTACAGGCTATCAGCCTGGTCAGTGTTACATATTAACTGTAACACGGGGTATTCAGGCTTTGCCTGATATGTATGCCCTCTGCCCTCAGGCCACATATCAGGCAAAGCCCTCATGCCCATGTTACAACTATTACATGTATACTCCAGCTTTGTTAAAATTAAAGCTTCTCTAACTTTCCTTATTTCCAGCTATATATAAAACAGCAGAGAAGCAAAATTCAAGGCAGCAGCAAAAGGCAATAACGTTAATAGGTTTTCAAGCTTACATATCTGTAACCATTCCTTGGCTGCTGTCCTTGATTTTTTTTTGTATCTTTTTAAAATTGCCTGTTTTTTTAAGGTCACAACTAGATTCAAATTGTACTTTTGGGACTAGGCTTAATTTCTTTGTAGTCCGATTGTTTCTACACATAATACTCAAGGAATTCTACTAATGTATTCAGTCTTCAATATGTGGTAGATTCCTATACTGTACAATAAGAATTTCAGACGTGCAAATTTCTTAGGAATGGCTCAGGTGATCCACGATATGTCGAGTAAACGTTGAGTGGAAATCATCTAGTTGAACATGCAGTAGAGATTAAAATATGGAATACCACACAGAAAAGTTCTTTGTTTCAATATATTTATTTTCTTACGATCACACAACACATCAATAAATAATACGACTGTTAAATAACATATGCCCTACCTTTCGTACTTCTCTACATTTCGTTTTGGCTATGAAATGCAAATTGAAAGCACATTACAACAAGGTCACCAAGTGGATCACATTACCTTTTTAACAGGCCTCTTGTGATTAACATCCCTGTCCATCTTGTGCTATTAAACATGTCATGCGTATCAAGAAAATTATAACATAATAAATATGTTAGTCACCAAAGGAAGCAGGCACAGGATTGTAACAGATAAGTACACGTACATATTTACATAGAAATAAATGAGATTTTTATGTGCCTTATATCCAGACAAAAAAATTAAAGAAACCAGTGGAATTTGTATCTGGGCACTTTCCATGCCAATCAGCTCAGCCATCTCAAACATCTTCACATTTAGAACTTTCCTTTTACCACCACTACTACCAAGAGTTCATAATATATATACTGAAGAGAGTGTCCTACTCTCATATACCCCTGTAGAAGGGCGTATCGTGAATTTATGACGTAACAACAAGATGTTGTGGTTTGTGACGTATGGACAGCCATAAAAGTGCAAGAATCACTAGCACCATTTCACACTTGCAACGCTCAGGATAGCCGTATTCGCGAATGGCCTAGAAAGAAACGCCTACGAAGTGGTCTTAACCCATGAAGGAACAATTGTAGTTCGGTGAGAAACGCTTAGAGCTGGAGTTAATTTGGTTGCTAGTGACGTTGTTAGGCACGCGTCCAATCAATACCATGTTCAACTAATGACATCATTAATTATACAAAGAAAAATGGGCGAATCCAGAAGTGCTACGTCATAACTTCATGATACGCCCTTCTACAGGGGTATGTGAGAGTAGGACACTCTCCTCAGTATGTATATTATGACCTCTTGCTACTACTGCTATATTTATTACTTCTTGTAACTACTCCAAATCACTATAACTCTCATATCCTTAATCAGAAAATAGGATAATTTTTTTTGTCTTACCTATTACTCAAGAAAACTACAGGTTGCTGAATTTTCTTACACACATCAATAAAGAGTCAAGGTACACACCCTTTAAGCGGAGAAGAATCAGGCTACCCACATGAAACCAGACATACATAACAAAGTTTGCAATTACAATATTTTAATAGAGCAGTCATATACTCTAATACAACGTTCAATGAGTTAGAGACACAACAAAGTAATTGTATTGTACCATCATACCTTTAGAAAGCAATCTGGCAAAAACAAGCCCTAGCAAACATTATTAGGGCCTGCATATACAAACACAATCAAAGATATGTATGATAAAACACCTCAAATAACAAAAAAAAGCCTTAAGCATTTTACATCATAAGGCATGACATCATGACACTGACCATAAATAGTTATACATATTTTGTGGTCACAGTATTCCATTTTCCTTACAGTGTACGTAAGTGATATACCAAATATATGCACAGACACACACAGACACACATAGACACAGTGTAAGTGATATACCAAATATATACATGCATGCATGCACGCACACCCACAAGCACACACATGCATACTTATACACACATACACATAGATACACGCGCACACGCACGCGCACGTACAGACTCACATGCACACACGCACACACAGACTCGCATGCACGCACACACACACGAACACACGCACGCATGCATATCATACATATTATGCATAACTACCTTTCGAGCAGTCATTGGTGATCCAGACAACTCAGTAACTTTATCATTCCTTGGTAACTAAACATCACAAAGTTACTATATATAACCAATGCTACTACCAAAACAAAACAATATAAACATACAATAACTTACCCTCCCATTGGTCAGCTCATAACGTGACGTATGAAAACACTGGCCAGCCTGCAAACAAGCAAAAATTGTTAGAACAGCATTACAGCACACATCACAATTGCACACATATATCTGCCACTCTATTAACACCACTCTTATACTGAGCCTACTGTTAGGCTATTATGTAAATGGATCTGCAAAAATTCAACACAATTGTGCAAGCCTAAATTTACAGTATAAAGCGCTGAATACAATGGGTAAAATACTTGCAAAAATTCTGTAAATATTTGAACACTTTGTTGATAGATGTAACAATAAAAACCTGTATATCATCTTATTCACCTGAGCTTGAAAATCTTTGCAGTACACGTAAGTTACAGACATTTGTTTATGTCACATCGAAGCAATAGTACAAGATCTACCTTTCTTCACTAACGTTTTCCTTTTTGTGCGTAATAAAGAAAGGTAATACAAGGAGTAAAAAACTTACCCAGTAATCGATTTCCTTATTCATAGCAAACATGATGGTGCAAATTTCAACTTCGTATGTCATTCTGCTCATAAGTTGCAATCATTATAGTAAGCATCTGTAATTTATTTCCCCTAGACTTGCTATACAAATTGATCTTTCTGTTGTTATTTTGTAGGGCTGTAACTCCCAAAGTTATTGGCATGTTGTAAACTCATTCATTGTGACTGGCAGGCATATAGTGTCCAGAATGGAATAAGATATAGAACAAGACTGGGAAACAAAAGATACCATAAGTGTGTAAAAGTAATGAATTAATGACAGCATGCAATACCTATCTACTCTAAAGACATACAACTTCCTGCTGTACAACCTAGCTAGGAGATACACATAAGCAAAACAGCACATAAAAGATAACCTGATGCTGCTTGCTTCACAAAAAAGTATTTCTCCTGCATGCAAGATCTCATTGTGACCAAAATTACATAGGCAAACTTGACATCATTAACAAAATTTCATCCTGAGGAGTTTAAATATGTGCAAACAGCACAATTTAAAATGAAACATGCTTCTAAAATTAATAATAATAATTTGAACAGTACACACATGAGAACCTGCATAATATACTGTATGTATGTATGTAGTAAGGTAAGTGACAAGTTGAAGACAAAATGAAATTCATTTAAATTAACCACAATGGAAGCACTGAAAACACCACTCATCACACCCACTATTGGTTTTATTCCTAAATGGCTAGTGACGCACACATACCAACCGAAGCTACACACATTCTCAGAAACAGCCACCACACCAACTATTGAAGCTGATTCAAAGGAACTTTCTCACAGCAATACCTACCTGTCTGTCAATTCATACAACATGTATAGCATTCACTATACAACAGTCTTCCCTCTGTAGCTTTCTCAGAAACAGCTTCAGGAAATCAGGAGAGCACACTTCCCCATAATTGACAATGGATTTTGCACTCTGACTAAACAGCAGCTATTAGGCTTCGTACATAGATGGATCACATACATGAGGGTAGTGTTAAAAGCTGGAACGGAATGGAATGCAACCAATTAGGGACACGCGCCAAGAAGAAAATTCGTTTGCGGTGGATTTTGCATCGTTTCCAACTGCCACACAGTGACTAGAATTGTGCTAGAGTTTGTTTCCTTCTACTTATAGGCATGCTAGAATTGCACTATCAAAGTTTTTATTTAATGCCCGCCACGTGGCACATTGTATTCCTACCAACCCATCAAATTCTGTTTAATCCTGATGTAGAATTACTTCCTTATCATTCTGAAAGGTAAACTACTGTAGTATTTTCAGTGTCCAAGTCTTTAGTAATAGTGAGGATGGTTTTCTGAAGTCCGCCAGCATTGGCAATAATTTACGAGAGTTATAACCACGTGTATGTTAGTGGCTGTGAATTATATGCTTACAGTGCTTACAAAATAACAGTTTAGCAGGTTAAATGATAGTTTTTCAGCATAGGTGATTGCAAAATGCATTCTTGCAGAGGGAATTAAATAGAAACTTCGACCAAACGATTTCTAGCATGCCTACAAGTAGAAGAAAACTAAATTCAGCACAATTCTAGTCACTATGTGATAGTAAGAAACAGTGTACAATCTGCAAAAACAATTAATTAACTCGGTGCGCGCCCCATTCTATTCCATTCCGTTCCAGCTTTTAGCACTACCCCACACATAAATAGATACAGATACAGATAGTGAGTAAAAGCCTGGCCCCAGTAAAACAAGCAAGTTCTTGGCATAAAACTGCACATACACCAAGAGCTTGGTGAAATGCTTGACCAGGCTATTACCAACAGCTACATGAGTTAAGATTTGTGAAAGTCCCAATTGCAAATCATGATCAACCACTGCATCAAGCATATGCCACACTCAGATATTAGCATTCTCCATGTCATATTCTTTTAGACACTAAAAGCAATAAATCACATGAGGTTCGTCCACACATATCGTTATTTAAAACGAGAAAACTATAATCAGTCATTTGGATACTTTTTGTTATAAGGATACTGTTGTTTCAATGATTGTCAGACAAAGGTTTCAAGCAGTACAAAGTCATACACCACAACCTCACAACAAAACATGCAGATGTCAGTTTACAACACAGTCCCATCAAAGACATTCTGCCTTGCCAACTAATACTTTTGCATAAAGGAAGATGAAAGATGAAATCATAGGAAATGCAAAAATGATGATGAAATGATGGGATAAATAAATGACACCAGATCTCAGTAAGCGATGTTAACAGCTCTGATTAATTCTTGAAGTGTTGGTTGTAATAGAGTCCTGCAAGCCAGATAATTACTTGAGACTTGAAACATTTACTGCTCCACAAGTGGGCCAAGTTGGTTTGTCACAAAGTTAAACAGCTACTCAAAAAAAGAGCAGAGGTGATAGGGTGTGTGGTAGGTCACTTAGTGTTCACATAGGGCAGATGGAGCATCATATTACTGTATCTTATCAAGCTTCAGTGCCATGTCAAGTCAAAAGTACACGTACTATACAGATACAGCTATGGCAAAAAATTATGTCAGGAGACAACAGAGTAAGAACTTGATGGAATCAGCTAAACTTCTCACTGGACTGATAGCTCCTTGCTGCAGCTCTACCTACACAGCCAGAATTGCACATAGCATTTCAATCCAGTTCTGTGTGGCACAGCATCATTCATAGAACACTTAAATGCCTGGAGCCTTAAAATATCACTGTTTGCTGTAATTAAAAGGCTTCTATTGTTGTTTTAGTATATAATTACTATGTCACTTTTTAAAATGGTTTATAGATAATTGGCTCTTTTCAGCATAGCTACAGGAACAAATAATTTATTTGACTTGTACTCTTACTACTGGCAATACTAATTTGTGGCAAACCGAATTGCCATTTGATAATTACTAGTTTGTTCTTTGAGTTAACTGATGAAACTGCTTGAAAGAGGTAACATTTATGGCTTCGACCATGTTGTTTGCAACTCAGTACATTTTATCTCCCAATTTTGAAATGATGTGCATTGCTACATAACTATACACAGCATGAAAGGTGGTGGTCACTATAGCCAATCACACATTTTCCTGAGACTGACTTGTCCATTATAAGAACAAATATGCAGTTAAGCCATTAAGCGAGCAATTAAGAAGAAACTGCTGCACTTGGGAGTAACTTATTATGAAAGTTTATGGGATTCTCAACAGCAGCTGTTATATATGCATTTTCCACAATGACGTCACACTGATTCTCTACATAGGGGACTCTTCAAGTACTGTTTGCTATGACATCAAATTTTTAATGAGTCATTTAAAGAAAATACTTAAGCAAAGCAACCAGGTGCGTTACAACTATCACACAAAGGACTGCTATTTCCATTCAACTTACAATACCAGCTGAAATTCTAAAACAATTTAATTTTGTTCACTCATACCCATACCTGCTAGTTGTAGCTCCATATCTTCTCTATACAATTGATTTTCATTTATCACATACTTGAAAACATTAGTGCCCCAATAGAGGTTGTCAATTTCAGATAGTGACATCATTATGGAAAAGGCTTATAGAAATTTGTGTAATTTTGATCAATGATTACTCACAATGTTACAGTATATGAAGCCCACAGGAATGTGATCATTTTTTGTGTATTAAGAATTTAGAACTAGTTACTTTTGTAACTAAGTTATGTAATATATTCCTTTTAAAGTAACTAAGTAACATAAGTAGTTACATTCTTGTAACTAGTTACAATTGTCCAGGAAGTAGTCAAGTATAACAGTAACTATAGTTACAATAGTTACATGGTAGCAGGTTACTATGCTTTAAAATGCTCAGCAATGTTTTGCATCATACATGCTCCAGCCAAATTAGGTAGATATGCTCTATGTACTATATTTCATGATTCAGGATGTTAATTGAAAATGGCCACTTAGCTTGTAGGTAACTAATATGATGCTTCCCTTGGCAAGGCATATCTGAGTAGAAATAATCATGCAAACATTAACAAATAAGCATACGAGTAACTTATCCACTGGTTACTTTTACAAAAGTATCTGCTACCAAGTTACAAGGATAAAAGTAACGAGTTATGATGTAGCAAACAAAGTGCACTTTAAAACCTATCCAAAATATAAGCTGATAGTGTTCAAAGGACACAAGGTACTTAAAAGTCAGTATAGGTGATCACATGGATTTGACTTACATCAGTTATTGGAATATTGGTAAATTTCCAAATCAGTGGTTATTCAGTACACCTCTAGAGTGATCCATACCTTAGTATGGTCGATGCCATATGAGAAATGCCATATGAGAAAGCAGTAGTATTGGAGTCTCAGGTTATCGTTATCTGTATTTATTAGGTTATCTGTATCTCAGGTTATTCACAATGTAAGCAATCAGACTTCACAGCCCCACTATTGGTGGCACTGGTATTTGATTAAAGGACGTGCACCTGGTTACTGTACATTTGTGTGTCACGCATGCACACACCTTCACCTGTGGGACATGGTACAGCCTCTTGCAGGTTACTAGTCCTACTCTAGATTTGCCTGCGCTGACTCCTAGCACTTGAGTAGTGCACAGGTGTCCCAGTGCTGGTTCACTGGGTACGAGTGACTGTGCTAGCATGGCCGCCGAAGGCTTTGCTTTGTGTGTGTGCATGCGTGCGTGCGTGCGTGCATGCAAGCAAGAGAGAGATGATTATAATTAAATTTGTAAATACTGTAATTTAGTAATTCATGAATTATATTGCAATTTGGTAATCACGTTGCTATGCATTGCTAAGGAAGCGTAACTCTAAAAACCACAAATTTCGCACAGAAGCATCTTCTTAACTGTATCTATCGTGTTTTTTCATGCAAATTGCTTCCCAAGGCTGCCCTTCATTTTGTTCGCGTAAGGATGGGACATGCCCCCTTTCTCTTCAAAGGAATTCATTATTTCTGGTATCCTACAAAGCCGTATGCTATTTTTTTTTGGTTGTATTACATCCATATAGCCCATCAGGAAAGTTGTTCACAATGTGTTCTTTAACTCAAATTTCGAAACAGTGGCCTCAGCTTAAAGCTTAACTACTTGAAAGTGTATTACAAAGCCTTCATCTCACTATGCAGGCTGCTTTGGCCACAAAACTGTTTGCTCACGTGGGCAAAATGACATGGAGCTAGCTGAATTCATGACCATTGTTGTATGGTGGCTAGCAATAAGGCTACTGGACTGCTGTACAATTACTTAGTACCAACAGTACACGATAAGGTTCTAATATTATATATTGTATTTTGCGTGGGAGGATCAAAGCAATGCCACATATCGTATTGTCCATACAGTACCAATCAATTGCATAACTGTACTGTACGAGTCATACAGTACAGTTGTGCAGAGGATTTATTTAAGGAATGTTACGTATACAACATACTGTAAATTGCTAAAACCAGCCAAACTAATCCTACGAGTTTGTTCTACGGCTAGGAATAGATTGTATAAACACTTACTGATCATCTGATCACGAAGCTTTTTAAACACCACTCCACTATTAAAGACAGCATGACTGATCATGTGCGTGACATTGTAAATTGCTAAAACTACCCAAACTATAGCTAATCCTATTAGTTCATTCTACAACTAGAAATAGATTAGTTAAACACTTACTGATATCCTGATCACTGAAAATCGCAGTGGTTTGAGTACTAGAGAAAATTGCTTGAGCCAGACGACCAGGAAGTACAATATAACTCTTAAAGCACTGCCTATGCTTTAAAAATACAGCACTTGGGGGGTGTCTCAAGGCAAATACAGCACTCGGCTTCACCTCGTGCTGTATTAGCCTCTCGACACACACCTTCGTGCTGTATTTTCCATACACACGCAGCGGTGCTTTAACTATAACGTATTGTTTTCATAAGTTTAAAATATGAGCACATGTATATTAAATCCTTCTTTGAAATCACCAGGCTTGCGTGAGGCTTATGCATAAATGTATCAACTAATACTCTAATAAAACAGCCAGCTATAGATATTTGTTGGGTCACTACTAGAGGGTAAAATAGTATTGGTATGGCCTAAGGGAAGCTATGTTATCATTCTACTTAGGTAAGGTATTATACCACTTGTTTAGCCTGTAAATTGACTTGTAGAAAATCAAGGCATTTTAAATTAATACTGATCTGTTGAGTTAGCTAACCCCAACAAGCAACTGGGGATACTTACCTCATCCAACATCTTGCTCACAAGAGTACGTAGTGTCTCCCTTGGTACCATATCCTTGGTGTTATCATAGATATTACCAGCTGCTAGCTTATATATCTACAGGAACAACATAAAGATAGCAATAAAAAATAGTGCCAAGTTCACTGTATGAATAAAAGTGTGCACATCAACAATAATTTTTTTGCACAGTAGTCCAATTTCCAACACATCAATAGATCATAACACTCTACTAGCTCCAACTCTAGCATGTATGTTGTATTAGAGTAAATGAACAGTGCTCTGTATACCAAAATGAATCAGCACACTGCTCTAATATACAAGTATAAGAAAAAATTAGGAACTTTAAACTAGAGTAGGGATCAACTAGAATATAGTGCACCAATATAAAGTACTGAAACAAGTTTGAGTTAGTATATTATGACAGCAAATTACTGTAACACAAAAAGAAGTGAATATCCCTACTGTGCTATGGAGTTTCCATAATTGAAATGTACAATAGGGATATTCACTTCTTTTTGTGTTACAATAACTTGCTGTCATAATATACTTGTTTCAGTACTTTTTTATTGCTGCACCATATACTACTCTAGTTTAAAATTCCTAATTTTTTCTTATACTTGTTTCATAGAACTGGTGAACAATCTACGTAACCAGATTGTTTCATAAAGATGAGATTGATGTAGCTATGGGAAGTCAATCAAAGAAGACGCCATCAATTGTTTCGTTGAACATAAACTGTGATTTTGCACATAGATTGGTGTACTGATATTCTACAACAATTGATTTAATTGATTGATTTATACAACTGATGATTTAAGACAAGTGTACAGGAAATAAATAAGGGGCCTAGACGCAGGGGTACCAAGAAGCTTTAAAGCAGCTGGAGCCCTGGCAAGGCAAACACACACACACACAAATAGAAACAAAACACACACATATATCAATTATTAATTAGTTTAACAGATCTGACAGATCCCACAGTTCATGAGGAGCGAGCATTGAAATTTCTGTATGAGCAGAATATTGCAATGCTGGCAGCTAGATCAAATAATGGCTTATTTTAGCTGCTGAACTGACATATAATTATTTGCCTGATCTTACAATCTCTCTCTCACACACACATACCTTGTATCATTGACATAGTTATTATAACATAAAGAATATAGTGTAGCAGTTATAATTGTGCCTCCTTCAATATTGTGCAGTAAAATACATGTATAATATTCCTAGTTCTCTGACTATAGTTACAGTAGCTAGCTAACAGATTAGATACAGAGTACCAGTTAACATTACAATACTTTACCCATGCAGTATATCAAGAGCTGTGGTAATCAGTGACAGTGATGAGTACACATGTAGTTTAGTTAAGAAACAATATGTACAAAGGACCATGTACATTTCATTTGCAAAAAATAATCCTAGCAGGCTAATGGGATATTGCTGCAGACTGATGCAAGTTTTCATAAGCAACTGTAGAGGATTTTAAGTATTATATGTGGTGACTGTTCTATTAGAGTATTCCAATCTTGTATAACCATTTTGGGGGGAGGGAATGTGCCCCCTCCTCCTGCATGGATCTGCACTATTGTACATGATGTAGCTATACTCGTATTTTTTGTTTGGAAACAAATTAAATCAACAGTAGCACTATGGCCTGGGCTTTACTTACTACCGATAAATTTTAGCAGGGGTTCCTGAAACCCCTGGAAACCCCCCATCATCACGCCCCTGTAAGAAATGAAAGCAATTAAACCATACCAACTAATCGGCATGTCCCTGTTCTATTTTGCTAAGAACGAGTTCTTATCCACCCATCGTCTGAAACAGTCAGTTGAACTTAAACACACAAGAAAGAAACAATCAATAGTGTTCAAAGAATGAAATACCTTAGTACAAAGAACTTACGCAGCAAAGCAGAGCGTTAATGCAAGTGATTAAACCGTGCCAACTAATCAGCATGTGTCTGTTCTTTGCTTAAAACAAGTTCTTATCCTACACTTCTCATCTGGAACAATCAGTTGAACTCAAACACACGAGAAACAAACATACCGGCTAGCACAAAAAGTTCAGCAACACATACAAAATAAATTATTAGCAGGAAGCCACTAATGTGCTATCGCGAATAAATGAACACCTTGCATTGTCAGTGAATAAATGAACACCTTGCATTGTCAGCGAATAGAACTGGGGACAAAGTAAAGTTCATGATGTGTGTATTATACGTACTGTGGTTGGTGAAAAGGCACATCTTGGGATGAAGCGACATCGAACAGTAAAGAAATTAAATCAAGCCCATAGCTATATCCATTGTCGAGTCATGCTTGGCTGAAGGAATCAGTTAGTCAGAATAAAATTCTGTTAAATAGAAAGTTTTAAAAAATTTCATAGAAACTTTTTGGAAGGGTTTGGGGATTGATCTGAAGACATTTTTGGGCTTGGCTGTGCCTAACCAATACCGCTAAGTTGCAAAGGGAAATCGAGGCTGGTTTTAAGGTGATATTCTTGGCTGGAAAAGCCCAGTTCTGCATGATTCCTACTATACAATACTACCGTACTGTATGATTCACTCAATTACTAACAAACAGAACATAAGAACTACAAGTGTAAATAACAGCTGGAATTGCTTACATCCAAGTAGCTCTCACAGAGTTGCTTCACTTCCTGGTTGAAGGATGTCTGCAGAACAGCCTTCAAAAGTTCCAGCGTTTTCACAATGCTGACACCACCCCCTCTGCAAAATAAGAATATTAATTGTTAGGTAGCATCATAAAAATTTTTTATATAATATAATTTTAAGACATATGTTGACATCATACATTTTTTACTACACTGTGTGGGGTCCTTCCTTAAATGGTAATCTATTAATTTTTTTAGAATACACACATATGGTTTAACGTGTGTCATGTGATCAATTCCAGTAGTGCTAAGAGCTGCAGAACATAATTTTAGCCTTCCTTATGGGTTTTCTTTTTTAGAGGCCTCATCACTGTTCCAGACTAACAAAGTGGTTTGCAGAATGGCACAACTGGAGCACAAATAGTGCAGCACAGCGAAATCAAAATACAGTAACTTTGCTGCTTCCCTTACATCAGCCTTGTAGTATACCGCTATGAGGAGCTTTCAGGTGCGTGCAAGTAACAACAGTTTTGAATGGTGTCCTGTACTGATGTTAGGTGTTCATAAGATGATGTCATTTATAAAGCAAGTCTTAAAAATATTTCATCATTATCAGAAATTTCATTGACTAAAACCAGGAGCTCATCGAGTCCGTAGGACGAGGGAGCATGTAACTCCGCATACTCACAATGTAAACAGCAAAATTCAAACATGGCGGACATATCTTAACATAGTATATTCCTTATATAGTAAAAGTTATATCGTAGGGTAAAGAATTACGTAATAATCGTGCCACAAATATGCAGCGCCTGGATTAATTCATGAAAGAAAGAGATGGCAAGGAAGGAAACGTCGAGGAAAGGGCTTAACTAACGGAATGAAATAGTGACAAGATGTTTTGGAGACTGCTAGGAAACATTCTTGCTTACCGTGTAATGTAATTGGGCCGGCTATCAGTCCACGGCGGCAGCACAGAGTATCTGCAGTAAATACTGAAGGAATCGAGTTTCATCGCTCACTGCTGGAGCAAGAAGACTACAGTATTGTGCCAGTAGTAATGGGTTTAGCGAGCATGCGCGGTATGTGTTTATCCTTATATGGTTACTGTTTAAATTACTATTAATAAATTGCGATGCCATGTTTGAATTTCGCCGTTTACGGAGTTACATGCTCCCTCATCCTACGGACTCGATGAGCTCCTACTAAAACCAAGAGTATATAATCGGGAGGGAGAGTATCGAACTGTGCTATACACTGTGAAAAATGAGCCCGTAAAGTCCTATGGATTCGTTCAAATGACTCAGTGATTTGTGTTGATTGGTGACTAATTATAAGCGCACAGGGTGCGCTTTGCATACATGACTATAGTACTGACTGAGTGAAAGAACGGTGTACTCGAGAAAAGTATGGCACATCATGCAGAGGTACTCACCGTACAAAGGGAAAGACACAAGCAGCTAACCTGGAAAGCAAACATGGAAGTTTCATCATGGTTGAGCGAGGTCAAAATTTCATCATGGTTGCCAACCCCTATCTCGCTTGACAGTTCTAGCGAAAGTGATGGAATTTCAGCCATTGCAATTCCATGTGGACCACCTGTCAAAACATTTAAGGTGTTAACTCTGAGCAATCAACAGCAGTCAGGTTTACGAGAAGAAACAAGGTATGTGGGTTACTTTACAGGCTCATTTTTCACAGCCTATATTGTAGTTCGATATTGTCCCTCCTCATTATATACTCTTACTAAAACTAATAATATGTGGGATGGTTGAGTTATTTCTATCTTAAAATCCTTAAAATATGGAATATATGATCGCATGTAGAAATTTCTTTATGATAATAGCAAACGATATAAATTTTGGGTTTTAATTAGCATTTCACTGATAATTTGGATCAATATCAAATCGATGTTATTAAACCAGGCACGTGCTGGTTTACTGAAATTGTTTTCGTAAAAATGTACAGTGCGTGTGTGTGTGTGTGTGTGTGTGTGTGTGTGTGTGTGCGTGTGCGTGCGCGTACTTTCTTCAAACCTTGCGAATTACCTTCCCTTTGGCATTTAACAATTGAAAAACAACAGTGCAAGCCTCGTAGACTACCAGGAATAGCCTATATCCCTTCAAGTTGAAAGGAAGTGTGTCTCCATACATGAACAAAAATGAAGAGTAGCTTTGAGGCTTTGTGGAGAGAATTTGTGGGAAAAAACAACATATATAAAACAGTTTAGAAGATACTTCTGTGCGTAATATGTTTTTAAAAGCAGTTTGTTTAACAAGTGCTTCCGTAGCAATGCATAGCAACGTAATTGAAAATTTCATGAATTAATTAATTGATGTATTATTGAAACCTACTAGATAGCTACAATAACAACATAGTAATACATACTTGGTTAACTCCTGATGAGTTAGCTAGCTGCATAGCACCTTGTTTTTAGAAGTAGCACAACATCAACTTGTTTTAATAGTAATCAGTGTCAAACGGTGCAATAGTACTGTTTAGTAGGTTGTGCCCTAAAATTACGAGCGCCACCCAAGTGCTACAGTTAAACACTATCACGTATGCAAAGAAAATCGCTTTTGTGGAATAGTCTTAGTGCTAATTCAACATTAAAAAAAATCACATCTAGACAGGCAAACCACACCCCTTAATATCACTCAAGACAATCAGGGAAATCGAGATATTGTAATAAAGCAGTCGACGTCACAGCCATACATGTATAACATAGCTATGCTACAACAAAAAAGTTAATAAACTAGTACATTAATTTAACAATGAAGTAGCCTAGGGTTCCAGTGATAAAAAAAAGTAGTGAAACAAGATACAACATATTTATGTGGGAAATTCCTACTTTGGCTTCGAACAGATTATTCATATATCTTGTTTTACTACTTTTTATTGCTGAAACTCTACTTCATTCTTAAATTAATTGTAACAGTTAGCTATTACACTCTATCTCATGGCAGATTAATCTAGCAACAAATTCACTGAGTACAATTTCACACGAGGTTTCTTTGCATTCAACAATGCAGTACAATTACCCTGAAACCAACACGTCCACAGGGTCCCAGTTACTAGGGTAAACAGATCCTTTACATATTACTGTGTGAGAGTAGGGTTGCTATATTTGGCAGATCACGGATCGACAGATTACGGATCACGTGATGAACACATTCCATGACTGCTCATTGGAATGTGTTGTAGTATACTTGGTATAATAATTATTTTACTAATGATGACAAAACGCTGCACACTTCACTTCATCACTGAAATTCCCACGCACCGGTTCCAGATTTACCTACGGCCATTTACGGTCATATGTATAATATATGATTTTTTTCCCTTTTGGCTAAATTAACATAAAAACAATAGCACACAAAAATAAACAACAATTACGAGATTAAAGAAGTGAGTCCTGTTTCTACCTGAACCAACTCCACAGAGCTTGTCAAGACTGGTCTACCAAAGGAGCCTGCAGAAGAGCTCCTCTCACACATCGGATGGTAGAACGTAACAAAGAGAAAGACAAGCAGCATCGAAGCCATCAGCATAAGGTTCAGACCATTTTTCACAGAGCAAGGAAGCTAAACGTTTATAGAAATCACAGGCCTCATTAGCCATCACTGCACATGTTCATCGTTAGCCATGGATAGGCAGGTGTTTGAGGAGACTATGGATTTTATTGACTTCTGAGTAAGTTAACTTGGCGAGCTGATTAGCTGTTGACAATCTTCCTTATTGAAGTGAAGATTCTTAACTGTCAATTCAGTGGTCCTATGGCACACTCTCCTCCCATGAGAAAAGAAGGTAAATTATAGAATGATCATAGGATTACAGCTGCGGCATGGGCTGCAGCTAGCTGTAAAACATCTCCAATGAGCAGTGGAATATGTTCATCACGTGATCCATAATCTGTCAATCTTTGATCCGCCAAATGCAGCAACTCATGAGAGTATGGAAATGTTAAAAGAAGACTAGTAGGTATGACATCCTGTCATTGGAGAGCTACTTTTAAGACAGGATGTGGTGTCTATGCATTTCTTTACACATGGAGGTAAACAGCAATTTGAAGAAACTATGCTCAGTGTGAATTGCTTTATAAATAAACACCTTAGAATCGTATTAGAAGTAGTATTATATACTCTTAGTTAGAACTTTCATCCCATGAAAATGGACAAGTGTTGACACATGTAGCAAAGATATGCCCAGGTTTAGTCTGATATGTGGATATCACATCTACAGGGATGTTTGGCCTGATCCTGTAGCACATGGATGAGTGGTAAGTTGGAAATGTGGAGAAAAGACATTCTTACAATCCTTTTGCTATAGCATTAAATAAACTGGTAGTGGTACAGTAAGCCATGTTACACGTACAATTTCGTGGATTTGCACCCTCTTCTCTAGTTCTATGATAGAGTGGCATTAGTGAAGCCACCATGACCGAACCACAAAGATACTCTACAGACTCGAGGAAAGGTGATCTAGAGTTAACCTGCATGTACAGATTCACTGGTGGGAGAATCCAACCAAGAAATCTCATCGCTGTATTAATGACAAACAAGATGGTATTGGACTATTGGTGAACATATTGCAAATAATTCTCAGTAAGAATTAAATTTGTGCTGCCAACCTACATGATACCAAAGATACTAGTAATACTGACAAGTATGACAATGACAGTTACAAGTAATTTAATGACCTGGACGATGGTTAATAAATACCGCATCTGCATCTACTAGTGTAGCTACAGTGGTAAAGATTGAGCCAATTGACCATCAGAACTACTAAAGAGCAGTGTCACATGGGTTAGCGGAGGGAAAGTGAATGTGCAATTGCCAATAGCACAAGTTTGGTACAGTGTATATATATAATAGTTATACGGGCACAATGTGGAGTCTATGAAATTTATAAACTCGAAGGCCTGGGCTGTAGCGCACAAGCAAAGCGAGGGTGCTACTAAGGGCCTGAGGTTTTATAAATTTCATGGACTCCACATTGTGCCCTTAGACTCTATTTCACATTACACTCAGATTACTTACCTCATCCACAGCTGCTTCTGCTGTAGGCTTGGCAAAAGCGGCTGGTTTTCTTGCGATAATACTAACGCCATGGCAACTATACATGCTCATGTGACAAAATAAGTGCCCTCGTTATATCACTGCACATGAAAAATGCATACTGATTGGATAAACCTAGTTCTGAATATGTTATATTGTGCCTGAAGGCGTGGAGTATATTAGAGATTTATTACCCACCCAAAACAGCCTAAATAGAGTCTAAGTCTGGTTAATACAATATGTGAACATCTCCTCTGTAGCTTATCTAAAATGATACTTAAATTATTCCCAACTGTCCTGTAAATTATGAAAAACTGTGTACATAATGTAGGATTGCAAATAATGTCTCACTATATATATATATATATATAGTCAATAATCGTAATTTACATGATTTACATAAGGTTGTAATGCTTATATTGGAGGTATGCGTGAAGATAAGGCTGCAGTAATTCCAGCTTCAAGAAACCCATTCTTTATGAAATTGTTTTGTTCCACATACAGTATGTGCCTGCCTCCTTTAATCATCATAAATCCAAGGGGTTTAACTGGATGAGTTACAAATTGATCAACTTGCCATTAGTTGTAGCACTATTTTATCTTTTCACAACTTCCAGTGAATACCAGTGTAAAGCAGTTTAATTCAATGAGTCAATTGGTAGGAATTTCTACTATAAAGATGTTGTTTTCCTCCAAAAAGCTCATTGTTGTTGGTATTTGAATGTACCAAACAGTACAAGGCAGGAGTGTGTCTGATCTACAGGTAGCTTTAATTCTGCCTGTGTCGCATTCACATAATTATGGTATCCAAATGTTGTTTGTGTACATACCCCCATCACAGTCTGTTTATTAGTCCAATTTGAGACCACCACATATTGTAGGCCAGTCTGGTCCCAATGAAAGATAAATGAAAGTGCATTAAGTGAAGAAGTAACGCACAGAGATCATCATTGCAGTCACACAACAGATAACAATAAGATAAACTACAAGACCCATGGCTATGAAATACATATCCATGGTTGGTAGAGAATTGTCTTACACAATAATACGACTGCACATACATGGCCACCATGAAACTAGCGTTATATAAACCTTCAACCCCTTTTAAGTACCAGTTTTCATAAAATTACAATCTCTTTAGTTTGTAGTCAGTATAAAAACGAAGGATAAAGCCAAAAGCCATAACACACTACATGCCACCACCAAGTCTTACAGTAGGCCCTGATTTTTTCATCAAACACATTACAGTTGATCACAGGATGGTAGACCACGAAATTCAAATGCAAAAAAATCATATGCCTTAAAGTAGCTAATACTACCAGTAGCATTCAATTTAAATGCTCACCTTCATTGATACACATAGCATTTTGAATATCTGGAGTGCGTGGACAACCAACCAGAATCAATATTTTCTGGTTAATAAATCACATGATCTTGGACATGTCATCATATGAACTAGCTGTCCATAACTATTAAGAAGTGCAGTAAGAGACAAACAAACATTGTGACTTTTAAAACAAAGTGCCCACATTAAGATTAATCACAATGCTTTAACTAGCTCCGAAAGTCTTGCAATTTCATACCTCAAGTTTTAGGATCCCTTATTTGCTATTCTTAATATTGTGGACATATTAGCTACCAGGCAGGTAATTGAATTGTATTTGGCAATGACTATTCCTACCATGGCCAAAACATTGGAATACAATTTTCTGACAACTTTTGTTGGTACTGTGTAGTTTGTTTAGGCTACATAAACTTATTAATTTCTCATTCCCACCCACACCACTGTTTTCCTTACCGCATCAAGGAATTTGTACCACCAGTGGCAGAGTGCAGTCATGCAGTACCTACTAAAGTTGGCACCTATAGCATAACATTCTGAGTCCTTTTAGCTCGCTAATTCAGCTATCCAGTTAATAAAAATAAAATCTGCTCTCCTGCACTACTATTTTGAACAAGTAAAAGGAAAACTTAGGAATTTTTAAATTCGATTAGGGAATAAAAGTAGGGAAACAAGGGAGGTTGCCTACACCTGCAGATATACTAGTGAATATTCAATCCCTAATTCTTTGTTTCCCTATTTTTTTCTATGATCCCTAATCAAACTTTTACTTCTGCCTTATACTTGTTTGTTTACTTTTGTGTAACATTATTGTGACTGGTGACCTGCATATCACATCAAAAGAAAGAATGGCACCAGAAAATGTTTTCTTTGAACGTGCGCCTCAGCTATCAATCACTGAGTCAAAAGTGGAAGTGGCCTTTACACTTCACTTTCAGCTATGTTCAGCTTGTTACACAGTGCTACAAACAAAGAACAGCAGAAGAAGCGCCTCTGTAATCAATCCAGCCAACACGAAAAATATGGATGATTCATAGTTTCAGCATACCAAAACCACATATATAGGATTGGTTGAAATTGCCCTGCAGCCACACTCATCAAATGTTTAAACCACCAAAACAGACGTCCAAATGGCCAAACACATCATGCCAACCAAAGAATACCAACATAAAACACCTCAAGAAAGTGTCACTTGCAGGGTCTAGTAAATTACTACAGGAAAATGGCTTTTCAAACTCAGTAGTGATTCAAACATCAACATTCACCTGAAATTTCCTTCAGCCAAATAGCAAGTTGCATTCCATTAATCTCGTGTGGCCAGACTGCTCTTTTTTCTTTGTGACATCATCGGTCAGTGAGATAGGGTCTGGTGAATTAGTGTTGACTAAGTTGTGAAATTCGGTGGATTTGATTTAATTGGCTGGCTGTGCAGAACATAAAGTTTACCAAACTTCGACCAGGGCTGATACTGTTGCTACGTAGCATTTTCCCAGCAAGAAACTATGGTAACTGTTCACCCGCAAAATACAACTTAGTCAATGCTAATTCACCATACCCTAACTCACCGACCAATGATGTCACAAAAAAAGAGAGGAAGTGAGATAGTAGTCTGGCCACTCGAGACTAGCATTCCTTTTCTTTCAGAGGCTCACAACTTTTGAAAACAGAACTGTAGTAATTTAAGAGTTAATGAAAAAAACAGTCCTGTGCTAAATCTGGTACACGGCAGGTCATCATTCTGAGTTGCAAAACACAATAATTGCTATCTCTTGCACTCAACATCACACAGACACAGACACATACCTGGTTCGATTGTAAGGATGCATGGCTGAAATGGCTGCACGGTGAGCATACCTGATACAAGAATAAATTTTAGTGTTAAAGACGAAACAAGCAAACAAATGATTCTTACTTGCTACGTTTGGGAAAATTTTTTGCAGTCATATCCATTGGCTATAACAAGCAAGAACACACTAAGTTACTTACGCACACAATGCAATAATGTCCACCCACAAGGAAGAGTCAATTTATAACAAATCTGACACAGGGACCTGAAGTATCTTATAACTGTGTTACAAGTACTAAAAACACTAAACAGATGTCACGTTCTGGGGCCAAGTAGACTGAAGAGAGACCACTTAAATACATTACACCACAGCCAAAACAAGTATATTGCAGACAAACACAAACATAGAACACATAACATCATTGTGGTCACACTCCACTGATGCAAAGATATCTGTCCCATACACAGACACTTACTGTTGCTATACATTCCTCTACAGGGATCCTCAGAGCTTCTATATCTATACCACCTACAGCAGCCAGGTTGCTGATTAACCCATTAGGAAGTGCCTCGGTCTGTGTCACAGGGATGGTCGGTGATGCAGCTGGAGATGTTGAAGATACACTTGTTGTGTTGTCATCTTCATGCTCATGAAGCTCTTGTGCCACAAAGTTGGCAAAGGAATCACTGTCATCATCATCCTTCTCGACCTTCACAGTTGGCTGGGAAAGACTCTTCTCAGCTGTGTAGTAATCCTTGAGAGCGCCAGGCAGTTCACTGTTATCATCTAACTGTTGTGAGCTAGTAGCAGCAGTGTTCTTTTCCACCACTGTAGTGTCTGGCACATCACCACTACAAAAGGAAATTACCACTTAAAACTATACTACAACAAGAGATTCAGTTCTAGTTTTAACCGTGTAATTAGATTATGCACATGGTGGTGTTTCCATGAACTAGATGGAGAGTCCCCCCCCCCCCCCATTGAGGTAGGATTGCAAATTAGGGATGTGATCACCAGGAAGTACCAGCGTGAGATCAGTATGATAATGGTGATTGGAATGGGATGATGTCAGTGCAAATTACAGTGTAGCACACGTTCTGATTTTAGGTGAGCCAGTGGGGGTTTAATGTGCTACCTTACAGGCCCACTGAATTCCTAACTCTTCTAACATACTCTAACACTGCATGGGCCCAGTCTTAAAACGAGCCATCATTAAACATATTTCATCAGCTTTGTATACTCATATTCACAATACATGGCATGGCCTTACACACACACAGATTAGTAACAATTCAGTCTCTCTGGGACTTAAGACATACAGGCTTCTATGTACTTGATCAGATACACAAGTTTGTACACAGAAGATGACTGGTCAGTGCATGAGTGTATACATGTTGTGTATACAGTATACTATATATGTCCTAATGTGTGTACGTGTAAAAAACATGTAATTTGTAAGTTTGTATGAACAAAGGTGTAGTTAACTACACAGACAGGCATTTTATTTAATACTCAACACTTCACACAATCCTAGTAGTTATGAGAACAAGTCATAATGTCTGATGTACGGGATCTCTAGTACAATGCACATTACTGTATCACTTTAAGGATATATAACATACTTACATGCAGCTAAAATCAACATGCACATAGAGCTACAACAGATTAGCTTTCAACATGTTACCTTAGCACCATGGTAACAGCGTATCAAGCTAAATGGAGGATATTACAAAAGGATTCATTTAAAACCATTTTTGTAATACTGTTTTTATACCTACATACAATTAGTGTACTCACTTTTGTTATAACTTATGCTAGCACTGCATAAAATAATGCTCAAGCATATAATATATATATATAATCTGACTCAAGTATGCACAACCGCAAAAGCTGCAAGGAGCAAAGAATATGAATTTCCGAGTTTCCGCATCCAAGTTGGTAGCTATCCCGCTTTCTCACACAGCACCAAACATATCACCACTTCTCACTTTCACATACCTACCCTCTATAATATGCCAAAAGTATTGGTGAAACGGCTTACGCTCTCGTACACGGCTTGCGCACTATTCGGAAGTGGGAAGGTGTTATGCGGTTTAGTTTATTTAAGAGTTTACCACAAGTGGCTACGTGGCCGGGGAATATATAGGCCCACCTCACAAGCAAATCTCCATCAACCGCAGCATTGACTGACGTCGACCTTCCTTCAGACAAACAGTCCGTCGCATTTGCATAATCCTCTTTGCATGTCAAGGACAATGGAGTCGACGCTCTTTCTTCCTCTAAATCTGGACCACCTTTTTCCAGCTGCAAAGTAGCCATGCCCCGTCGAAAATGCAGTAGACTGGTACTATGTTTCTACAGTCCAATGTGCTCAAACGTCCTCGTCGGTCACTTCTTGTCCAAACAGTGTCGAGAACAGTTTACCACGAGCTACACCAAAAAACCCTGTGGCATTTCGTACTCACGTGAACTTTGCATCGACTGCAATATGGCCGACGTATCACGTGGGCGCCGCCCAGCCACAATAAAAGAAGCTATCGAAGAGCTTGGGAATTCACTGAGCGCTAACAAGACTAGTGAATGTACCGGCAAGTTAAAGGTAATAATATTGGACTTAAAAAATAAGTTGCTCAGGACTAGCAATGGTGCTAACGAATTTGTGGAACTCGGAGGATTACAGGAATTAGTTAATGTCACGAAGTTGTGTGGGCGTATTAAAGATAGCATATTGGGAACAGCTATTGGATGTCTTGCCAATGTGTGTGCACTTAGCAAGGATGCCAGAACCAAGGTCAGTGTGGAATGCATGGTTTGTATCCTTCACTTGTACCATGTAGGTTGCTTCAGATGATTTGATCTGGTTTGGTAAGAACGCATATTGTACTTTAGACTGCTTTCTTTAAAACCACCTTTTACAGCAACTCTACTAAAAAACACAACTTCAACTAAAATTTTTAACTGTCTTGCTCGCTTGATTGGGAATATTGCTAAGGACCCAGAAAATGTCTTGGCATTGCAAGAATCCCAAGTACTGCCAGAACTTGCTAAAGGCCTTACAATATGTGAAGATGTTGACTGCAAACAGAGCATCATTCGAGCTCTCAACATTTTATCGATGCATAAGAATTGTAGAAAAGTTATTTATGACAATGAGGGGTTTAATGCTTTACTTCAGTGTCTAAAGTCAGAAGATGTTAAGGTTACTACAGCAGCTCTCATGGCTACTGAATCATTCTTATCTAGTAGAGAACCAGAATTTGCCACTGAATTGTGTACCAATGGTGGAATGCTTACAGTTGTAAAGCTGATGACTGAACAGTCAAAATGTTTTAAGCCATCTCTAAGCATTATTTCTGTATGTGTGGGTATGCCAGAGTGCAGGGGGGATGTGGGAACTTCTGGAGCAATTGAAGCATTGATAAAGATGTCTAGTGACCCTCAATACAATAGCTTTTTACCTCGGATGCTGATAATACTTTGTACTTCATGTAATGATGTGATTGGTAGACAGAAGATGAAGGATTTTGGTGGTCTTGAACTTTTGATCGCAAAGTTGAGTGACTGTGAATATGTGCAGCTGCGTACTAACATTTTATCAGCTATAACTCATTATTATTTTGATGAAACAACTATCAGGTACATGGTGGAGAGACTAGATCTGCATAAAACTCTTGTTAATTGTTTAAGCACTGCAGACACTGCTGATACAAGTGACAAGAGTAGTGTGCACAGCAGTGAAAATGAGATGAGTGTTGATGATCCATACAGTTTAACACTGGGCTCTCCATCATCTCCTGCAAGCCGTTCGTCTACTCCGGCATCTCTACAAGATGATCTGTCAAAAGACCAGATTAGTACTTTCCCTTCCAACCTTGCCATACTGAGTTACAAAGCTCAGAATTCACTAGGCTCAGAATCATCTACATCACATGCTAAAACTGAGGAGAGTGAAAAACTTGCTGCGTCATTTTTATCTGATGATTTGAATATAAACTCTTCATCATCGTCAATGCCATCATCAAAGAAAAAAAAGCAACCATTACATATTGATATCATAAATAACACCATTCATACTCCACCAAACTTTGTGGAATCGATTTTGTCATCCCCTCAGGCATACAAGAGTCCTTTGTTACATTCACCAACTGGCTGCTACAATTACTCATCCTCTTATCAGGTCAGCTTATTGTTATCTCGGATATCACTTATATCACAGTGTCAAGAATTTCTTGCATCATCTGAAACAATCATGCCAATTCTTAAACACCTCTGTACATCCTCACCTGGAAGCTCATACTGTTTAAAGATTCTGCACCGTGTGCTGAAGAACCCAAAATGTTTTGAGAAGGCCATATTTGCCTCTGCTCCTTCTGTCATTTGGAGGGATATGTGCACGTTTCCATGGTCTGAAGAAAAAAATGTTTTACAAAACTGTTCAGAAAATCTGCAGTATATATCATTAGAATCTGACGAAAGAAATGTTTCTGAACCAAAAGTGTTTCTGTTTTACCTCATAAAACTTGTTAATGCCCCACCCCAGCAAGAACAACAAGATCAGGTGTTTGTCGACTATTCCACTTCACTTCAATACAGAGGGGCTGACTTGTTATTAACGCTTAACAAGGTGGCAGAGTCTCCATATGGCACTGGCGTGCTCTCCAGTATACTACTAAGGGGAGGGTGTAGAGAGAAGGAAGCTTGTGTGTCTGCTATTCCTTTCATGTGCCAGTAAGTGAAATCAGTACAGTGTTTATAATACAAAGTCAGTATATTAGCACTGTGGTGTTCTGTAGATGTAATAGTACTGTTAGCAAGAGCATAGATCAAGACCAAAACACATGCTAATGTGTCATGTGGCCAAGAAAGCCAGTGCATATCACAGTGTGTGTATTGACAGGAAGAAAGAAAACATGATTTACATGCCTGCATAGTTCTATGGTCCCTTCTCCAAAGCACACCATTTTTGCATTATAGCTGTCTGCCAGGGAGGGTAGGCCGCACAGCAAATTTGATTAAACTTTCTCCAGCCATCATGAGATGTATGGGCAGCCAAAGTTTCAATTTTTTTTGTAAGTGGTCTACTTGGACCTAGACACTTATAACATGCAATGCATAATTCGATTACCTTGAAATTTGGTACAGACAAAGTATGTATAAAGTTGAATTTGTGTACTAAGTTTGCAAGGAATCTGATAAATATTTACAGTGCTATAAATGTTTATTCGCATTTTAAAAATTGAATTTTTGTCACAGTTACAGGGTGGGAATAACTTGAAATTTGGTGTGTACATAGGGTAGCCATCATAACAGTGCCTTTAGAAAAACAAATAAGTATCAGCTACAGAGTTACAAAGCAAAGTAAATCGTGGGCGCAGTCACCATGAGGTAAAAAAGTGCATGACAGAAACTTACTAGAATTTGAATCATGGACCTCCATGCTGAACCCCTGCGCCACTGCTATCATGGCTGTTCACCTCACTACTTTATAAATGAAATTTCTAGCTAAAATCTATTTAGTAGTAAAGGTTTATGATTTCATGGATCTACCAATGGAAATTGTCTAGAAAATTCTATGTGCATTCTGTCAAAAAAGTGTGCTGTATTAGAGTACTACAATAATATTAATATATACAATCATCATCATTGTGTCTGTAGATAAGTGTGGGTAAAAACAAACTCCAAAGCCAGCTCGGGGCCATATAGGGTACACAAAGAAATGAAATCCACACACAAAAAAAAACAGCCAAGCTGTGGAAAAAACAGCCGTTTTTAAAATTTATATCATCGCAGCTACTGTATTTCTTGGCTGCCATCTTTGACTTTTTTCACCCAGGCTATTGAAGGTCGCACCCTTTTTTTTGCAGCTTGGCTGTTTTGTGTGGATCATATACTCCAGTTATCATTGTGTACATAATGTTGTGCTCCTGAGAAGTCACTAAACGTTTTCAGGAGAGTATGTGCAAGCTTATATGTGATCCAGTCTGAGAAAACCAGTCTTATCACCCATATCAGCAGATTCGATTTTTCACCCAGGACACAAAGCTACATGAATACACTATCTAATTCCACAATCAAAATCAGCTAGACTTGAGTGGTCTGGTTTTGCTGGCTGCTTTTCCCCAAGCCCAGTGGCGATCCGTACATGCGGTGTGGGGCCTTAATGGAGCTCTGATCAGCCTGGGGATGACTGTATGTGGTTCTACAGCTCTGTGGTGTTGAATAAGTACATCTGCTGTGAATTTCCTTTCATTTTAGCCAATTTTGAGACCTCAATAGCCCAAAACTTGGCCCAATTCATCCCTACGCCTTTCTTTTCAATTTTTGAACACCATCTTACCCGCCTTCCAGCCCCCCCCCCCCCCCCCACCTCCCACCCATTTTGCAGCTCGCCTGATACAGTCAACCTCGGTTAAAAAACTATCTAAAATGCCGGGAAACTTAGTTGTTGGCTACTTGCATAGTGGATACTGTGGAAGGTAAAGAATTGGTGTAAAACGTGTGAAAATTTGGTACACATAGCTTCAACCATTGGCGAGCTACAACACACTAAATACTTAAAACCGGCGTTTCTCGATACTTTTAAAGAGGCGATAAGCCCGGCTTTCTCAGACTGGGTCACATATGTTCATGATGTTAATGGTACACATTACAGAATCATTTCATATCATTCCACTGACCTGTTTTGTACTGGAACATGTTATAGGTGTGGCAGTCTTATGTTTCCCACCCAAAGTAAAGTTCACATCTGATATGTGCATTTGCAGGGGTGTTAGGATTAATGAATTAACCATAATGTAATATATAATCTACCCTTTCCCTCTACCATTAATTTTACCTCATATAATATAACCATTTAAAGGTTGCAGTTTAGAAGTTGTATTCCCATCACTGTTTTTGTTAGTTCTGTACAGATAGTACGCAGACTAATGCTGGACTATGATGGATTGGACATTTTGATTGATTTGGTTTCTAATTCAGATGATAACATAGTCCAACAGACCGCCATATCATCACTTGTCTTCCTGCTACAGTCAGTCAGGAGTCAGTCATCATTGCAACACAGCTACAGTGAGTTCAAAATCACTGTGTGGTATGTAACTTTTAAGTGGACTTGAAGATCTTCATAAGTGCATTTTAAATCAAGAGTACATGCATATGCCCCTCGCTATAACATCCATGTCCTATGATGCTTGCACTTAAACAACAGTTGTGTCTAATATCTAAACACATGCATGCCAGTTGCATGTTCCAGTGCCATGTATGTATGCTAGCCCATAATAAGCACACAAGACTCAAATTTGCAACCATGCAACACTTGTGGACTTCTGCACCTAGGGCTCCTACATGTCTACTTTTGGTGTCAGTATGTGCTGACATGTATATATGTCAACATTAAAGAACAATGTGCTGTAACATGCACAGCTGAGAAGGGCAAAGATTGATCCTCTGTAAACGGAAAGAGGAGTACTGCTTCTACTGTAGACAATGATAATTCCTGTCTACAGTGCAATTTGGACTATGTAAATAAAGTGTAAAGATGCATATAATATTATTAAAAAATTTGGAGTTGATGTTGCCACTTGATCGCCAAGGCTGTTTGTTGTATTTTTTGATGTTACTGTACATGTTTGCAATGATGTAATAATTGTATTACAGGTAAAAGTGCTAATGTTAACCTTACGGAGAGTTCAGAATGCCAGTATGTGTCTAATTCAGGAAATCCCTTTGATGTAGAGATCCTTGTGTACCCAAGTGGAGCTAATAGAGGTGGTTACAAATTCTCAGCACACAGGGAACTACTTGCAAAACTCTCTGATGTGTTTGCTGCCATGTTAGGGGGCAGCTTTGCCGAGTCCAAGTCACAAAGGATTGTTCTTAAGGGTGTGTCTCCTCATGCCTTCCTTGCCATTTTACACCACTTGTACGGCTGCTGTCAACTTTGTAAACAACTAAATCAAGAGTCAGATACTTTCCTGGACTGCATTTGGTTTGACACTAATAACAACAGTACAGTCAACAATTGTTCTTCATTAAAGATGGATAACATTCCTAGTAGTCCTTTAGAACATGACAATCTTTTATCATGCATTTTTCCCAGCAAACAGGAAGAAGGAACAGAGAAGAAATGTTATAAAGAAGCCAGGCAATGCTTAGAGACACTTGCTTGTGCCAATCAATTCTTGTTAACTAATCTTTGTATTGAATGTGAGGAGAGAATTTGTGAGTGCCTTCCTTTGGACAGTAGTGACATTGACCTGCCAAGCCTGTTTGCTTACTGTCAAATGCATGAAGCCAAAATCATGCCTCCGTTGATACTTGATTATATCTTGCTGCGGCTGGGTAAGCCGTCTTTGTGTTCTAAACTGTTTGCTGAAATATTAGCTGGCCCATCAGGTCATGCTGCAATCTATTTGATGAAGAGTAGCATTATTAATGCCATTAGAAGGTGATGCACAAGACTTTTAAATTTTTAAAGAGCCCCAAACAGTTTATACATGAAGAAAATAGATTGTTTATAGCATTTCCTGCAGCTTTGTATACTATAAAATGTGTGTGTTCATTGTTGGATTGTCAGTGGAACTACTTTGTGTATGTTGCTTGTGGAAGTAAACTGTTTTATTGGTGTTATTTACTGGTTAACGTATGTTCAGTCACAATGCCAGTTTGAATAGTAGTTTTGATACAGCAAAACCTTTTTTAAACACAGTGATGAGGCTGGTGCCATTGGCACTTCATCTTCTAATGATAACAGGGTGGGAATTACAGGAGGGAGATTTGCATATATACTTTATTTGACTATCAATGCAGACCTAATTAGACAAACTAAACTGTTCCCACCAACTGCTATTATCTTACCCAGCAGTTCTAATTGTTGCTTAGCAAAGGTCGAGTATTTGAGAAGAAAAATTGAAAGAAATATAGCAAATACCAGAATTATATACAAAATAAGTGATTCGTGGACAAGATGTACATAAACATGTAGTGCTAGATTAGTGGTGGCACTTCAGGATTGTCAACAAAGGTGTCATTGCTACTGTTAGTGCTACATTGTTCCGAGGACTGTGATGTTGAACCATTGTGTGTCTTGTTACTGGATGAGTTGGAGTTGACCACATTGTAAATGTCTGGCTTCTTTGCTGCCAGGGAGGGATCAACTTCTAAGTAGTTCATCTTAACTTCATCTACATCCCTGCATGATTATTAAAATTTTAAAATGAAGTAGGGATCCAAGTGATAAAAAGTTGAAACAAGAGATGAATGACAGTATTACAGCATAGCTCGGTGGGAAAATCCCAACATCGGCATGTTATAGCAATGATTTGTTCAGTGCCAAAGTAGGGATTTTCCAACCAAGCTATGCTGTAATACCCTCTTGTTTCACTACTTTTTATCACTTGGATCCCTACGTTTTAAATTAATATACTAGTATCTCGAGTCGGCCTTACACCTACCAGGGTATGTCACATTTTCATATACCAGCATTATGAACACAGCTAGACCAATAATAACAGGGTGATTGAGTAAACTGATTTTTGAGAGGCGTGGTCTTGGTGCTTGATCATTATTAATCAACCAAGATCATGTTAATAGCTGTGGTATTGAAATTACCCCTCATTATGGTTTCATTGCATGAAGAAGAATGAAGACAAGCCTGATTGAAGATAAGTTGCAGAAGGCACACTCATTGAAACCCCAAAAGGTACATCCCACTGGTGAGTTTTGTTATTGTGGTGTAAAATGGTGGCTGTACACAGCTTTGTTTGGCCTCCAGCCTTGTGACTGTGGTCAGGCAGGCAGACTAAAATTTGAGCTACAGTGATTTTTTAAAAACCCTACCTGTAGATCTGGCTGCCTGTGTTTCCTTGGATGATTTTTAAAGGTGTCATTTTAGGCAGCACACATCATTTTTGGGGGGATCCCTTTAAACAGTACTACATACTTACTACACTACAGTATAGCTGATTGCAGACAGAATAAAGCCCAAACACTTAGACATATTTCAGACCACTAGTCCATAACTAGCACCTAGAGTATGAGTACCTACAGTAAATAAACCACCGTTTGATATGCTTTTATTAATCTATACCATGACATCATTGAGTTGATAATACAAAAACAGATTCAATAGTGTGTACCTGGTTTCTTGCATTGGCAGCCTTTTGTTAACCACCTTGGCTGGTTTAAGAACCTCTCGTACCTGCATAACAAGCAACATGTCTGGTGAGCCCAACCATTATAAGCCTCACCCACCTTAGGCATGGTGATCAGCAAGTGGCCAGTGGTCTGTGATCGTTTCACTGAACTGCTGTCAGGTGAGACCTCTTCTGGTAGTACCAGCTGAAATATCTGCACATATGCACATTGAAAGAATAGACAGGAGTATACTACTACTACAGAAGAAATCTTGCAATAGTATTTGCTGCAGAAAACTGGATTACTCGGAAATTAGAAAATAGTGATACTTTAGGCCACATAAATGCAATATTTACATTCTCATTGTTGTTGCATCAATAAACTTATTACTTCTGGTTGCATGCAGCTGATAGATTTTAAAAATTGCATTCCGGGTTAGGTGAGCTATGTAATTCCACTACGTAGTTAGTGTAAAAAATAAAATTTTAATCTGTTTTCCTGCATTGCTATTCGTGGATGATAAGCCAATAAGTTATGTGGTCTTATGCTCTAACATTCTCATCAGTAAGAGTTATCAACGCATTTTCCTCCCGTGTGATGAACACTGTGTTGTCTACAGTCGAACATCACTTATCTGGTATCATTTCTAATATATACCACTTTAGCGTGGGCGTTCAAAGGCGCCGCTCAGTGTTTAACTAGCTCATGGGAAAGCGGTTTGCCAATGACTGATACCCAGCCAGTTCAAAGAATCGATGCGCTTTGACTCGTTATATTGAGCGACATAGAGCTTTGTATTGTGGGACTCGGTTTTGTAGAGGTTGCTAAGCTTAGTACATAGGCTAAGATAGAGTAGTTGGTTGTTACTAAAGGATAATGAAGACACAAAATAATTGTTTGGGCGATGGTGGATGCATATTTCTACCCACCGCGTATCAGCCTTTGAACAGACCATGAAACAGCAAAGCTACTACTGCTACATTGAAATAGGTTAGTAACTTACAGTACTAAGTACTTAACTTACTTACTGTCCCAATAACGAAGTTAGTTGGCTTAACTTAGTACAAAAATGATAACAATATAAACTCCATCCCACAATCGCAAGTTTTCTAACAGTGTGTGTTGAAGCATAGTAACGTATTAATGACGTTTTAACGTATGGACAACGTTTTGATGGCTATTAGCCCACACTATTAAAACCACAATCGATCTTCAGATGCTACTGTATAAAACAAATGGGATGAGTTCTCGTTAGTTCTTTCACCTATTAGGTGAGTGCGCCCCAAGTGATATATATCACTTGTACCATGGCTGCTTGGGATTTTGCTGACATATACACCTGCAGCCCTCGGGCTTTGGGTGTATATATCAGCAAAATCCCTCGCGCAGGCCTGAGGGCTGCGGGTGTATATGTCAGCAAAATCCCTCGCGCAGGCCCGAGGGCTGCGGGTGTATATGTCAGCAAAATCCCTCGCAGCCATGGTATAACTATTACATACATTCTCACCTTTCCCTTTAACTTCACCCTGACATGAGTTGGCTCTACAACACAGTCAATCAGTGAAGTATCCATGAACCTACAGCATTGTACATAATAAATACATGTCTCATAAGGAAGTACATTACAGTAGGTAATGTGGAGGTTTCCCTCTATAATATATATACAAGTGCAAGGAATTCCAAGTTCACAGATATAAAAGTAGGTTGCCTATACACTTGCAGATATACACTATAGGACATTTCCGTAGATTTACTATATTGTAATGTGTGGTATTATAAGCTTTGTTTTTTCAGAACCACTAGCTAATAAAAAAAAAAAATTAATTCCTACTTCACTAGCCAAACTGAATTAGAGATTTGTGTACCAAGTATAAGCAACCCCCTTGTCCTAATTCCTAAAAAAATTCCTGTAATATAATTATGGACTGGTGAACCCACACATACTACATCATAAGAAAGAATAGTGCTAGAAATGCAATAAAATTAATTTTCCATGTGAACGTGCACCCCAACGATCAATCACTGAGCAGTAAAGTGGTCATTGCGCTTCATTTTCAGCTATGTTTAGTCTAAATGAAGAACAATTATGAATACAAGAAGTGTCTCTGCACAGTACAAGAAGTGTCTCTGCAATTAATCTGATCACTATGGAAAATACAGACAATAACCACAATACTGGTAATTTCAGTTTCATTTGAAAATCATGCTGTTTGTGTGATGATGTCAACAAGTTTAACAACTACATTACATTACTAAACACAAACTGATTATTTTCAAACGAAATTGAAATCCCCAGTAGCTAGTCAGCAAAGCCACAGGTGAGGCCACATGAAAGCCATGCATACAGTAAATGCAAATAACACCTTGGGTCGTTAGCGAACATAAATAACAAAGGAGGACAAAGGTTATAAGTCCATAAAGTATGCATTGTATGCTACTGCTGCATACCAAAAGGCACATGTCGGGCTGAAGCAACATCTCAATGATCCCTAACATACAGTACTATATACTGTATGATTTATATATGGTACGTACAGTATACATGTACATGTTGTATGCACGTGTGTGTGTGTGTGTGGGGGGGAGGGGGGTCCCCCTGTTGACATTTAAACATCTAGATGAAGCAATGTAGTTTCTTGCTCAATGATTTGGCATAACTGGGGGAACCTTTCAATTACCAGTACACAGGGGAAGCAGATGCTACCTGTCCATGTCTCACATAGTGGGTGAAGGTTCAATTGTGAGACACAGCACAGCCTCCTGCGGAGTATTTTACCCACGCTGAATCATAGTACCTGAGTAGTGCACAGGTGTCCCAGTGCTGATCCACTGGATAGGTGTGACCATGCTAGCACAGCAGCTGAAGGCTTTGCTTCTCCCCTCTCTCTCTGTGCCATTAGTTTAGTGAATATTACAACTACTAATACTACTAATTCTCTCTGTCACTTATAAGCAAAAGATTATGTAGTTCTGAACACAGCAAAGTCATGTCATTATACATTATACATGGGCCAACCTTGGGCACTCCAGGTCAAGCTCAAACTGATTGTCATCATTACTGTCTTTCAAACTAAAGTCATACCTGGAACAGATTAACAGCACTAAGCACATGCACTACACAAAAGGATCATCAAATATTCTAATAGAACACATAATAAGTACTGGTGTATTTTTGCTCGAGGAAATTGTTAACCTATTTATATAGTACAAGATATTGGTGCATATATATCCTGTACAGGGGACTGCAAACAATACAAGAACTTACTTTCCTTCATTTATATTTAGAATTCTTCCATCTTCTGTTACAAGTAATCTTTCTTTCTTCTTTTGCTGTGGTCTACAGATGTGCCCACTAGCAAGGTGACAATTCTCACATGCAGAAGCTAGCTTACTCAGTCCTCTTCTGTCCTGTTTCACTTCTCTTCTCAGCAATGTGGCGGTGTGTGCTTATACGTGACTCTGGAGTGTAACCAGTCACCTCATCATCATCAATACTATAGGAGATACAGACACATGTACAGTGTATGGTGACAATATAACATGGTGAAGTGTAACAAACCTTGTGTGTGCATTGACATCAGTGTACCACCTGCCATCAAATCCAGGTTGCTTTTCAGCTCTTCTTCTAGCTTTCTCTTCTTCCATCTCTCTCTCCAAAGCCTGTATAAAGGATTAACATGTAGTGGTACATAGTCATTCTTAAGCCCTCTATCAACTACAAGTACTGTAATAAGTGCAAAATGCTAGCTGGCAAAAAAAAAAAACAACTGTACACAAAATAAAGTGTCCACTCTTAGATCAACAATAATGTGTGTACATACCCGTTTCACTTCATAAGCTGTTTGTTGTTCCAGTATCTTCTCTCTTAAGTGTGGCAGTTTCTAAAAGAAGTCAAATAACATACAGTGTAGATCTCAAGAGACAAAATTTGTGGAGATGTTACTATCTGCAAACCTTAGTAAAATGTGCCAAAATATAACAATAAAGTCACATAAACTTAATTATTAGATTATCATACTCTTATACTCAAATAGTCTCAAAATAGCAGTGCAGGAGGGCAGATTTTTATTCTACTTTTACTAACTAGATAGGCGCTTGCCTGGATAGCAATGATCCTTTCTGATTTGCTAATCTCCTTGCCATCCAACCACTGCAGCTGAGGGAGTGTTGCTATGACAAATTCTCTGTAACCATCATAATCTGTACATGGATTTCCTGTCAAAAACCTACCAATAATCCATTAAAAATGACACACACACACACACACAAATATAAATAGGACATTAGACCAAACATAGTACACCAGGTTAAATAGATGTCCTGATATTCCCCACTACAGGTAGTGGGTTAAGGTAAAATTTGAGCAAGAAAACAGTGAGTATAAGGTCATGTGTATCAGCAAAGTGTGGGGAAGCCATTTAAAATAATATGTCAAGGGACCCATCACCAATGTTCAACAAACAATGAGCTGGGGAGTTGCTTTTCATACCCTCCCATTTTATACTCTATGCCATTGATCACTTTTAATCTGATGTGGTCAATGTGACATAGGATATTTAGTCAGTTCTCTTTTAAGTATGCACACCACATGAGTTTGTTACTGGAGATTTTTAGTGCCTCTTGGATCACATGAGCATCTCACCGTGTGCCCTAAATCAGGAACAATATAATTATAAGACATTTCAGTATTTCTAAGTTGGTTTCAGGAACTGTTACTAGCATACACAATTCCTACACGTGCGTTAAAAGTCACAACACTTTGAACCAGCCAAACTCCCACCCAAATTACTTACATTTCCTGTAAGTGTAAGTTTGATTGGAGGGATTCAATACTCAACAAGTCACCAACAAAATTAACAGTGAGATCCAATTTCTGCAACCGCTCGCAGCCTAAATGAATAGAACACTTCAAATATAGAGGTCTGGAGGGGCAATGTAAGGTGGTTCATATCCTCAAAACAAACCTTGCAAATTTTCAATTGTTGTTACATTATTCAGAGCAAGATTCAGGTATTCCAATTTCTTCAGTCTGGACACATTCTCTATATGGGTTATAGTACAATGCCATTGCTGCACAGTATTACTCACCAATTTTTGGAATAAGGTTGCTCTGCAAATACAATATTTTTAAATCCTTACACCATTTGTCCAGATGTTCTATCCTAAAGGATTGCATAGCTAAATGTTTTAATAAAATGACAAGTACTTCAACCTTTCAATATCTTGTTGATGTAGTGAAATCTCCTCAAGGGTGGATATTTCACAATTGTTATGCTCGGCTCGTTTTCTCACTAACTCTTCTGTAACTGATGAAACAAGCAAGTAGTTATGCAAATTTCTAATTAAAAGGCACCATTGCCCATTATCACGTGCGTTGCCAAGTATCCCTTAACAACGCTGATAAGCACACCGTATAATGGACTACATTAACTCACTTCTTGACATGGTGTCGTTTAAATAGATAACTGCAATGTACAGGTCGCGATTACAGTAAGAAGACCACCGCTTGCATTGGCACGCTGACCTGGCATCACGTGTTATATCACGTGAATTTTCTTTCGAAGGGGAATTTTTCAGTTTGTTTAAATTGTAAGTATGGCGGTGGCGACTTTCAATGCAGTCATCTGGGAATGGCAAAGAGACGATGGGGGATACGCTCCTTACCATCCTGAAGTGAGCCACGCTATTGAAGAGGCGCGAAAGAATGGCAAAAATACCCTACACTTAGGGACACTCTCGAAGGAGCTATCTCCCTACCAGCTAGACGTGAAGAATTGTACCCAAACAAGATCGAACACTGGTATGGTTAGGAGTATTCGGAGAAGTCCTATACAAATATCCGGAACACAGTGTAATGCAGTTTGGGAGTGGCAAGATGGATCACTACATCATAACTTATACAGTATCAATGCAATGATAGAGATTGAAGAAGCATATAGTCTTAAACAACCTTCAGTGGACTTGTCACAACAGCCCAGTCAACTGCCTTACACTATTGACTTCAATAGAATGTACCAAATTAGACACTACTACAATACACAGAGGAAAATACGTAGGACTGCATTGAGCAAACCATTACAGTTCTATCTGGCCACCGAGTCTTTAGGCTGTTCAGCATCACCTTTGGTATCAGGACCTCCAGCAATTGCATCACTAGGCACTGTTACTACTTTTCCTCTTCATGGTACACCACTGGGTACACCCTTCAATAGCTTAACACCAAACATTTATACTATAAGTATGCCAAGTGTGTATCCACACCCCAGTGGTATTACTACAACATTTGGTACCACATCACAATTTGGTTTAACGTCAACTGGTACACATTCAGCTCCTGCAGGTCCCACTGCTACAGTGGCCAGTTCTACAACTGGTGTGACAACTTCACATGGCAAAGGTCGTAAAGGGACTAGCAAAACAACAACTGCTTCAAAGGCAAAAGAATCAAAATCTAAGCCACCATCAAAGGCCACTGGAAGAACAGCAAAGTCACCTGCAAAGCGTTATAAAGCAAAAGTTGAAAAACCAGCAGCCAACAGTAAGTTGTAATTTTACAGGAAAACTTTAAATTTCATGTTCTCTCCAAACAGACAAGGTGTTTTCTCCAGAGATGCCTTATCTCAGAAAGGTTTCTCAGTTGAAGAAGGAAGACGATGGTCCTTGTCCCATCTGCATGTCAGAACTTTCAGAAATGTCAGGTTTCACAGATGGGTCGACAGATGATGTTAGTGGACTCTACAAGCTGACAAAGTGTGGACACATCATGCACACCCCTTGTGTGGCTGCCTATGTGGAAAACTCTAATTTTTCAAAGGTTAAGTATTTTACAATATTTGTTTTAGGTTTTAGTATATTTATAGGGAAATTTTCAATGTCCGACATGCAAGAAAATATATGGTGTCAAAACTGGTGACATGCCCCCTGGCAGAATGACAGTATCGCATGTGTCAAGTTCCCTCCCAGGACACGATGGTCATGGCACTATACAAATAGTGTACGACTTTCATAGCAGAGTGCATGTAAGGAGAGAGTAACTGTTGAATAATTATAAGGTTTTATTATGCAGAATGGCAAAAGGTATTTAACTAATGGATTTCCCAGAACATGCTATTTACCTGATTCACCACGTGGACAAAAGGTAGCTCCATATATAAATAGTATCAATTATTGTCAACATAATCCGCAGGTGTTGAAACTACTGCGAAAGGCCTGGGACAGAAAGCTTACCTTCACAATAGGCACATCAGTTACAACAGGTGCTACAGATACATTAGTGTGGAATGAAATACACCACAAGACAGAGAGTACATCTAATCATTCTGGTCATGGTTACCCTGATCCAAATTACCTGGACAATGTACTGATGGAACTATCCATACAGGGTGTTGAGGACTCTGCTGATGAGGGAGACACTGCGTCAGGTGAAGAGACCTCCTCTGACAGTGACCTTTGAACCCAATGGAACAATACCTATAAAATTGTACAGTTGATTACAATTAAAATTTTAATCATTTTGAAATCAATGGCTGGTCTGCTTTACATAGCTGTAACTTGAAATAACTGATTAAGTATGAGTTTTTCTTCACTTGTAATTGAAGGGTGCCAGATATCCACAATCAGGACGACTCGTGAAGTAGGTTCCTTGCCTGCATGTTGGTTGTGCCAGACTTCATGTTCATGGTGGTCACTGAATAGTAGCAACTTTCCTTCTTCCCAACTATGAACTACTGTGCCCACCCTAATATAGAACCCAGTAGATGGGAGTATGGGAATGTGGCACCGAAGTCTGTAGTTACATGGCCCAGAATGAGGTTCAATACTACTTCCTGGTTCCAACACTGATAACAATATGTTCCCATAAACATTATTGACCATCAGTTGTGATGCTATCTTCCCCAGTAACTGCATAATATTGGGACAACAACTAGTTCTGTCCCCTTGCCAAACACCCTGGTCCATTAAGTGATAAACTTTCCACTTCCCAGTTGGCACATTGTTCACTTTCCATTTGTCAACATTTTGTTCAGCTTGATGATAGTCTAGTAACAACAGCTTCGGGAATTTGCTACTGAGAAACAGTGAACTTAATTTTTGGTGCAATTCTAGTAAATCAGGATCCTTCACACCCTGGCATACCCATGGAGGAGGGTTTAGACCATCCAAGCACCACACATTGTTATTGTTAGACTGATGTAACATTGGTTGGATTCTGGTGAGCGATGAGCCCATTTCTGGTTGATCACGGAGCAGATCTGATAGTTTGGTTTTCATTGCGCATCTAGTCCGCTCAAACTCGCGCATAATCTTGCACCTAGCACAATCCGGATTGGGACACGAAGATATCCGTACATCGCCAACACGCCTTGTCTTTACTAACCAACAAAACGCAACGGATAAAATCATACACGGCAAAATTACAGAGATCGTGCTGCAAACAGACAAGTCAGAATAGCTGAAACCCCACATCCGTAACTATACCACAATCGAAATTGATTTGCACGGTTCGTTGAATAATTTATTGTCGCACCTCAAGTCAACAAAGACATGTGTGACGAAGCCGAGGACGAAGTGGATGCCGTATCACCGTTATTGCAGAAAGGACTTGCTGTAAAGGCTGCTGAATCGTTAACCGTAATTAAAGAAGATCTTTCCGAGTGGTTGTCGAATTTACTTAAGATCAATATTAATGCAGAGAACTTCATGACAGTGTTAGATACTGGCGTGGTGTTATGCCGTCTAGTAGGAGCCATACAAGAGCACACGGAGAGCTTGAAGAAAGAAGGTAAACTAGAACAACCAAAGTTGGAACAGCCGGTGCCCATGACAGCAATTAAATACAAGGAATCAGCGGAGCACGGGTCTTTCTTTGCACGGGACAATGCAGCAAACTTCATCAAATGGTGCAGGACATACAAGATAGGAGAAGCGATATTGTTTGAGTCAGATGACTTGGTGATGCACAAGGATGAGAAGCTAGTGGTATTAACACTGCTAGAAGTGGCTAGGCGGATAGCTAAGCTTGGTATGCAGAGCACCCAACTCGCCATGATGGAAATAGCCATTGATAATGATGAGGACATCAAAGCGCCAGCCACACCTCCTCCTCCTCCAAAGGTTCCCGATGCTAAGACTCCACCAGCAAAGAAGAGAAAACTACCTCCCAACCTTGTTGATAGTGTAAGTTGTTAGATGGACACTATTTAATACTGGCCACTTCCTGTATATTCTGCAGGTGATCAAGGTTATCAAGGAGTGTCAGTGCAATCCACAGATATTTATTGAGCATCATGGAAAAGGAAAATTCCGTCTAGAGCGACAGGGTAAAGAGTTTATTGTTTTTGCCAGAGTGAGTCTTGGTTGTCTAGCTAGTCAGCATTCTTTTTTTCTTCTGCAGTTTCTTAGGGACAAGATAATGGTGAGAGTAGGTGGAGGCTGGGATACACTGGATCATTTTCTCTTAAAACATGATCCTTGTAGGGTTAAAGGCAAGTTCAATTCATATTGAAGTTTCTCTGTCAGTTTTACAGGATAGTGTGGGTTCTATTGTTAGGTGTTGGTTTTTCCTTTACTTGCAGTTTTGAGAAGTGACCAGAAGGAATTTTAAAGCAAGTTAGTTGAGACAGATGTGTACTATTTTCTGTACATAAACTCTCTAACAAACATGTTATTACCTACCTTATATAAGTATGCAAATAATTATGTGTTCAACTGACGGATTAATAGTTTACCTTCAGAAACAAATCAAAGGTGTTGTTTTGACTCCACCTAAATTTGTTACAATCTTTATCCCAACTGTGTGAATTTATGCATCAGTTGATATTAATCTTGGCTAGATTGAACACTTGTTTCTGTTTTTGAGGTTCAGCAAGTCCCAGTGCAATTGTTCTTGTTACTTTAACATTCAAATTCATTGATAATATACACAGTTGGTACTGCCTTTAAAAATAATCATTTGCTCTAAAAGTGTCCATTTTAAATAAAATAAAAATATTGTACAAATGACCATGGTAAAAATTTTATTTAAAAATCATCAGGTTATATTGATAGTGCTTTTACTAAACATCCCTTTCATTTGTTTAGCAAATATCAGTTCTACAGCAAAAGAGTCTGAAAAACTTTTTCTGTTCTTGCAAGCACGATCCATCTGTGAAAATAGGATGGTTAAATCATTCGTAGACGTATGCATGCTTCACCTCTTTCCTTGTTACAACTACCCTATCATTATCAATCAGTAATGTATTGAAGTGGAAACAGCACATGAGGTCATCCTAAGACAGTGAAATAAAGTACATGAAATACATAAATCACTGAGATTATACGAATTGACAAATGTCTACCTCATATACCTACGCTGTACTTTAGTTATTTAAATATCAGTTGGGCCTCGGATTTGAATAACTGATTCTACTACATGCAGTGTTTTTTAGGATGCTTGTGAAAAATGTACATGATAAAATGCAATCACGTGCATATTTTACATGAATCCTTCACATTTTTGACTGTCGTTGTAAGATCATTTTCAGCATCAGTTGGTGAGCTGTTAGCTACAACCATTTTAATTACAAGATATATCACAAGAGTCATGTGTTTGATCATGATGTTTTGCACAAGAACACAAACACACACAGTGTATGGTCAGCACTAACATCACTAAATCTGTCATGATCCCAAAATTCCACACGAACATCACCACTTAATGTCACAGCACACTGCCACACAACAAAATTCTCGTGCCTTTTCTTCTCTACACTACTATCTGGTTTCTGTAGAGACAAAATCAAGGAGATGACTTACATACATGTATTGCCAGGGACAGTTAAAGAAATGTTGTTGACTGGTTCTACTTCTGAAATACAATAGTTACTTAATTTACTGTGTCATAAGCATGCAAGGAAGAAAAGGATTGAGTTAGTACATAACATGACTATCATGTGATAACTGCTGCTTGCATACACTAAGATGTGTGATCAAATACATGATATAAACTTCTGCCCACAGTACAGCAGGTTACTCGGAAGGGCTTTTATTATTTTGATATTGAGGTCTTTCTCTTCCATAACAAATTCCCAAGTAAGATCTATTAACTGTTTTTCAAAAATACAAGTGAGAATACCCAAAGCCTAGTCTACACACGATAACATTATGAGCAGGGTATGAGTTTTCTCAACTTGACTTTTGGTCCATTTTAAAAACCTTTGTACAATAGTTCAAAAATATAACTACCCCCATACTACAGCTGTAAAACTGTAAATTCTTACCATTAAATAACTACCCCACTAGTCATAGAGTGATTGTTCTATTAGAGTACTTGACTGCTCTATTGACAGTTCTATTAGTGTATGTCAGTCTTAAAGGTGCTAAAAAGCTGAAACTGGTGACCCCTCCCTCTCTCCCCCTAGAACTGCTCCTGTGCAGTGCCATAGAGTACTGTAAATACCAACACCTTCCAAGTAGCAAGCAAATACATAGTATGATACTCACTTTGGATGTGTATATTTCTTCATGGTTGCAAATAATGACAATGTAAGGATCTACAATTAAAATATATATATATATTACCAACAGTCACAGAAAGTAGATAGTAAATACAAGCCTGCTAATAATAATTAAGTCGTACATTTCACTAAGGATGGATATTAAAATTCTGATATACTCAAGAAGGAATGATCAAACAGCATTCTTTCACATTGACTACCAAAACTGTACATGTAAGATGGTATTTGAGGACCCATACATGAGGTAGGGTCATTGCACATGACAAGCTTTTATATTTAGTACCATTAAACACATCCCTGACAGACAAAGCCACACTGCAAATCTTAATAGACATAGTGAATTTTTAACAAGACAGAGAATGCATTGAAAATATTTTATCATACAGTGAGTTGCTAAGATAATGTTCTAAAAAATAGTTTACTTACTGCAGCCACCAGCTGTGTCAAAATTAGGAACAGTGTGCATAACCACCTTTGACAGTAGTCGTAATGACTTTGATGAAAAGGAAAGATCAGGTGACGATAATACCTTCTCCACATACTGGACGTATCGCCTTTGACTAGGAATTGTCACCCCCTGTACAAACAAGATGATCTTTAAAATAATATCAAGACATGCAATAAGCAAACATGTAGAATACTATATTGATGATGTGAATCAATAAAAGTTATCGTACACTACATATCTGGGGCAGAGAACAGTACTCCAAAGTGGGGGAGGGCTAGTCATCTGGGGTAGCTGTCTTTTGTGACTGTTAGCAGGCAAAACATACTATCAGGGGTCTGAGGACATGTGTTTAAAATTCGATCGCTTTCAGAATGTGAATCTGAGAGCAGTTTCACTAATTTTTCAGTGGTACATGTGTACAGTGGAACCTCTCTTAACAAACTCCCCAAATTAAGGACACAATAGAAAAAAACCTCCATAATCAGGACAAAAAGTTTGGTCCCAACAGGTCTGGTTAATAAATTTTTTACCTCTGAAAGAGGAAAAACTCTATATTGCAGCAAAACGTGGTCAAAAATTCTTGGTCCCGAAATGTCCGTAATAAAGAGGTTCCACTGTACTTGAATAAGAGTATTCCTACATGATAACAAGAGTTCATAATACATATACTGAGGAGAGTGTCCTACTCTCATATACCCCTGTAGAAGGGCATTCGTGAAGTTATGACGTAGCACTTCTGAGTTTGCCCGTTTTTCTTTGTATAATTAATGATGTCATTAGTTGAACATGGTATCAATTGAACGTGTGCCTAACAACGTCGCTAGCAACCAAATTAATTCCAGCTCTAAGCGTTTCTCACCAAACTACAATCGCTCCTTCATGGGTTAAGACCGCTTCGTAGGCGTTTCTTGCTAGGCCATTCACGAATACGGTTATCCTGAGCGTTGTGTGAAATGGTGCTAATGATTCTTGCACTTTAGGGCTGCCCATACGTCACAAACCACAACATCTTGTCGTTACATCATAACCTCACGATACGTCCTTCTACAGGGGTATATGAGAGTAGGACACTCTCCTCAGTATATATATTATGAACTCTTGATGATAGTGACTATCATCGAAATACAGCATGACTAGATAGCTACATCAGCAAGTGAAGGTCTTTGAATTAGACCCATGCCCTTGATTATGCACTGGTACAACCAACGTTTATGTTACCACTGAATGTTCTATTAGAGTTGTTACAGTACAATAAGTGATCGTTCTATTAGAGTATCTTGATCTTTGCTCTATTGATCTCTATTATTGCAAACTAATGATGTAACAAATCCTATAATGCATTTAGGCAAAGTAAGTTACCGTAATTAATCAGTAAAGAGAATGGCTTTTGGGCAAAATAGCACTAGAAAAGTTATGATAGTGGGAAGGAATTTCTAAATTAAACCCACTAACAGTGCAATTGGGACAGCATGTAAGCCACTATATTAAATATCTTAGTTGTTGTTCCATGGTCTGCTCAATGCACCACCCAACTGATTACTTTAGTGATCATTCATCATAGTTACTGTAGTAACAATCAACTACAGTAATAAAAACTTAGCAACTACACTGAGCCTAGCTAGACCTGTTAACTGAAGTCCACAATTAATATAAAGCTCTGAGTCACTCAATATAACGAGTCTAAGCATTTCATATCTTTGAACTGGGTGGGCATCGAAGTCATGAGTAAACCATTTTCTCCATGATATTGTCTGGGCAATATGTGAGTTAAACCCTGAGTAGTGCCTCTAAATACCCACACTAAAGAGGTACATATTATAGTACTGTATGCTGGGTCAAGCAATCTAACAGTACTTGTAGGGTACAATATGTAAATGACTGCACATGTCAATAGTAATTTTATGGCTGTTCTGATATTCCCAACAAAAACAATGATAACCACCTTGCCATTGTGAGTCCTCATCTCCCCAAAGAATTTCATTGCTTCTTCAGCAGTTTCACAGCTTGAAATCACAAAACAGATAACAGTGAGTGCCATAATAACACTACATGTATTACAGTACTATACACAGTGGTGGCTTGAGCATTCAAGGTTTAGATTACAGTATTTCATGAAGTCTTGTAAATGTACAGTGCATCATGTATAACACTCAAAAGTGGGGAGATATGTATAGTGAATACAAATATCTGGGGCTTATCATTTACAGGAATGGCTAGTTAAATATAAGAAGTACATCATGTGTGGGGAATATTGTCAAAGTTGCAACACATGAGCAACACTATTCAACTACTGGTTAGTTGAGGGTGTGTGCTTGCTTGTTTTGGGAATATCATACATTTGCATGCATGTGTGTGTGTTGTGTGTGTGCATGTCTGTTTTTTTGCACCCACATGAGTACAAAGAAGACTGTACCCTACTAGCTACAAGCTATTCAAAGTAGGGATTTTCTTCTAAAGTGGTTAAGGTCAGTATTACTGAAAAGTACTAGCTTACCTAGCATTGATTCATTTCTAAGTACCTTGTGGATTTACGTTTTCATTGTCACTGTCAAGCAAGATATTATAATCAATATGCACAATCCAGCACAGACTCATGTTACTCATGTGGATCAAGTCTTAAAAAATTTATAATCCGATTGTCTTGGACACAGGTATTGATAACAAATTAAAATATTTGTGTGCCAAAGTTTGACATAACAAAGAGACATGATTGTACACTTACAGTAGTTACAGGAATTGTGACTGTTCTATTAGAGTGACTGCATTTTAAGGGGTATATCCTGATCTAGGGTCATGTCATCTCTGGACCTCCCATGATAAATTATGGTCACAAAGACTCACAATGCCGGCTTTTTTGTAGTGACAGAGTGAAGCTATCTACTCATTTTCATATTGGTGTAAGTGCTTCAAATAACCTGTGGTGTCTATATATACATGCACCTATAAGGAATGTGTAGATATATAAAAATAATGCCTTGGTATGGTTTCCTCTCAAGATGAGGATGACAAGAAGAATTGGAGATGAGCTCATCATGTAAGGACAAATGGTAACACCAACATACACTACAGTGGAGAAAAGCCTTCAATAACGCTAAACACATTATATGCATGTCCCACAACTCTTATAGTAGCTATCAGTAAACAATTCAATCAAGGGCTATTTAGCTTAGTACTTTTATATACTTGTTAAAATGGAATAACAGTTTGTGTGAAATACAAGAGATCAGTGGCTGATCATAAGCATGGTATGTATAGGAAGGAGACAACTTGGTGGTATTATAATTCACAAGTCGAGAACGCAAGATTTCATCCAAGACTTCATCCAACAGTGAACACAAATTACTGTTATCAAGAGTAAAAATTTAAAAAAAAATTATTCTTTTATCATTCACTTTATCATTAACTTACTCTGGAAGCTACTAAAATGACACAAGTTTTAAGTTTCTACTGTATGAAATTCTATCCTTCCTGCAGGTTTGTTTAGCAACAGTGGCACATTTCAGACATTACAAAATGTTCTCTTGGTGTACTGGATAAGCACTCTAGTTACCAAGATGAAACAAGATATATATGTACACCTGTACATGTGTTACAATTAACACATATTTCCATAGGTCATCAGGTTACAAAACACATGTGCTCACCAAAACACATGTGCTCACCAAAACACATGTGCTCACCAAAACACATGTGCTCACCAAAACACATGTGCCACACCATACCCATGGCAATCTGGATTGGAAGGTTTCCAATCCGTTGTCACAAACAGAAATGCAATTTTTTCTCATGTGCAATGAATGTTCAATATTTAGGTGGATAAAGTATCAGTGAAGATACGACTCTGACATATATTCAGTTACTGTAATTTAGGATGGTGAATGGCTCATCCTTCGATTACTGTCTACTACGTATCTAGAACACATTCAATGTTGCTGGTGAGCATACATGGAGTTTGCTTTCGACAACAGATTGGAAAGTAACACCACATGCACACATTTGTGAACACTAGCAACAAATGCACATACCTTTTGCTATACAATAGATAAGCAGCTATCATACAACCAGACCGACCTTTACCAGCTTTACAGTGAACCACGGCAACATTTCGCTCATCCAACTTTAGCCATGCAACCTACAAATACAGTACAACACACTCAAGTCATGCTATCTTAAAGATATGGTATAATTAATAAAACTTTGTACCAAGTATAAAAAAAAGGTTCTTTACACCATTTTTGTTTCATTTTGAGAGGTTGCCATTCCAAAGCAAAGCTACATGTGACATACTCACAACATCAATGCAGAAAGCTTCAATCAACATCAACGGTGGGGCAGAGTGATCATCAAATGGATAGTAAGCTACACGGTTCTTGAACTTACATGCTGCATAAACCCTCTCTGAACACCTGTCAAAGCAGTGAAAGCACCATCTTCATTGTGCATGAAACTATTAAAATCATCACATACAGGTTATAGAGTTTGTAGTGGTAGCGATGCTTGCTCTCCAAAAAAGACACCACACTTGACAACTTGTTTCTGTACATGCTCTCAGCTCCTTCTGAAGGAAACCCCATTGCAATAATCTGATTTGTGATATCTAGTGGGCAATATTAAGGATACACAGTCTATTCATTTGTTTTTATCTACTCTCTTGTATTTTCTCCCCCCATGGGATGCAAGTTACTATAATTTAAACAATACCTCCATCTGCACTTTAATCAGACTATTAAAATTATTATTATAAAATAAAAGTGCTTTAGGAGGCCTAGGATCATCACCTGAATAGGCAGACATAACTAAGGTGAAAAAAGTAGTCAGGCCGTTATCATCTGTGTTGTGAATGAAGAGGCAGATACTGTATCTGCATGTGGGGCATGCCCTCCTACCTCTCAAGGAAATTTTTATTTCTTTGAGATTGAGCAATTCTGACAGCTAGTGCAAGTCGGAGATAAAACTTATAACTGACTACTTTTATTGCATTGACTGCTCTATTAGAATACAGTATTTTTGATCTTTTGCAAATTTCAAGTAGCTGAAAAGTGATCCGGCCAACACTGAACCTTGTTGGCCAAACCTGTTACAAGTTCAGTTCAAGTTCAGTGATCCAATTCAAGTTCAATTCAGTTCAAGTTTTGTTACAAGTTCAGTGATCCTGCCAACACTGAGCCTGTACTGCCCATTACACAGTCCTACTGTACATACAGATGACTAAACATGATAACACTTGATGTGCTACAGGTGTATACCTACTGTATGTACATGCACCATTGTACCACCAGAAATACAAAGATGACATCTGCATTGTACATACCTCCTGTGATGCCAAAAGGCATGCATGTGTCAACAATGTCTAACAAAGAAAAGTCAAGCGTGTAGTGTTAACCAATATTCCAGGGTGTATTGCTTGTCTGAAAGCATCAGTTAGTTACAATACAGCAAGTCAGTCAGCAGAAAATTCTATTAAGTATTTTGGATACTGTATGTCTCGTTACTAGGGTACATTTGAGTTTGTAACCAATATGGCCATGGCACCATGAAGGCAGTGATTTTTTTTTTTTTGGTTAATTATTTTGGTAGGAAAAATGCAAACCCTACTATACAGTACTACTTATAATCTCAGTCTGAATATGAAGGTTATTGTGACTTCATTACAAGTATACCATATGTGAAAATGGATACAAGATAAATCTAGGTCATAACTGCTGTCCTGGTAACGCTTCTTCTGCTTGGATACCATTCCTCGCAAGTTCTTAGCCATTGTTTTTTTTTCTTCACGAGAGCCACCACGTGACTTGGATGACTTGCGTTCTAGAACATGCATGTAGAGGAAATGCATATGTATGATAACGGACGTAATTAGACAAATGGCACTTTAATGTGTAATATTGTACAGTTTCCGACGAAATTTACTCTCTTTATTACAGTTTGTACAACTCATAATGTAACAAGACTTATTAGTATACATAATGGATTACAGTTTGAATATACAATGAATATCATTCTAGCTAAGAACCTTCAGGGGCTCTGCTAAAAGCTGAACATGACCAGTGGAGCAAACAAACAAAAAACTTGTCTTCTAAGAATTTCACTACTATATGTGCTCTACATCACTGACAGATTTCTTACCTTGTATGTAGCAAAGCTGCAGGGAACACGAGTGATGGTTAACCAATGATAGCATGGCAACCTTGTACGTCACATACACTGTACACAGTAGTAAGCCAGCTAGCACATGTATGCAAGTTGCTATGGCAGAAAAAACCCTACAGTTGTGTCATGATTTTGTATATTAAAAAGAAGTTTAGCTAGTAAGTAGTACTGTATGTAATAATGTCGATGGATGGCTTGAGTTTCAGTACATTGCTCTATATCATTTGAAGAACAATTAAGTTACCTTTGCTAACACATTCCCTGCAGCAATACTATAAACGAGGGTAAAGAGTGTATAAGTGTTGTAGAATAGGGATGGGAAATTATTTAATTATCACGATAATTGTGTTTATTTTGTTGGCAATGTCAATCACATCATCAAATTATGACAATTGAAATTGGCAATTACACATAATAATGAGTTTTCAATGATTTGTCTTAATTTTTTTTTGTCATATAGTTGAATATTTTAAAATATGCCACTCTAGTCTAGTATTCAGTAATGCCTGTATACACACATCTAATGTACAGTATATACATGTAACTTGCACATACACTGTATGTACATGTTGTACTTATGTACATGTTGTACTTAGCGCAGAGTTGAAATTTGTTACAACTTTGTGATACATTGAATGATTTTCATTTTTCTTTTCACAATTACAAAAGAAGAATTAAATACCTCGGAATGGTGACATCCACATGCTTATTTTGCCTCTCTTCTTAGAGCTACTCTCACTGCGATCCTTTAATCGGTGCTCCTCAACTTGTATCTGTTGTTGCTCAGTGTCCTGTTCAAGTTCATCAGCTGTATCACCATCAGTATCAGCATCATCAATATCAGCATCATCAATATCTTTTATATCATCATCATCATCATCATCCTTCTCAAACTTGACTCTTTCGAAATTGGGTTTACTATCATCTTTAGTGTGGCCGTCATCCAGATCACCATCCAAATTATTCACAATGTCAGTTCTGTAGAAGACAACACATGTGTATATAGATGGGTACATTACAAATCACCACATTACTACATAACCATGTTTAGAAATTAGAAGGCATCCATAAAATAGAAGTAGTTTACTAGTAATCTGTTAAGTGCGTGGATCTTCCCTGTCCTATGGTTACAGTGTAACATGAGACTGGTAAGTACAGAGTGATAAAGTGTCTTAAGCCTCTTAAGAGTCATGTGTTAAGTAATGGGATCTACAACCAACAGGTATAATGTACAATACAAATATGCAGACAGACGCATAGTTTACTCACACTCTGTTACTAACAGCAGTGTTTCATCCTGACCAGAGGATTATAATTCAGCAACTTCTTATAGTTAGTCCAAAGCTACTTCTGATTTTTTGAGGAAGAAATATGCAATACATTTTAAAGTGATGGATAGTTTCCTGGCAATTATCTTCTGAGGAGGCCTGGAAGAAACACTGCTGACTCCTTCCAGCATCTCTCCTCCCTAACAACCCTACACCCTGTATATTACTAATTCTGTTGCTTGTATATATGTAATGTGAGTATGTGATAAGCATATAAGTGTGGTGAACAACATACATTTGCCCACGTGGAGTGCAATGCATGTGTACTGTACATGCATACCCAACCTATGCAGTACCTCCTACGTATAAAAGTACACCCTTCCCCCCATATGATGTAACCCTTATTTTATACTAATAAATTATACGTACATTCAAAACATACGCAAGAATAAAGCAGTCTCTGTGCATACTTTTAAGTGAAATATAACACTAAACAATAACATCTACATGTGCACACAACACATGAAATACACATAATATAGATTATGATATAAGTATGACAAGTGAGACTCAGGTTACAAGAACTTGTAAAAATTGACGTAAAATAAGTTCATAATTAATTGATTGCATGGATAAAATGACGTCACTTGTTTACCGAGTGGTATCTTTAGATCTCTCTTCAGGTGTGTGTAACAGTGAGTCTCTCATCACCACTCGATGGCCTGCCTCCTGCATGGGATGAAAGAAAGTGTTAGAATGGTAGAAGCCATCAATTCATTCATACCTTAAAAGCTTGTACCCATTGGTTCATCTCGAAGTCTGAAGTGGCAGCCAAGACGTAGTTTCTAGAAGTAAAAATAGACAACTAACAAGTGAAGTGTACACTTTTGAGTACTAGTTAACCAAATATTTATGCTATAATTCATATACACAGACTGATGTATTTTGTGGACTGGACTCACAGACTGGCATGGAAACACTATCTGGTCTTGTAATTCTTAAGTCACCAATATCAAGCTACAACTACTGATATTGATCTTCATGAAAGTCACACGTGCACTAAATTATAATGAAACGTACACTAGTAGTGGTAGAGGCTATTGTTGTATTATACAATTAATTTCTTTGTTGCTACAATACTTATCAATAGAAATTAGGATTTACCAGTATTGTAGCAACAAAGAAATTAATTGTATAATACAACAATAGCCTCTACCACTACTAGTGTACGTTTCATTATAATTTAGTGCACGTGTGACTTTCATGAAGATCAATATAACCACGTAGTCTTGTGCCATGCCCGCCCGCTCAATACTGAATAGTATTCTGCCTAAACCATGTGGAATAGTCACGTACCACCCTACAAGGCTATACACCGTATATAACTCAACTACACAGTCATGCGATTTTATAAATATTAAATAAATTGGTGTTCGTGTGATCTTCCGGATCCATAAAGAATAGCAGTATCAGCAATTGTTTCTTGATCATGGTGCTAGCTTCAGAATTAAAAGTGCTACAGCTGTAGATAATTGATAGATTTATTGAGAGGCTGTTTTCAGCCGAGTCCGTGAGTTCAGTCCACAAAACACAACACATAAAAAGGTTACAATAAGGTAATTGCATGATATACACGGTGTAGTAATTTGCTGTAACTTACATGTCTCACTTGGGAACAGTTCACTGACCCCATTAATGATTTAGATTTTACACTTGATATCATTATACACCTGCTCTGAGGTAATGGGCCGACTTACAGGAATTACCATATGTGTACACTGTATATAAGGCAATACTAAAGATTGTGTGTAGAATATTATACAGCATGATTGCCAAGCCCATGTACAGTGTATTATGCAAACACAAATATCACTCTACCAGGAAATTGTCTAAAAGTTGATAGTTTATTAAAGCTTCTCCCATACACATGACGGGCTTCCAGTATTAATGTTTCACAGACTGGTGAATAAAGATTAATTACCTCCTTCAATTGATAATTTTTAATGTCTAGATATAAATACGACAAATATGTGACACACGGTTTTCCCTGAAATCAAGTTAATGGGAAGACAATGACTTGAAACCTAGCTATGTCATGCTGTACTCCATATACTTCCAGTAGCCTAACTTGAAAAGTGATTTAAGATCAAAAGGAAAGTACACAATGTACAGAGGGAATATTGAGAGGAGAACATGATAAATCAAGAACCTAAACTAATCCATGTTGTTGCTACAGAACACAATTTGGTGAAGGTTTCCTCATACAAATTCCTATACACATTAGTCTAAGACTTCTCAAGTCTTAGCTTCATATTGCTACTACAGTACACAAACATTTCCAGCATTAAGACGATGTCTTGCCACTGTTTGTGTGCACACAATCAACTTGCAAATATTATGTACTGTACATTGTAGCAAATAATGTGTGCCAGTGTAAGGACAAACATGTTCATTTACTTACGCTCTCTTGTTCCACTGGCTCTCTGTGTGTACTGTAAACTGATAGGTTTGGTCTTTGTGTTCACCTAAGGAGATATAAACATTGAATGCATGGACAAACACACAACCCACACATGCACTATAACGCTATGTACCTGGCTTTGGTAGATGAACACTGCTATTTTTTAACTTAACTTCACCAATAGGTTTATTTCTTTGCTGCATATCAAATCAAAATACATTCACAGTACTCAATCCATTGAAGAATAAAATTTAACCACTCACCACTTCATTTTTGTAGTAGGCAAACATCCCAGGAGTGAGGACGAAGTACCGCTGCTTCCAAGTTTGCCGCTTGCCACCTCGCTTGTGTAAGTATCCTGTCTTTTGTATGAATGGTGCAGAACCTACATCAAGTATTTTACATGAGTATTCACTGTGTGTAATAAATGCAGTATGCTACTTTTCCTTCAGCTATATCTGGAAACTTAGCTTTAGTCAAAATGGCAGAAACCACTGATAATGAAACAAGGACCCAAAAGAAAGCTACTTCATATTTAATGAAAGAGGCATCTTTTGACCAAAACTCTTGGTTCCAAAGTGTTTGTTCTGCTGCATCTCATTTCATTGTAATAATGTAACAGAAAACATTTGAACAGGCATGAGATGTCTAGAATCTAATGGAAATAATATTATTTGTATTATAGTACTGCAGTAGGTACACACTTTGTCCTGCCAAAATACCAATAAGGAACAAACTATAAACGTACTTCTTCGCACAGGTTCTGCTGGTTTTGGTATAGGTTCCGTGCCAACAGGAATAGATGGAGATGAATTAGATGGCATTAGTTTCCTTTGCATGGATGGGTTGATCACTTTGATATTAGGTGTTGGCTCCTACAATAACAACAAAATATATACATAATGTGTGTGTGCGCGTGCGTGTGTGTGTGTGCGCGTGCGTGTGTGTGTGTGTGTGTGTGTGTGTGTGTGTGTGTGTGTGTGTGTGTGTGTGTGTGTGTGTGTGTGTGTGTGTGTGTGTGTGGGTGTGTGCATGCATGCGTGGCAGCCTAGCCAGGTGGTTAGGCCAGTAATCAAAAGGCTCCAGGTTCAATGCCTGGTTATAACAATTTAGTGTTGATGCTGCTTCCTTGAGCAAGAATTTTAATAACATTGTTCCAGTCTACTCAGCCGTATATTGTAAGGGCCTGGTATCATCTGGGGAAGCATCCCACCCAGCTATAACATCAATGGGTACTTGGTGTTTACTGGAGATGCAAATGCCCAGCTGTCCTTGTCTTGCTTAGTGGTGTTGGGGTAGTTGTGGATCTTCAGGTTCCACGGCCTCTTTCTGTGAGACCTGGACCGTCCTCCTGTGAGATACTAGCCCTGCCCCAGGAGGATTTGCTTGCACAAGGCTCAAGTGTCTGAGAAGGCATCCCAGTGCTGGCTCACTGGGCAGCAATAGTTGTTTCACACGGCTGCCGTAGGCTTTACTTTGCACACGTGCGTGTGTGTGTGCTTAGTTGTGGTAGTGATATCAGTACCACTGTCCCTGACCGTGTGGTGGAGAGTAAGGAAAGGCCAGGGCACTAGTCAATGGAGCTTACATTACACATACACAATACATCATGAATTCTACTGTAGGAGATGATTTTTACTTCCAACCAGGACACTGACCCAGGTCTCTGCTTTTATCTGTGGCCTATCCGCCCTCCGGGGTCCTTAAAGTCAAAGCTTACAAGTATGTATATGTTACCGTCTCAGCGAAAACCCATCTAGTTTGCACAAGCATGCGTATCGAGAAAATCAAAATTTAAAAATATTTTGTAAAAATAACACATGCTATAAGAAAAAATACACAAGTTTTTTCTCGGGCCATGGGGCCAGTACTCGAAGAAGGAAGACTCACATCGATTAAAACTATACACCATCTTAATCGCCTACTCATGGGGAGTCCGAAAATCTTTGTTTCATTTCTGTAGCCCCAATGGTTTGCGTGTCATGTGCATTTGTTTATGATGTGGTAGATGTAAACAAAATCGTCACCGTTTCTTCAACAAAACCGCCTTCATACGCCTATGCACAAGTGACTGCAGGGCTAAAAACTATACCTTGGTTGATCTAATGAACATTGTAAGCCAAAGTTCAACTTTGTAGACTAATCCAAAGGGAAGTTATGGCTGCGAATGCAAACCCTGTAGTTTATTTTTAGTATAGTCACTGTACAAATCAATTTCCTTGTTCTTCCTACTTTCTAGCGCTGTAATTCCAAAACTACTCACCACAGAAGGCTGAAACTTTGGTGAACCATTCCTTGGACAATGCAGATAGCGCTGAGAAATTTAAAAAATATCGGAGGTTGTGCGAACTAGACGGGTTTTCGCTGAGATGGTCACATATGGGACTATGGGTATAGTAATTGAGCTGGGCCCTCAAAAAAAAACAACAACTTATAGATGGAATCACACAAGTTCTTGAAATTATATGTAGTATTGCTTGACTCACTAAAAAATATTGCAAAATATTTTAATTCAAATGGCTACCACATAATTTTCACCATGTTGAAGCCATAAAAGTACATATCACAACTGTTATTTCCTTTGAGAAAAACTTTTTTTTAAAGCTGTTTTCTTAGGGCTCAGCTCAACTTGTACATACCATAGATGAATACAAATGCAGAACTGGTCAGACCAGGGGGGGTAGGACAAGCCCACGTGAACTGATGTACATTACGCAATGCATTTAAGTGATACTTGAAAATATTTTACGTGAGTGAATGGTTACTGTACAATATATCGATGGAAAGGTTTGACAAGGTTCAATAGATATTTGAGTTCTACCATGTTTGTACTTTATGAAGGTGTGATTTTTGTGAAGAAATACAAAACCGTTACGAAGAAATCAGCGTTCCGAAATGACAACACGTGGCGATCACCAAATCGCCACTAACAGTCTCCGCATTTATCAAACAACCACAAACAATCGTCTGTGTTGGATATATCCCTATAGAGAGGTAGAAGAATCCGTTTCTTTTGAATATATTTTAGTAGCGCTAAGGGCCTTACATAATGCTATTACGGATTGATGTGGGCTTGTCCTACCCCCTTGTGGTCAGACAGGCAGGGAAAAAGGCAATGCATGTGTGTAACTGTACATGTACACATTGCACAGTAAATGTATGCAAAAAGGGTGCTAACATAACACAACTTTTAAAGCGACATACATATCATGCCACTACACAAATACTACATGTACAGCTGTACACAGCACATTTAATAGTTATACCACAGCAACGAGGTATTTTGTTGATATATACACCAGAAGCATGAGGGCTGCAGGTCCGAGGGTTAAGGGTGTATATATCAGCAAAACCTGACGCAGTCATGGTATAAGTGATATAATCATGCTAGGCACATTTACCTGATGGGTGAAAGAATCACAGAACGCTCACCCTGTTCCTTTTATACATCAGTACCTGATGATCGATAGTGGCTTTAATAGTGTGGGCTAATAGCTGTTAGAATGTTATTTATATGTCATTATGCTTACAAAATATTGCAATTGTGGGATCCAGTGTTTTTTAGTTTTAGCATTTTGTACGTTAAGCCTACTAACTTTGCTATTGGGACAGTCAATACGTTATTAAGTATTTAGGACTATATGTTACTCACCTATATTAAATCTATTTTTGTCTGTCTGCGTTTTTCTGTGGTCTGCTCAGTGGCTCGTAACGCATCCACGCATTGACCAAACTATTATTTTGATCATACATCATTTAGTGACTGTCAAAACTTAGCAACTACACTGAGCCTAGCCTAACCTGTAAACCCAAAGCCATAATTAAATGCTCAGTGTCGCTCACTATATAACAAGTTAAAGCGTATCATACAGTATCTTTGAACTGGTTGAGCATCAAGCCATGAGCAATCCATGTTTCCACGCAATATGAGAGTTAAACCCCAAGCAGTGCCTTTGAACACTCACACTAAATCGGTATATACATACATACATACATACATACATACATACACATCAGGTGGCATGTACCGTACGTGCATGCATGCTCTTGTATAATGTACAGTATTGATACACCCTATCCATTGCCATCAAAAGCATGTTATTATTATAATATACTATTGTGAGCTTTTGTTCAACCATTGAAAACACTTTCTATTCCTTGAGCCATTATACACATCATACTAACAGACTGCAACTTGTGAAGTGTTTACGGTATGTGTTAAATAGGGGATCAAAGAAGCCAGTAATGAAATATATCACCTGTTGTTATTGGTTATCACTGGTATAAAATACCCATCAAAGATATTTAAGTGGTCAATACAAAGTTATATATCAGCAGTGGCACATGCATGGATATCTCACTACCAGCTCAACACATTACCTCTGTAATTGATAAGTTCAGCACTTAAGGGACTTACTGTATGTTAATAAGTGATGTGCTACTATTGTTAAAGTACTGATAATTTGATTGGAAGCTGTACTACATAGATTAGGTTATCATTGGTCAAATACTCTGTCTGTAAGACAGTTCTGATTTAGTTAGTATTCAGGACACAATGTTACACTATCAAATATACTGCTGTTATTTACTGAAATGCAATCTCAAAAAGTACAACATGTAACTTAACCTTGTGTACTGTATATAATCTTACAAAATTAATAGCAATATAGTGGTACTGTATTATTATTATTATAGTAACTACATGATTACCTCTGTAGTGTTACTTGGTTCATCTTCATCATCAGAGGTAGTACCTGAGTCTGATGGGTTGTCTTCGTGACCCCCCACAGGTAGGGGAGTGATATCATCCGTGTCTTCTGACGTGCTGTTTGTAGCTGCAGCAACTGTGTACTGCGATGTGTTATCGGGTGTTACTGCCTTTGCAGCTGCTACTAAACTGTCTCCTTCAGGAGATGTAGTGTGTGCTACTAAGTATCAATATTAATAGCTCATAATACCAATACAATCCATGACTCACATGATGCACTATCTTGCGTCATTTCATTGCTTTCTGTTACAGCATGACCATTGGGCAAAGAATTGAATTTGATGTCACTGGACTTTGGCAGTGGTGGACCTTCATTGCTGCTTTTTCTACTATTAAAATTTTCACCATCCAACATTTCTGGATCAGGTCCTAGAATCAATAAAACCATACAATATAATATGTGACCCAGACCTGAGCAAAAACCAGCCATCTTCGCAAAAAAAACTATTGAAATACAATACGCGTGCTACATGAAAAATTTATACATGCTATAATCGCATTCGTATACACTGAAATGAAGCTCAAATCAATAAAACCTATACACCAATGGATTCTCCTGTTCATGGAGAGTAAGAAAATGATTTTTTTGTGTTCACACAGCAAAGGATACGTGAGTTATGGGTGCTTATTTATGATGCAGTAAAAACGGCATTCACCATCATCATTTCTTAGTTGGAATGGCTTTCTTCTTTGTCAACACGGAGTACAGGGAAAGCACTATACCTTGATTGATTTACCAGTTCATACATATGGTGCACATATTGAGCCAAGTCTCATCTTTGTAGCTTGTTTCAGTCATAAGTTATGATCAATTATCTAAGCGCCTGTAATTTATTTCCCATATACTTACTGTACAAATCGAGTTTATCACTGTTCCAACTGTCAAAGCACCATTCATCATAAAAGGCTGAAACTTAGGCTGTCCACTCTTTTGTTACTATAGATTACAGAGATGCGGAATTTGAGGAATGTGCAAAAACAGTCAGTTTTTGCTTAGCCGGTCACATATATAGACATTGTAGAGGCTTCTGCATACTGTATGGGTTACCTTACCTATGTCATCATCCGAATCAGCATAGGGACCGTCAAATGAGGTTAACTCTCTATCTGAATCTTCACTATCATCTTTGGCTATGGGTATCAGAGCAGCTGCTACTCCTGTTTCTCTGCGAATGGCATTGGGGTAGTTGGTACTATTGGGTGAGGTCCGTTCAAGTGATGGTGACCCATTGTTGTTAGCTGGTGATTAAACAAAGAAAACTTGTGTCACCATGTGTGCATGTGGTGTACGTATGTACAGTCATACATAACATACTAGTGTTATCAACAGTGGAGCTGTCATCTTCACTGGTAGTACTATCAACTACTTGACGAGTTGAACTTTCTTCTTCAGTGCTCACAGAGCTAACTAGACCATGTCGACCTGGTTTTGGTGAAGAATTGGGTGATGTTGGTTGGCAACACTTTTTAACAGCATCTATCCAAGTTCGTCTCTCTTCTCGACTGGCAGCATTCAGCAAATAATTCCTGCAGAAGAGAGTACATTCTAGCTGTGATTCTTCTTAGCACGCAAACCATAATTCGCATATTTGGTACACGCCTACTTACTGTCGCCTGTTTATGGGGTCAGGAGCGGTGATAATAAAACCAAATTTACATCCTTTGGGTGCACTCTTCGACTCCTTAGCATGGTGGCACTCTCCGCCTCTTATACGAACAGCGTGTAACCGGTTCTACACAATGCAAATACACGTTTTAGAAGTCATGCATGCTAAAGAAACGAATTACCACATTTTCAATCACTTGCTAAACGAGCTATAAATATATACACGTGTACGTAAGTACTTACCTGTAGGCTGCCCTTGACTACGTCTATTCTGTATTTATTTTCATCAGTGTAGTAGACTAAATAACCAGGGTACAGCACGAAATATCTCTTCTTGAACGCCTTGTGAACACCACCCTGCTTGTACATGTATCCATGAAGCTCTGGTTTCGTGTAGTCAAAGAGGACCCGCGATCTTACACCTTTACCGGCCATGTTTTTAACCGGACACTCCTAAGTGCTAACTAAGACTGCCTGTGGTGAGGCTTGGGGTGTGAATGAACTGCACAAAGACCCTATTAGGCTTCCTATTACGTCATCATCACAATAATCAACTATGGCGAAACCCGATGAGAAATCTTTTCCCTTGCAGTTCAAGGACACGCACGTGCCAGACTTCCACGAAGTCAAAAAAGGTTTACGAGTCCTTGATTGTTTGGTTGTTTATTTAAAATTCAGTTTTACTGGATGGACTGAAGAAGAATTTCATGGTCGCGTCTGTGGACGTTATCACGTGCCCGGACCTCACCCAGTCACCATGGGATCTAGCATCACCTGGTGGGTGTCATGTTTGTATGGAGTATTGTAACTGCTAGCAGTAGTAGTTGTGAGGCAAAACTGGTAGCTATACTGATCTTGTAATGGAAAACTGATCTTGTAATGCAAAACTCCAGCCCTGTACAAAGATAAATGCCCACAGATGGAGAAGCCTCTAGATCTATGTATTATTGTAATAACCCCAGCTCAATTATTTTAAAACCCTTTGTATCGACATTTTCAGAAATCTTTGCAAAACAAGTGGGAAATGACTTTGGGTTAGTATGCAGCTTCACACAAATTCCTGGAATCCCCTGTGAAAGCTCATTAATAAACCTCGGTGTCGCAAATATTAGACTGTGCAGGCTGCATATAGTAATGCACTTGTAGGTGTTTAATCCAATTGCCAATCTTTTGGTCTACCAGCAATCTACAACATTCAGACCAGGCTTCTTGTGGATCCCTCAGATTTAGACTAGAAGCTTCTTGGCTCTTTAAATTAACAAGTCTTTATGGATCACGCGATGTAAAGTGTGCTATAACAGGCTATAGTATGTTCACGTTGAGCTGAATCCTGAAAAACAGCTAAAAATTAAAATTGGATTTTTTTCTCAACAGAGTTAACATTTCAGCCAACCAGATGATTATTGGTAACAGCAAAGGTGTCAGCAACAGACACGTATGGTTTGGCTCCATTACCAGTTCCGGAAAGGGCTGTAATAGACACTGTACTTATATGGCTTCCCCATAAGAAATGTATTGTGAAAATTTAGATTGGCTGTAAATATTATGTCAAAGATTTGAACAAAAAGATTTTGAAATATTTTTAGCGGGTCAAGCAGTACTACAAATGAGCCAAATTTCAAGATCATGTGTAATTGCATCCATGAGTTATTAAATGTTTTTGAGGATTCAGCTCAACGTGAACATACTATAGTGTCTAACGAGACTATGGTCCACATGTTGTATCACATAGACCAAGTTACTACGCTATTCGCTGCTGCTAAAGCTACTGTAAGTTGTTCATTAGGTTTGTATGCTAATCAAGTGTGGCCCTACTATAGAGACGGGACAAAGTAGCAAAGCTGATCCACGTGTTGTCGCCTGGCACTACAAATCTGGAGATAATACATTCATTATATATGTTTATTCGATTTCCCCAGGGTTTTTTGCACAATAATGCTTCGTTTTATATGTATTTGGACATTTAATGTGACCACTTTAGACAGGTGGTTTTGGACTAATTAATGCAGCCAATGGGCATGTGTAGGTAAATCTACCAATAATGTTGCAGGTTGGCATTATTAAGAGCAAAAGTACGTAGCTGACACCTGTTGGTGTTGTTAAAGCATTGCCTCAAGTGATGTATGCAAAAAAAAATAGAGTGCAAAAGAGTGGGCATGAGACAAGTACAGCCCAGGGTAAAGCCGAGCACTATATTCAAGACCACTCTTTGGGAACTACTTTTCTCGTATAGCTTGAGCAAGACTGGTGTAGAGAGAGAAGCCTTCATTCAACCTGAGGTGTAAACTTGCATGAAACGACTTATGCGCTAGCACTTCTTGAAATCCATTACCTTCATTAGATTAACCACTGTGCCCAAAGCTGTTCTGTTGTTCACATTGAGCTGCTTTTTCTGAAAACTTTATATTTGACAAACACAAATATACTGAGAGCTGCATTAGCTGATATAACTACACATGACCTTTCCAAACCAGGTAGCAGAATCTGGTATTTGGCAACAACCAATATTAGTTACTTTAGTCTCATATTTATATTTTAGTTCACTGACGAAGCCAAACCTTCAGAGATGTGTGGCAACAACTATTTACAATTTATCACCCCATGCAACTAAATGAGAGTCCTGGACTCTTCATGCACAACAGGCCTGTGCTACATTTTATGTATAGCAACTGTCCTGCAGCAATTCTGTCAGAGAGATCTGCCGCAGGAATGCATCATATAATATTGACAGGCTTGCAGAAGGCTATTAACATGCAAGCAATAGTCTTTACAAGGGTAATGTCAGGCTCTATACAGTATAAGTTCATGCATGCTCAGGGAAACTGGTGTTGCGTACTGTTTAAAGTTCAATATATGTTGCAAGCCCAGTACACTGTATACGTAGGATGCATGCTTACGTACATACAGAATTATGCTTGATAATTCATATACATGTATATAAGGAGAGAAATGATATGTGTACACATGTACATCCATACAACGTAGAACTGCAACAATGGTTGTGTTGCTTCCATTGTATCACTATAATAATTATATTAAATTTTCATGATACAAAGTGGAGTATAAACATGTAATCTTTATCTTCTAGAAACTTTTAGAAATTGTTTTCAACAGAGTCTGACCACTATACAGTAATTTTTCAGTAAAACTTTTATCTCATAATAGTGTCATGGTGCATGCAATCCTTGCTGTGATCTCTAATACAAGATGTGCATGCATGCGCCCGTTCCTGTCATTGTTCTTAAGCCCCAACAGCTATCTAATGGTAAGATGAATAGATACACAATACAGTAGGTACAAATCCCTAGTACCTCACTAGGTAAAATAGAACCCATAATGTTCCCTTGAACATCCTCCCGTATGTATTGAGCATGGTTGCTATTACCTACTATACCATTCATTGATATAACCCATTCATACAGTACTAATATGGATACCTAACTGTGTTAAATGTAGCCCAGTTTATTTTGTTGTGACCAGAGTGCATAATCTTATTCTACAGGTATCTGTGGCTCCCCTAGGATAGTGGATATTGGAGGTGTGCCCTATTTGATGCCTGTTCCAAATAAATCCAAGGTAAATCAATAGTGCATATTTTTATAACTTTGTACACTGCTAGAGTGTGTGTACAGTCCTATGTGTGTATATGCTGTGTGTCCTTGCCAAGCCAGAAAGTGTGACTATCACTATGTACAATAATGATAAATATTGATGAGTGTTGTCTGGTGACAAGTATCTAGATTCAGTGTCAATATATATCATTATATTACCCAGTATAACTGTGATAAGATATCCTGTAATATTGTTGGTGTAAATGACCTCATTATTGCTTAGTTAATGGGGCATAGGTCACTATATATATGGTGTATGTTATGCATTACTCAGTACATCGTTGCAGTGCAGTATGTGCATTTTAATTGTACTTATTAGTGTTGGCATGTAAAACTATTGCATGGATTTCCAGTCTGAATTCCCATCATATTAACTGCTACAGTATGTTGTAGGGTGGTAAAAATATTGAGTTGCCTTGGTTACTGGCTACAAATTAAAAGAATTGCTATGTTGCAGAGTTGTATTGTCTTGTCATGGCACATTGCACAGTACCTGGGAGATGGAAGGAAGATGATAGTCTTGTATCTCTGTGAAACCTCACCTACTGCACATAATATGGGGGGTAGCCATGTCCAATGCATCTCAAGCATGCAGCAGTAATTTACGTAATGATCTGTCTCAGAAGTGTAGGCTTGTTTCCAGATCGTGTTCTTCCACAACAGTATGTGCCACCATTACCAAAATACATTTGCATGTGAAGTCACAACATCACAATTATATACATATCAACATCATGATGCAACAATCACAATTAATCCCACAATCAGTATAATCTCCCAGCACTACCACCAAGTTGTTCAGTTACAGTACATGCTAGTTGATAGGCTTACATGGTGACAACCAGTAAGGATACCAGAGAAGAGAGTATGTAACCACAAGATACTGTGTAGTTCACAGTGTTCTGTTGGTATAAGTACAGGTGTATATATATTCATACCACTTGACCAGTCACAGGATGGAAAATGGGTGATATTAAAATGGTACTAACTGCCATGGGGATCCCCCTTCAATGTGATATAGATACAGCTGATCAACTGAACAATACCACAAGACTGGTGCTACAATGGACTATATACTTGGTCAAAATTTACGAATCATTAGTACCAACAGCTTATAATAGTGTACTGAAAAACCAGCTACAGTAGCAACAATTCCTGAGTAAAATGTCATGAACAGAACATCAATAATGAAAACTTTTTCCCCACCCGCTGCACAGTATATAGCAACTACATGTATGACAGCAGAATATGTGCCTGGGTGGAGAAAGCAATACTCACAGGCTTCAAAAATTTCCTGTACAATGTTCCAAATGCCAAATTTAGTCCCTCTAGTTTTGTATTGAGTTTATAATTATAATAATCTACATCATGTGTATAACATGGACTTTACCTCTTGTCATTGTTTCACAACATTTTACCAGGACCACTTACAAAAAAGGATTCTGCAACCAACAAAATTCCACCACACCTTTTTGTGTCTTGTGCAATAGGCCTCTTTTGTTTGGAAACACAGTTTTCCACAGGACTCTCAACACTAATGAGCCAGGCACATCCCATCTGGCTAGCAATAAAGTACGTGACGATTGGAATGCAATAAGATGCCAATTACTATAGGTGTGCATGAAGCCATCAAGAGAATCAACTGCACACAAGGATTATTCACACACGTACAGTAATAAAGTCACATAGGGCAATCCTGGGAAGTTAAATTATTACCCACCCCATAAGAATAGTCTAGTTACGACCAGTTTGAAGATACAAGCCATATCAGTTGCAGAGTGGTCCCTTGAGTTAAACAACAGTCTTACTACGTAGTTAAAAGGCTTTACTGTACCTATTAGAAACCGTTGAACTTCTAAGGATACTATAATTCATTATGCTGTTTGTATTAAACTGTAACTCCCTATGGCCTTAATTGTGTTGAATTAACAGTTGTACACAATTTCACCATGTATTGTTAAAACATACAAAGTAGTGCTTACACTATGGTACTGATGTAGTTATAACATTGTGATAGTTATTGTAATCTGCATCCTACAATCATGAAAGTAGCAAGATGTCACAATCGCTCTGGTGGTCACTCTATGAATAAGAGTTACCATTTTCCCTTACCTATTGTCGAGTAATAATAATTTCATGTGGTGAAGTTTCATCATAAGAGAATTGGTACTCCTCCCAATGTATTGTGCTGGCATGGGATATTTATTGAGCACGGAACCTGTTCACGTGATTTATCTGGTCAAAATTCATCCACGGCCACGAACATCTTACTGTGACAGTTGTTAATGTTACATGTCCTTCCTCCATCATCATGTGGGGACATATAGTTTGTTTCTTGTATACTGTATACCAACAGTTTGAGATAATGCATGGTTACACATTTCACTAAATACTTTTCCGAATATGCTATGTGTTCGTCCTATTCAAGTGTTGTAGAATCATGTGTACAACAAGTTCACTTAAAGTAAGTGTGTTGTGCTGTTTCAGTAAGGCAAGTAACTAAAAAACACAAGCTTTGTTTGTCTATATATAATAAGGACATGTTTTAGAGGTTCCACTAGGCTGGTACTACTATGGCAGCTACACTGGATATCCTTGTTAGGGAGCTACCATTAAATGGTGATTAATCTCTGTATTTGACATGTACCTAACAGCATATCCCCCTGTGTGTGTAATTCTGAAGCATATGGCATGTGTTTGTAACACCATAAAAGGAGGGATTTAAGAACTTAACTCTCTTTCAATGTGGGCATGCATATCATCCGTTTGTGATGCATAATATCATCATTCACTCTCCATGTTTGTGAATACATTCTTTGTGGTACTGCCAACTGTTTATTATGCTGGCAGGCCTGTTGTAATGATAGCGTAAACATCTCATTGGTTAGGCATTATCTGTTGTGTGTGGTGGGAGTCCCCACATGTTGTAATCCTGAGAAACACTCAGCCATGATAACCTTATACTAGCTCTTCCTGCTTCCTGTGGATATTGCAATGGTTTCTTATTATTGATTTCCCCTCTGTGTGTGTGTATGTGGCTTGTGTGTATGAATTTGATTAGCATGAACCCTGACTTTGTGTATTTGTGATAAAGGCGATCATATTAATGTCACTAAGGCTACCATCTTTTGTACATTTGTTGATTATATTTGATGCATACCTAATTCCAAAAACTACTTTTCTGCCTGAAATATGTCAGCACATTGAGAACACTAGTTATTTACAGTGGGTTATTCCATTATGTAAAATGGCATTTTTGTGAATTTGAGTTAGAGACCTACCATGAGGATCTTCGAATGAAGCTGAGGTTTTTAAAATCCTGAGTGGGCAGTCTCTAACTGACTTAGAAAATGGTGTGGGTGTATTTATAGTAGTGCATAGGTTATATAATAGAGACATACCAATAAGGGTATATGTTCTATTTGGTTATTAAAGAAAGATGGTTGTATATCAGATATCCCCCCGCAATATATAGTAGAAAGATAACATCGACATCATGATTATAAGGAAGGAAAGAATGTTCTCAATGCCTGGGGTGTGTATCACTTTACTCCTACAAGTACTACAACAAATTTACCATTCCTGAGCAACTCTTAAGGAAAAGCTTGATACATAGCCCCGAAGTACACACACTGTTATGATAGTTTAATAAACCAAACCCACTCATAGGCTGATCTTCTTGTCAGTGTACATATAATTCCTTTGATCTTAATACAACATGTGCTGAAATGAACAATATAATTCACATTGAGAGAAAAAATGTTGAAGTGTTGTGCTCATCTCCTGTAGTTATACAACTTGGCTGAAGTTGCTCGACTAGTTGACCTTCCTGGTGCCTTCATCATTGGTCCAGGGGCAGGATCCTCTCGCGTGGTGGGAAAGAACTGTGAGGTAAGGAGGTGCATAACATGATTTATCATGCAGGGTATGACTATCATAAGTGGGTTGCTGTTGTATCTGACTATGCCTGTTTACCTGTTTATTTGGTTTCTGTATTGTCATTGAATGGCCTTTCTTCCTATAGTAGGTGTGTGTTTGTGTACAAGTTACACATGAGCACTGTTCAAGTCAATCACATGGCTGAACTCTCATTTGTGTTCATATGACACATTTGTGTTCTTTTTAGTTAATTAAAATTTGAAAGTGCATGATATGGTATACTGTTCCAGTAAAAACTGGGGAGAATTGTGTGTGTGTGAGTGTATGTGCATAAAATATATGTTTCCAGCTGGCCAGCAGGTATATACATTGTTTGACTCTTTATAATTGACAGAATTTGGATGATTCATTAGTACTGTATGATACATTATATCACACTGCTCATCTCACTTCCTTTAGATGATTGTCAATGCCAAGTTGGCTGGGGATGGAGGTGGGAGTGATAATATTAAGAGCTGGATAGCCAAGCTGCCTGATGACAATGATGTGAGTTATGTGTATGTCAGTTCCTTATTATAATACTGTAATTGGTATGTACTTGTGTGCACTTGTGTGCAATATCCAAGTCTATTGCCCATCTTTGTATTGGCTACAGTAATTTCTTATGTGTGTGAGATAGTGATAACTGATACACATATATAGATATATACACAATGGGATACTTAACTCCATATACGTATATCTATCATGTGAAAAATGTGATGTTTCCCACAGCACCATTGGTAATGGTTATTGTTGTGGTGAGATAATAAACCACTTGGTCTGATATGGACCTTGATTATATAGGAGTTAGGAAGAGGTGTCATGCTTACCATATGGGTATGATAGCTAGGAGCAGGTCTCATGACCAGTCTGTCTTGAAATATACTTGGGGAAAGTGTCTAATTACTTAAGGATCTTATGGGCACTTATGGGTAGGAAAGGTGTACTGATTAATCAAGGTGTCCTATCCATATCTGTATTCCTTTTAGTTTTCATGTATGCAGACATAACAGTACTAGTTTAGTTTTATGGTAACAGATATATCTATAGCTGAGACATAAGTGATGAGCATGGGTAGATTTAAAATAGTACTGTAGTAGCACACTATTTGAAGCCTTATTATTATTATTACTAGTGTTACCCGTGCAAAATGCGCGTGATACTAAGACAATTGTTATGTCCTACTGTGTGAATACACTTAAATTTGAACATTACTAATGATCAAGGAGTAATCACATCATTACATACCAACAAAGACATGATTACGCATAGCTACTGATGTGCATACATAATTTCCTCAATTGTGTGTGGCACTGACATCTAGTTATAATGTTGGTGGCCTTGTGCACTGGAATTTCTGCACATCTGTACAGTACTCATGCAGAACACAGTTCTCATGAAGGTGGCGTATCAAGATGTGTCCCATTACAACCATGCACATACATGAAAAAGATTAGTTTTGAATGGCAGGGATGTACTCAACTTCATTTCGGTGATGTTGCATGAACTAACATAAAGTCTTTGAGTGTGATATGAGGATCAATTTACCAATAGTTGGTGCATCACCATAATGAGCTATGTTCTAATTCAACTTGCATTTGTCACATTCATTTTTTTGTATATTTATGTAGTCAATTTGAGTAACTGAATTGTAGTTTTATCTCTACATCCTAGTCATGGTATTGTAATGTTTACTTATCGCATGACCAAGTGTGTATGCAGTACAGTATTGAGTATGGGTATTCAAGTTTATCAGCTGTACTGAGCAAGGTCAACACAACCATGTGGATTTGGATAGAGAAGAGTTGTCTTTTGTTGCTTTCTGAATCAAGGTGCATTACCAAGATGAATCCTTCATATGAAGAGTGGTTACTCTAGAGAGGTTGATTTATTGATTGTTGGTAGAGAGGTTGTGTGTGTTCTATTAGGGTAGATATCGCGATGTATGTTCTATTAGGGTAGTTCAACGGAGATAAGTAATAGAGCTTCTAGAAGTTTCAGCTGTCCCTGTGGAGTTACCAAGGAGTGAAAACGTGTCTTGTGTCTCCCTACACATTGAAGACTGCAACAGTCACTTCATGATGTTGTCCACGATTCGTAGCCTGGTAAGGTAGATGTATGTTTTATTAGAGTAGTTGAACGTAATCTCCCGTTTTTCATCTCTCATAATGGCTAATCTTCCTTGTGTAGTCTGTTAGGTAGCCTGATTGGAGTGATCATAGCTCGTTAAATTGCCACACCTACTTCGACTGTTTCCTTCTCCCTTACAGTGGTGTTGCTGGTAATCCTCCGTTTTAGGTCTGTCTATAGTCCCTGACATGCTTATATTCGTGTCGCAGTAGCTGACACTTCTCTATCCTTGTAGTGGACAGCACAGCAGGGTGCAGAGTGTGTATTCCCGGCGAGTCTTCCCTCTGTAGACTGTCAAGTAGCCCGATCATAGCTCGTAGACTTGTCACACCCACTACGAAACTCTCTTTTTATACTGGTGGGTGTGATAAAATAAAATATTTTTTAGTTGCTGGATGATAGAGTACACACCAGATCACATAATCAAATTCGCTGATGTGATTGGTTAAATCATGAAAAAGTGATTGATCCTATTTCATTGTAAGCTTTTAGACCAATACGTCATCTGATTTTCTATTGGCAACGCGTGTATGCCGGAACGCCGTATACGCGTATCGTAAACTTATAATGGCCATTGACAGTGATAAGTATCTCGCAAACAAGGTTAGCACGTAATGACAGACACGAAAACCACATTGTTTTGGACGGGTAGTTGGTCTAGCGAGTTTGAAGCTAATCGGGGGAAAAACCAGGGAGTTTTTGTTTAAAAATTTGATGGCCTCGATTTTCCATTTCTCGTTCTGTCATCCACAGGGGGAGAGAAACGTCTGGTGTAAGCTGGGATGGGGAAGGCTGGTAACACGATAAAGGTCTCTAGAAAGTTTTGGACACATTCGTGTCTTCCTCGGGTAGCTACGGTGGTTTAAAGGATATTTCCCGTAGTTTAACGAATCGTCACCAATCCCGGATCAAAAGATTCGCCTCAAATTTTAGATTTGAACGGTACCGATCCGATTGGAATCCGACCAAGAACGACGGGGCAGTGCCGGAAAAGAGTTAGAGAATTATTATACAAAAAAAAATAATAGTACAAATCAAGTAAATACGGAATCTTCATTACAAGTTTTGGCCAAAAGGGTTTCATGACACCGCTCTGGTTCAAGTAAATTACAAACTATAACTGCTGAGCCCTGGAACTAGTAAGAACAAGACAGCAAACTCTCAATAAGACCACTGCTTACTAATACCTATCCTATAACATTATACTGTGGTTTATAACTTACTGTGCATGTTTTATATACAGTAGAAGATTTTTCTGTCATCATAGCGCAGTCAATTAATCACGTCACACCTCGTGTTATGCGGTCAGTGTACTAACTAATATCTGGAATTCAATTATGTGACAGCTGTTTAAGTTTACCAGAGCAATGCCTCAAGATGGAGTAAATCATGAGAGTGGGTATCGGTTATCATTGTGGTACTATTCAAGGGTGTAGTACAATTTTAATTAATCATAGGTGAATGTTCTATTAGAAGGGTTTGTTTATAATCTGGTGGAAGTGAAATGTAATGCATTAAATGTTAGGGTTGCTATAATTTAAGAGTTTCAGTATTCGGACAGTGACATTATCTAGTTAAAACACGTGCTAGTGTGTTGTTTGGCCAAGAAAACTGGTATGCTATATAGTGCTGGACATCATAAGTTTCCAAAAGTTATTTTTGTGTTTGTGATGCCATAACTTTTTGGTGGGTTGGTCAATATCATTGAAATTTGGACAGGTGAAACATGTACCCATTGTGGTCACACAAACTAATGTTGAAGCCATACCAATGTGAAATATTCACGCAATGATGTAATAACTACTTAGATGCAGTAATTTACATTCTTAACTTTTTCTCCATGTTGGTGCAAACTACACAGCTGAATTTTGGTGGGAAAGGAGTACAGTGATAGCTTTAAATTTCTACGAGAATGGACTTTATGATATTATCCTTTAATTCAATGCATTAAAGGATAACACAAACTTCACTTTTTCTTAGCCAAACTTACAGCAATGGCTATGAGTTTTGGTACACAGACATAATGAAACATGTACAAAAAATGTACAAGAACAGATTTTTAAAAATCTAATTTAGTCAAGAGTAATAGTTTCAAAACATAAGAGGAACCAGCATTAACCTCTTAAAGCCACACAAAAGTTTTGAGGAATGCGTTTTTTTACCAAACGGACTCTTACTTGTTATAAGGTAATGAAGAACAGGGACTGGTTTTATCATAACACCACATTCCACGTTTCATCCACCATGTTAATTAGTATTTGTATCACGTGAGCTATACATGGCCTCCTTGCCATTGAATGGCAAATCAGTCAACGGTTGTTTGGAGTGAATAGGATCAACTGGGAATGAGTTATGGATCATTATGTAATGAATTTGCATGCTTATAAACTAAACTTTGTATTCTCAGTGTGTTTTGGTTCTCATGCTTTCGTTGTAGGTAAATCCCTAGGTGTCATTTTAATCCTTATTACATCACAAGTAAAATGATGTTGATTGCATATAGTCATAGGATAAACACTTGAAGCTTTGTTTATAACCATAGTGGTCCATCAAATTATATAGCACGTCGCATTTTTGGAAACATGATGTCTGGCACTATACCAGTGTGTTAAAACAACACTGCTATTTTCACACATATAATGTAATAGCTTCACAATCCCTTCTTGAAATGGGACAATTTTTGCAGTTCAAATGTCCTCCACCTTCACCAGAGTATTAAAGCACTGGTTTTTTAATGCCTAAAGTTCTTATTGAATCTGTAGATAGATAGTATTATAAAATTTTAAAAATGAAGTAGAGATCTATATACAGTAAAAAGTAGTGAAACAAGAGATGAATGATGGTATTACAGCATAGCTTAGTGGGAAAGTCCCTACTTTGGCACATTATATAATGTGCCAAAGTAGGGACTTTCCCACAGAGGTATGCTGTAATACCATCATTCCTCTCTTGTTTCACTACTTTTTATTGCATATAGATTTTTAAAAGTAATTTAAAAAATTTAAAATACTAGCTTGTTTAGTTTTTTGCTGTAACACAGTTAGTTACAGTGTAGCACAGCTAGTTACAGTGTAACTTGTGACTGTTCTATTAGAATATCACACATGACTATTGTATTAGAGTGACTGTTCTATTAGAGTATCTTGAGTCAACCAAGGTGCAGCTAGCTATATAGAGGTGAGGTCATCTTGTTTACTGTTAAGTAAATAGCTAGATTGTTAAGAGGTTGTAGTCTCCACACTCTATTGCTATTAGATCTTTATTTGATGGGTGTGGTCACGGACCTATCGCGAATGGGATCCCAATCGTGAAATTGCAGATATCTAGTTAGTATACCTCTTATAATAGCACCATGACTAAAGTGCTTTTGAAATCCAGCTCTGAAATAATTTTGTGGCGTCTAAATATGCTGCTGAAAGAAAGTGTTGATATGGAAAATTAACGCCTCGGTATGGTTTCATTGGATGAAGAAGAAGACAAGCAACCTGATTGAAGATACAACAAGGTGCAGAGGGCCTACACTCGTCGGAATCCCAAAAGGCACATCCCACTGGTTATTGTGATGTAAAAATGGTGGCCGTGCGCTGCTTCGTTTGGCTTCTAAACTTACGACTGTGGTCAGGCAGTGAGTGAGGCAGGCAGACCCAATTTCAAGTTTTGACGATATTTTTATAATTCTATATCCAGTCACCGGTGAGTGTTTTCTTGTTTTTAATGCTGTATTTCATGTTAGATGGACTAATATTATTCCGTAAAGGTGATTTTTGTGGCATAGACGTCTCTAGGATGATTTTTGAAGGCAGCATTCTAGGTGGCACACGTCATTTTTGGGGGGATCCCTACTTAAACAGTACTAGTGTACTGTTTGATTAACCATTGTAACAATGTCTTTTGATGGTTTAAAAGAGTTCACACAGTTCTATGCTAAATCAGACTATTTTTAACAATTGTTCATTCAAGGTACACTAAGTACAGCCACCAAACCAAGCAATAAAAAACTGTCCCACGGTTCTAACGATGGACCTCTAAACCTATACTAAATCACTGAGCAGTTTAGGCTTTTACTAACATCTTAAAAGTCACAGGCTTTTGAAAATGCTCATTAGTAATCAGAAATCAATATTTCAGCAATGTTGCACTTGTTATAATGGTTTTAATCGCACTTACAAGTTGTCACCACAGAAACATTGCTATACCCACTCAAGTTATTAACTTTTGTGTGCATTGGTGCACTTGATATTTGAAGAAATGTTTCCAAGTTCAGGGGTGAAATCTAGTGTATTTGACGTTTCTGTATCCTTGATTCATTTGTTTCTCAGTCCAGCAACTACAGTATAGTGTGGGTTTTAAAATCCTGAATTACGAAAGTTGTGAGATTCAAAGATGTTAGTCCAAGAAACTACTGCAATGATGTTTATGCCAGTCAAATCATATATTTCATCATGAGGCTGTGATTATTAAATTAAATTTAACATCATGAAATCCATCATCAAGTCACGTTTGGTTCATGTTGTAAGGCATAACTTCTTCATCTTCAGAAGATTTTTACTAGCCATTTGTCCAGTAGTTGTGACAACTTGTATAAAGTCTCATATATGTGTAACCAACAAAGTGTTAATTTGATCATTCTAGATATGGAGCAATTATGCCGACATGGTTTCAGGAATAATAAGTACAGTATATGTGACTGGATCTACGAAAACCGTTCTTATCGCCCAAGACAGGAAGTTTGATTTTTTCACACAAACACAAAGCTTAATGAATGCACTATCAAGTTTCACTGCCACAGTCGACCAGAGTAAAGTGGTCTGCTTTTGCTGGCTGCTTTTCTAGAGCACAGTGGCGAGCCGTACGGGTGGTCTGGGGTATTGATGGAGCCCTGGCCGACCAGGAGATGGCTGTGTGTGGCTGTACAGCTCTGTGGTGTTGGACAATGACCTGTGCTGTAAATTTCCTTTCATTTTAGCCAGTTCTGAGCCCTGAATGGCCTATAACTTGGCCTAATTCATCCTAGCACGTCTCTTTTCAATTTTTGAACACCATCTTGCCCGCCTTCCAGGGCCCCCGCCTCCCACCCCTTCTGGAGCTCGCCTGATACAGACAAGCTCGGTTTAAAAACTATCTAAAATGGCGGGAAACTTAGCTGTTGACTACTTCTTCAGTGGATGATCAGGAAGGTAAGAAATTGTTGTGAAACGTGTGAAAATTTGGTATGCGTAGCTACCACCATTGGCCAGCTACAACACACAGAATATTTAAAACCGACGTTTCTCGATACTTTTAAATGGGCGATAAGACCGGTTTTCCCAGAGACAGTCACATATGTGTGAGAATTGGGAATTATGATGGCATTTTGAAGTAATTATAAAAGTAGGAAAATCTGCTATTTGCGCAATTCCATAAAAATAGATTAAAATACTTTAATGAAACATTCTAAAATTTTAATAGAACATTCATCCAAGAAATACTTGGAATAAAAGACTATCTTAGAATAGAAGACTATTTGAAGCTGAAACATTAATGTACATGGTCTAATGTAGCAATGAACTGACATTATTGGCCAAAGATGGTGACATATTGTATGTAATTTTAGGAATAATGGGCATTTCTCAAAAGCATAATAGGTGATTTTGACAAGCATAATGTTGAGCATAGTATAGTAGCCTCATGCCTAAATCATTCTCTCCAAAGTTTGGAAGTTGTTACCTTCCAAATTTAAATCATCTGTGAGCTTTGAAAGGAACAGAAAAACTAGGAGACCAGAAGACAAACTTTGTAATTTATGTATCTCAGAGGTACCTGGATCATTAGGTATCCATAGGGATATGTGTCTACTCAGCTATAATACTGATACAATGTATGCTGTAGAGATACCATCCACCATACAAAACTTAAGTGAATAAGCATGTGTTATATTAGGAGATTTTCAGTATAATGTAGTGTGTTTACTGCTTGTGTTTGTCTGCAGAGGACTAAGTACGTGGTAGAGTCTTACCAGTCACTAGAAGGAGGACCACTGATGAATCTGTTTGCTTCAGAAGGCAAACAAGGCATGGTATGTGTGTTGATTGTATATGTATGTGTGTGTACATGTGTGCGTCATATGTGCAAGCAAAAATGTGTGTGTGCGTGTGTATGCGTGTGTGGGTCAGTCTTTTTACAGACTTGTTTGTTGGTGCCTCCTAGTGGTGACTCCTGGGCAACAGTTTCTGCTACCTTGCAGATACTGGCTAAAGCCAACAAGCCATAATTTTCGTGTGGAGTGTCCAATTGTGGTTTTCTTCCTTTGGCCTTGCATTCCAAAGAAAACTATTGGTCTGCAAAAGAGAGTGGCTAGTCCTACTACTTAACCTTTGTCTAACTACGTATGATATGGAAACGTTTTAGAAATGACAAATTTGTTCCTGGAACATTCACTCATTAGTGGAAAATTCTGGTGATATTCGTATTTGTTGGTGAAGCAGTGGTAGGAGTTGTGTTCCAGTGCTGTAGATGTTCTAGCACAGAACAGAGGAACAATGACCTGTGCTGCTAACATCTTTTCCAACTTAGGCCACCAATTGTAGATTCCTTGTTTCCTGTCACCTGCCCGCATGGTAATTTTATAGCCGCATACAAATTTATTATTGCATTTGATAGTCATGTGGCCTAATTATCTTTGTTTATAAGTACTAGTGTGAGCACATGGTGTATTATTGGAAAGGTAGTGAGTTTCTGGTGTGGTTTAATGCCAAAAAGCATGGATAACAACGTAGTTTGAATCCATTCCAACTGTTTACAAGCACCGGATCTCTTCAAGTAGCCATTGGTGAACGAGATACATTAATGAACAGGAGTCCCACTCATCTGACAATCTCGTGTGTGGAACATATGGAAACTTCGTACTGTTGCAGTTGATGGTATTAGTACCACAAGAATGATACACCCAGCCAGCAAACTCTATAAAAGCCTTCATGATTTGGTGGCTGCATACTCAGAGAAAATGAGGGGTCTGCAACACTTCGAATCTTTGAATCTTGATGAATCCCAGTGAAATCACAACAAATCTTACTAAATCTGAGAGAAAAGGCAATTAGGAGTTAATGGGCTCCTTGATATTAAATAATAGATTTTAACAATATAATAAATAATAGCCGCCCGCCCGCATGGTATTTTTGCCTGACTAGGATAGCAAAACAAGCAATTTACAATATTTGGCCTTATGGACTTTTTGTTGTCCTTGTGGTGGAGACAGGTTGATTTAACTAGACACATCACGTCACTAATTTAGGAGGAATCCTAGAACTCTGCTATCACAGTACACTGTACAGTGGACAGCTACCAAGTACCAAGTAGGTACCAAGTGTGTGTGCATGCATGTGTGTGTGGAGGGGAGAGAGCTGATAGTGTTTATTATTTGGCTGAGACTATTGTCACTGATTGTTGGTATTATAACAAAAGCTATTGACATCATCCAACAAAAATGTAGGGAAAATGGAAAAGAAAAGTTTGACTAAAGCAGATCCCCTACCCTTGGCCACTACCTATGCAGAATGGTTAAGAAGAAACCAAAAGTCTGAACCTGACCCTAACCCTACTAGATTGATACCTGTAGTTGCTGGGACCTACGTATCTGGAAGGTTAATATTGGTGCTGTACAGCTTTCATTTCTCAAATGCAGGCTGTATTTACCACAAACTTTTTGCCTACATGGGCAGAAGGGCATAGACACAGACACGTACACGCGCATACCTTTTCCAGCAACCAGGCACATGCCCCATAGCTGGCCTTTGGCTGGCTAGCCTGAATTAATATCGTTTCCTCTGTCCATATTGATGGTGAATAATTGAGCATGTGTTCTCCATTGTTACTATTGAGCTGTGTACCCATCATTATGTCTAGTCTTATCTTTTCATGATTTACATCCATACCATCTCTACTCTCACTGTATAGTATGCAACAAACACAGGAACTAGCAGCATATGTAATTCCATTGGCTATACAGTATGTACCTACATATAACAGACAATTTCATAAGCATGCATGCTTATTTAGCTATGATGTTTGTGTTATGGAACATCTGCAATTACCTACTCTGCTTGTCATTGTCTTTCCAAAAAAAAAAAAAAACTTAAATGCAAGCAATTAAAAAAACTTGTTAATCAAAGGGTGTGGAACCCATTTCACTTGTAAGTATTCATCCATCCTGTTTCATTTGGGAAAGATACTTGGGTGCTAAACTCTTTAATTTGCAAGTTGTTTTGATCGCTCACATATGGTGTATATTTTTAACATTACAGTGAAACCTCGTTAGCAAGGCTACCTTTGGGACCCACAATAAGTGACCCTATTAGTGAGGTGGTCTTATTAATGAAAACCTCATTAATCCAGCCATAAACAAAGTGCAACAAATCAACACCTGGCAGTGGCTATATAGTTGTTGTAACAGCTATATACATATGCTATAGGTTTCATATGCAGATAGGATCATTCATTACTTGAGGGATAATGGCTGCTAAAAGCATGAAGCACGAGCAGCAACTTTTGCAGTGATGCGTTGACTTTCTGTTCAGCTGGCCCCTTTATTATGGGAATATTGTGTTAGTTTTACTAGTTTGGTCTTGCAGTATGTGGCCACTGGGCTTAATAATGAGGTGGCCCTATTAACAAAAATTAAATCATTGGAATAGTATGTAAGATACATCTGGACTTTCTGGACTTGGCTACTATAACAAGGTGGCCTTATTAACGAGGTGGCCACTAAGTGAGGCTTCACTGTAAGACTTTTTTCCTTGTTTTTACACATAGTTGTATAATTGCATGCTTCCTCACCAGGTACTGGAAGTGAAGGTAAAGTCTCGGACTGGTCCAGAAAATTTCATCACTTGTATGAGAAAACAGTTGGCCAGTCACTATGGTGACAAACCGGTGGCAATGGGAGGGGTATTTCTGATTGCCAAAGGCAAGGCTAACCTTCACATCATGGTGAGGATAAGTGGTGTAAATTGTACTGTAACAAAGTGTACAGTATGTCTACAATACAGTTATTTGTGCAAAATGTATTGTTGCTTGTCTACCTCACTTAGCCAGATTTTTCAGACAAGCCATTGAATACTGCCGAAGAGATTAACAAGTGGCTAACCTTCCATGACATGTCCGCCCCATTGGTGTGTCTCTGTGAGTTTGTATCACATGACCCGGTAAGCAGCACATAACTATAGGAAGTTACTGTAATTATGTGTATTTTACTGTTAGTATTAAATTACAGTATCACCCAACATTACAGCAATTACAGTAATTGTGTTAGTTAACATGATCACATCATTGAAGCACTGTAATGTTTTCTGATGGAAATACATGTCATCATAATTATAGTGTCACTTAATACCAATTTATCTACCAGGCATCTCAGTAGTGACAGTAGTAAAAGCACTTCTGACCAGTACATGGCTGCTATTTTAACTGGTAAGAATAGACTCTTTTTACTTTCAGGAAAGTCAAATGGGGATGGGTGCATATCGAATCAGGTTTACCAAATTACATTCTCGGCCATAGGGTAGAATTATACTATTCTGTTTAACTAGTGTACAATCTGTTCTCTGCACTAAAATGGTTTGATGTTAGAAGTACATCACTGTCAACTTAAATTACATGAGAAATGTTCGGGAAATCTGACTGTGATGTCAACAATGATTTGTGACACTTTATATGTTGGTTACTGAGTTGGTGCTATTCAGACGACATAGAACACTTTTAGGGCAGAGATTTCCATCTTTTATCCTTAGGATTAAACTCTAGATATGTAGGTGTTGTAAGTAGTGATGCTCCAAACAAAAGCCCTTCATACTGAAATATGAGTACATCAATTTTTCTTGTATGTGCATATAGCATTTCTGATAGTGAGTTCGATATGATTAGAGTTCAGCAGTGACTTATAAACAACAGTTCACATAACGTACCCACCCATTTACACTGAAACTATTAATATTGTATTACTAGTCAGAACATCAACACACCAGTGATGTGTTTTGTGGTATAAAAAACATATGTCACAAGGATATGATACATTATTACAGCATGGTGGTCATTGCTAAGATACTGGTATTTCTATCTGCTTATTGGTGTTTTAGTGATGCATGCATACATAGTTAATGGAGCAATGAATATCTCCATTACTTCCTATTAGGCCTTTTAGTAGTAATGCTTAATTTCTGTAATAGGCAGCTTTTGTGGCATGGAAAAAAGGCAATGTATAGGAGTGTGCAATGTCATGCTTGCTACTAGTGCATTTATGCTATACAGACTGGCATGTTAAATAAATTACTGCTAGGATGAAAACACGATGAACACACCACCATACAAACCATTATTAGGAACGGCATGCCATTTAAGAAAACATTTCTGAGACGTACATTTGTCCAGAGATTGTAGTAAATGTATATGAAAAACAACTGTCAATTTCAGGTCAATGAATGTTTGAACTTGACTGGCTGAGCGAAAATTGGTCATTTTCTCACATTCCTTGTTTTTTCTTCTCTGTTATCTATATTAACAAAGGAGTGGACAGCCAAAGATTCTGCTTTATGAATAGTCTTATAGTGCTGACAGTTGGAAAAGTCATAGTACAGCAGCAATACAGTAAATAAATTACAGGTGCTTAATTAACTGATCATAATTCACAACTGAAACAAGCTACAAAGACATGACATAGCTCTCTATTCTTGAAAATCAATTAAGGTATAGAGCTTTCCCTGTGTGAACAAAGAAGGCCATTCTAGCAAAGAAATGGTGACGTTAAACTTTATTTCGGGTACTTCGTAAATGAGTCCCCATAGTTCATGTGTACATGTCTTGCTATACAAACACAAAACAAACTCTCCACAGGGTGACTTGTAATGTAGTTGAACTTTCTATAGGGTGCATGCAACTTTGGCATATAGATTTTTTTTTCAGTTTCAGTGCATGCTAAAGCAATTAAAATATTCATAAATTATGTAGCACATGTGTTTTTACCCAATTTATTTCAATATGTTTTTATAGCAAAATAAAATTTTGTGAAAATAACTGGTTTTCACTCAGCCAGTCACAGGACAACTCAAGTACTCTAGGGTTTAAAAACCAGCTAAGCTACATGTTTTCTGTTGTTGCAGGATCTTGACCTGCGGATTGAACACACACACTGTTTCAGTAACCATGGTGATGGAGGCCACTACCACTATGACACCACCCCAGAAGAAGTGGAGTACCATGCCATCTTAGTACTGGCTGAGAAAATATACCGGGTTGATCGACCACAAGAAACCCACCAACTTGGACGAGATTAGATTAGCAATACATGATGCATAATATTGACTGTCACTATATGTACAATGTTAGGTATTTTTTTAAATCAATACAAAAATTAGTCAGTTAAATAATTGGAAGTTGTGGCACATTATTCAAGTTGACATTGTGTTGAGTCCTCATCACTGTCACCATCTTGCACGTTCATATCACCTACAAAGAGACAATAGGTATTATATTTATGGAGCTGTTATGTATTGTTTTATAAAGTGGGCATTTGTTTCACTCTAGTGAATGATTAGAATAAGTATAGTAGATGGCTTCTGCTATTTTTGTGTACATGTATGCTATTGTTATTGAGCTTTACAGTGACCAGCACTGAAGGTCTGATAGCAATATGTGCTGCAGCCTTTGGGTTACCTAACCTAACAAGCTGAAACTATAGACTTAAACATTACTTAATCTACAGTAGCTATAGTAAAGTGAAACAGAAAATGGGACAAGGAAAGGAAAAAATCCAGGATTCAAATGCATATAATGTCAATACAGCAAAAGTTTCAGTGAAGGACAGTCCAACGATTTGCTCCAATGTACCTCATACTCTCAAATGTTATTACAAATGCTTTGATATAGAGATTGAATTATTATCATTAGATATTTCCCAGTTATACCGTCACTGCAAACTGGAATGGCCGTAATTAGGATCTGCTGTTACTACCTCAATTACATATACAACATATTTACTGCAAATACATAGAAGACCAATCACCAGATGATAACTAAGGAAGTCCCAAAGGAAGCAAATAGCTAATGGTAAACAACTTAGACACTACTGTGGTAGCATAAAATGCACTGCAATAGTTACAAGGTGTTAAATTTTATCTTGAAGGAAACAAAAGTCCTCATATCAGGAAAAGCCCAGCCTATTATATTTATATACTGGTAACACAATGTTATGGCCTTATGGGACATAAACAATTATACAAAGACAGTAGCGTGGGATCAGTTTTACAACTTGGTAGAGATGACACAATGGCTTGTATGTATTACTGTGCACTTGTAGCCAAACAACCTTTTCTCTTTGTCATTGAATAGGGCACCACCACCAATCCAGTTTTCAAACAACTTATACATTAGGCCACTTCAAATAAATTCTGTTTCCTGTCTACCACCCGCATCTGGTTACTGTCAGCTCTAAATATTCCATTATTCAAGTTATTCTTGCAGTAAAACCCATCTTGTAAAAGTGGCAGCAGTTCTATCAAGTTGGTGCAGATTCATGTTTGTACTATTTTTGCAACTTAATAAAAGCTTAAGAATACTTTTATGCATGGTTAAGCCAGGAAAATAATGGCTTGTAAAGCTGCCAATCTTATAATGGAAATGGACCGCCTGTCCGTATACAAATATGCCTGAGTCCAGAATGGGAAACAGAGAATTCATTTGGAGTGGCCTTACCTTCACCACCAACGGAGGGCTGTCTTTGATGACCTCTTGGTACAGTTAGCGAGCTATCAGAACCTGATGATGAGTCATGATGATGTGATGTCAGTTTGGCGTTTTGTGCCTGGATCTTCTCCATCCAAATTTTACGGTCACTTTGAGAACCGCAATTTAGCAATACTTCACTGCAAAAAAAAAAAAAAAATAGTAACCATCTCACAGTTGATTTGGTTATAGCCTTATGGCATTTCTACATTCAATTCACCACTTGATGTTTCGCAATTCACACACAAATGTTCTCAAACTGTGCTCCCATACAGTGAGACTTGCACAAGTGACATCGCGTACAATCATTCTTACCGTCTCTTATTGCACGGAGCAGGGGTGTGCATGATAAAGCAATACTTGGCGCCTTGTGGCTTCTTTTCGCAGTGCCCCAAGAAAACTCCTTCCAAATTGTACGCGCCATGTCTGTGCTGTAAGGACAACGTGTGTAAAACTTAATATGTGTTAATCATTCAGACAGACCTGTAATGTGTTTGACTCCTTATCCTTTTTGTAATCTGCCTCGTGAACGTAGTAGACTAAATAGTGTTGATACAGGGCGAAATACCGTTTGTTGAAGAAGCCTCCTTTTCTGTTCTGCTTGTAAAGATGGCCACATACGATTGGTTTCTGGATGTCGAACGGCATCTTTTTCGACGGCAGCGAACAATGACCTTGTGACTGCGCCATCCTTGCCTGTTTTACACTACTGAACAAGCTACAGTTCTAACTAGAACTACGATAGGAAGCTAGCCTTTCCGCTTTAATTTACGTTAAGAATTCAAGAAATCCAGTTACGAATAATACACAATTCACTATTTATAATAAGTGATAAATTAATAGAATATAAAAATATAAATAATCATAAAGCTCCACAGTCAGAAGATTTGTGTCGAATTTGCACTGTACTTTTTCTCCTGATAAGTACTTCAGACATGCTCCGATGTGTACGAGGGTTGATATGACAGGATTCCACTTTAATACAAAGTTCTTTGTAGTCATCTGAATCAATAGATGACACTGATGCAGATTGTTTGAAAACTTGCTGAAACTGATGTGTTGTAGAGGATGGATCACAACACAGTTTGGGATTCTGTGCTTGCAGCAAACTAATCCACATGTGCTTGTCTTGTTTAGTTTTTGATACTAACTTGAATGACCTAAAACGTATAAAGGATAATCAATTCAACAAGACTATTTTGATCACAAACAGCCTTACTTTCTTTTGTTTTCTTTGTGAGGTGTGTGTAAAATGAAACAAAATTTTGCTCCATAAGGTAATGTATCTGGCTTGGTAAGGTAGCAATCGTACAAGTAGATAACACCACTGGCATGTTTCTACAGACAAAAACGACTGTGTCTATACTGATAACAAAGAAACCATACAAATGCAATCTACACTGACCACCAATACATAATTTGGAAGTTAACGACCCAGATCTCCGCATACAACCACAGCAAAGTGATATCGCCACGCCTATAGTAGTTCTGTGTGCAAAAACAATGCCTTTCTGGGCGGCATATTGGGTTATATAACACCGGGTAACACCATACACACAAATCACCAAAAAAGCTTATAAAACATGTAAAAGCTGAAAAAAAAAAAAAAAAAAACTTTCATTACAAGAGTTTTTAAATACAAAATTCTAACTAGCTTAACTACCAAACTAAGTACTTTAACTACAAAACTAGCTACCTTAACTACAAAACAACAACAACAACATGTAAAATGCATTCGTTGTTCTTACCAGTCTAGCTTCAGGAGTACTGCCCTTGATGAACTGATCCATTTCTCTGTAGTACACCAGCAAATGCTGGTAGAGTACGAAATAACGCTTGTTAAACGCCTTGTGCACGCTGGACTCTTTGAACAAGTATCCCTGGCTGAGCGGCGACTGTGACATGAACGTAGTCAAGGCGCTGTCCGTTGTGACAACTATTGGCATTGCTGCTGTTGGCTCGTCTTCTTCAACAATATTCAGGTTATCCAGGGATGAGAAAGAGTCGTTCTTGTCCATAGACATTGCCACTGTATGCTACTCAAACACTATTTATCAGGGCAAAGGGTTTCTGTCTCGGGTTTCTTTCAGGAAGTCACGCTACCATAATACGAAGCCATATGCACTGACATGCAAACTAATAGCTAGCTGTCAAATAACCAAATAGCATAAAATAATTATGACCTTTTACGCGCGCCCCACTGTGACCGAATAATTTGCAGTTGGTACGAGAGTATGTTACATCTGGAAGAATTCCCTGTAAAATTAGTGCTATTTGTGGTTGTGATAAGCAGTGGTCTGATAACGAATTCCGCAGCCGGTCTGTACCCACAGGAATCAGAAAGTCGAATCATAGTTGATTTGGCTGGGATATGGAATTTCCGGGTGTCCACGGATCCTGATCAAGGATTTACTGAGAAATGGTACATGCAACCGCTCTCTGAGGTATTTATTCTTGCTGACTGATTTGATTTATTATTATTATCCTCATGGTAATCGGCATGCCTGATGTTACTACAGGCTGGTCCGGTTATTGATATGCCAGTTCCATCCAGTTACAATGACATAACGCAAGATCGTAGTATTAGGGATCACATCGGGTGGGTATGGTATGACCGTATCTTCTATCAACAACCACGAGGAGCTGCTGACCAACGACTCTACCTGAGATTTGAAGGAGTACACTACTATTGCATAGTTGTGAGTGTGCACTAATTGATCCCTTGCACACAACAGACATAATTATGTACACTGCACACACATGATGGTCCACCTTTACTGTTATCATCTGTGATCTTCTGCAGATAACAACAGTAAAGGTAGACCATCATGATGTACCTGGCATTCATTGGAGTTATAGAGTTTCATGGCACATATGTGTTTGGCTTTTTCATTACAATTAACATGAAGCTGTCTAGAAATTTCACTGTTATGTGTTCGTTCTTACCAGATGTGCATGTCATGTGTTGTGACAGTTTGTTGTAGTAACTACAGCATGACTTGCTATTTTCAGTGTCATCTGCTTATTATTGTACAACAAATTTGTTATTAGCAGTTTCAGTGTAACTAAATACCAGGTACACACAAACATAGAGGCATGATTACCATTAAGCATGATATCTCATGACTTTGAGAGTTTGAAACAGTGGTTTGCCTGCAGTGATATAGATCACTAATATACGTATATATTATATTAGATAGTATACATCTCCATGTCTCCATTCTGTTTCTGCTTTTTTTGACTGAGAGGAATTAGATATATTTTGTATGACCTGTTTTGCTGGTGTGTGTATCTGGCATTACCACAATTTCATTGCCTCTCAGCGCAAGGCTTTAAATGTAATTTTGTAAGTAACACAGTTTTCAGTTTTGTCATGTTTTTACATTGTAGTGGTTGAATGGTCAGGAGATATTGGTTCACGAAGGAGCTCACTTACCATTTGAGGCCGATGTAACAAGTATTTTATTTAGTCAGCAACCTCCCTATCGTATTACTGTTGCCGTGAACAATACATTGACCCCTACCACCTTACCCTGTGGTACTGTGGAATATCTCAGTGGACCAATGTATGTAGTATTTTAATACTGTGTGTATGTTTTCTATAGACCACTTGTTGGCTACAACCTTACACACATACAATCATCCAAACAGATGCAAGACATGTGTGTGCACATCTGCACATACACATGTGCTCTCTAATTATTGTACCAATTAACAAATACTTATAGTTAATACATTCATGAAGCTATGAATGATTTATAGACAATAGCACACTTCGTGCTAAAATTCAGGAAATTGTATTTCAGGGTATGTATGAGTAAATTCATTTGTTATATATCTTTGTTTTGTGTGTTAATTGACATACATGTTGCAGGTATCCTCCCGGTGGCTTTTTTATTCAAAACTTGCAGTTTGACTTCTTCAATTATGCCGGCATCCAACATCGTGTTCTCTTGCATTCAGTGTCTGCAGCTCGTGTTCAAGACATGTTGCTGGTTACTATGCCAACCAGTGAAGGCTCTTCAGAATGGATTCTTAACTGTAGTCTAAATGTGACAGGGGGACCACGAGGATTTGATGTTCAACTATTGGACAAAAATGGGACCATGATTGCACGGTATGGTGGAGATGATTCTGATTTTGTGCTGAGGGTACACAGCCCCAAGTTGTGGTGGCCATGGACAATGTCTAAGTATGGAGAAGTGGCATACCTCTACACTCTACATGTAAATTATTTTTATTGATTTGTGCTTGTAGTGGCTATGTTTTCAGCTTTACTCTTATAACAGATGTTTGTGTGTGTGCTAAAGTAATTATGTGCATCGTTGTAAAATCAATTGTCTGAAGGTCCAATATGGAGAAGATATTTATCGCCAGCCAGTGGGATTTAGGACAGTAGAGGTGAAGGGAACAGAGTTCCTCATAAATGGAAAGCCATTCTACTTTCATGGTGTCAATAAACATGAAGACGCTGATGTAATTTAAATATCATGTGTAATAGAGTGTCTGCTATCATATCAGGTTTCATGTAGATCCGTGGGAAAGGCTATGATGTTCCACTGATACTAAAAGATGTCAACATGATGAAGTGGCTAGGGGTAAACGCTTTCCGTACCAGTCACTATCCATATTCTCAGGAGTTGATGCATCTCTGTGACAAGGAAGGAATAGTCGTGATCGATGAGACACCAGCTGTTGGCTTGCATGAGTATGTTGGCCTTGTTTTTGTGTTGCAGTACTTTTGCTTTTAGCCACTGATTTCCCTTCATAGATGTGTTAGAATAGACTCACTGTTTATCCCTTAGGGCTTTCAACTTTGTTAATCAAACACTACAGCATCATCTACAAGTAACTACAGAGCTGATTCTTCGTGATAGGAATCACCCATCGGTTGTAATGTGGTCACTAGCCAATGAGCCAAATTCTGGTCTGAAAGAATCTGAATCATACTTTGAGTTAGTTGTTTCTCATAGTTTTACTCTATTAGTGTTCCTTTTGCTGTCCAGGACAGTCTTCAAACACGCTCACAAGCTGGACCCCACAAGACCACTAACATTTACTTGCAGCCATGATTATGATACAGATTTAGTTGTATGTATAGAGGAAGCGATTGATGGGAGAAAACATTTTTTGGAGTTTGTACAGTGCTGTTTCCTCTCATCAATGTCTTGTATCTTGGCTGTTGATTCACAATAATTTCTTTCAGACAAAATTTGCTGATGTGATATGCATCAATCGTTACTATGGCTGGTACAAGAACATGGGTTATACTAACCTGATACCCTATGAGTTCTCTTATGACCTTGAACAGTGGCACAACATTGAGAAGAAGCCAATGATCATATCAGAATATGGAGCCGGCACTATTGCTGGCTTCCATGAGGTGTGGGAGCAACCAAAATAAAATGTACCCATGTTTAATTTGTGTGTTACAATGTTAGAACCCATCCACTGCATTCACAGAAGAATACCAGGTAATGTGGTCATGTGGTTTTGTCTGGTAACAAGAATCATACAGGATGTCCTAAGTTTATGCAATTGTAACCACACATTGTGATCACGTATACTTCTCTAGCAGGAATATATAACAGGTCTAGTAAGTATATACCGGTATATGTAATGGGGTGCTGGAAACCTGGCAAAAAAATGATTGTGTATAATTAAGATACTTAAATTATGTGCTCTCAAGAGTTTGTATAACATAAATTGTGGCAACTTCCAAGGTGCTACAGGGCCACCCACGTGTTAAATTTTCCCATGATCTATGTAGTGGTTCTAGGTAAGTTTTGCTACTTAGACATTAAAGTATAAACCACATTATGCTGGTAGTATACTGTTGCTGTGAATGCACAGGCCTGGGGTATAGCTGTGTGATAATTTCTTGCAAAATATGTGCAAATTGATCCATTAAACAATTATTAACTAAAATTACCTTATCATTTGGAATTTCTGCTCTTGAGTTTTAAAGCGTCAAAATGATGAAATTGTTCATCATAATACCGCCATAGCTCAGCTGTTTTGACCAAAAAAATTTGTTCAAATGTTGCTGTCATATTTTGGGTACTTTATAACTGTACCCCTCACAGTGGCAGATCTAGATGGATTTCTGGGGTTTCAACAGAAACCCCCTTTTAAATTTAGCTCAGTGGCAGTCTAAATACATAAACATTGTTGTACTGACAATGTATCATAGCAAACAACTGTATTTTAGTACAGTGCACGCAGTTGCATTTAACTAACACCATTTATAGCTATTAAACCCTCAGCAACATTTCATTTGCCAACTCCCACTGCATTAAAAACGATTGAGATACTCTAATAGAGCAGTCAAGTAACTACTCTAATCTAATAGAGCAATCAAAACTACAGCTTATAGTCACTATCTTTGTACTATAGTTAGCTGCATTGGATTTATTGTAATTGCTAACTAAAAGTAGCCTAGAATCCAATCCTAGTGCTACTAAAATCTCTAAATTTTCTGGAGAAATGTCATCAAATGCCTTATTCAGCTATGCCAACTTTCAGAAACTCCTTTTAAAAATCCTAGATCTGCCACTGCCTCATTTTTTTGATGATCGATATTACCAAGAGTTCACAAATATTATGAACTCTTGATATTACAATAATATAATAAACAGTGAATATAATAACAAGGCTACTAGTACCTGTTGTGTTTATGATGGTATACTGTGAGAAAATGTAGCTTCAAGTAGTTTGTGTGGGCAGGAAGAATTGAAGTGATAAGTTGACAATAGAGAAACATCATTTGAGCTCTCAAAGAGTAAGAGTGTATTAATGGCAAAATATGGACAAAACAGTTGTAGAGGCCCTCAACCTCGGAAATCAAGAGTAGACCAACAACACTGGTAATACAGAGCCCTCAGAATCTATCAGCCACAGAACAACAGTTTTGGACTATTTTCACCAGACCTTTCTTTTCTGCCCACGCACAAAACACTTATGCTGATTGGGAGCCATTAAAAGACATGTTATGTAATTACCATATATGAAATAGTCAGCCAGGTGTAATTCCAAGGTTCCTTTGTTGTAGTTGTGTTCCCACCACATTTGAACCCCTTCAGGAAGTCTGGCAGTACACACATGCTGATGTTGTCATTGTTTAGGTTGAGGTTCTGGAGCAGCACTTCTCAGTATTTGACAAGTATAGCAAGCAGTTCCTTGTGGGAGAACTAATATGGAACTTTGCAGACTTCATGACAGAACAAAGTAATTCAATTCATGATTTTAAAAGTTTTTGAAGGTTTTCATGTTGTTTAGAGGATGACAGGCCGGTTGGCAACAAGAAGGGAGTATTAACACGTCAGAGGCATCCAAAGAGTGCAGCATTTGTTTTGAGGGATCGGTACATGGGATTAGCTGGTGTAGGAAACCACTCATTAAAGAACTAAGAAAGTTAATGCTTTCTCTGTGTGAATGTAATAGTAGTTAGTGGACTATACAAAACTCGCGAATTAATATCCGCGAAATAAGCAGGATCACGTGTAAACGAAAAGAATGGACGAGGTTTCACAGCTTGCAGCGTTCCTCAAAAAGGACGTTAGAATGGACTTGAAAGTCTCTGCTCTAAGCTATGTACTGGGTCTAACGGCCAGCCCAGATGGACTAGAATGTATTCTCAAGCACAGGAAGGTTATACTACCAGCTATTCTAGAGTTAACAGAAGACGACCTAGAGGCGGTAGAGAATGATAGTTACCTTTCTTTGGTTAATATAGCAGCAGACACAACACTGGCTCGTGAGCTAATTTCATTGCACGTGATACCTAAACTTTTGGGAGTCATTTTGAATCTCAAATGTGGGAACCATGTAGTAATGGTTATATCAAATTTAACTCAATCAAGTGAAGGAAGTAAGACAGTCCTGGATGTGTTGCAGGATGAAAATTCTACAATAAACTTACACCAACTAATCAATGTATTTTGTACAAACAGAGCAGCAAAATTTCACTACATGGCAACAGTATTTTCAAACATTTCACAACTACTAAGTGGACGTAAACTATTTTTAGACAGACAACAATGTCTGCTGCAAAGACTACTGCCATTTATACATTATCAAGACTCCCTGATACGACGAGGTGGAATCGTTGGACTTGTCAGAAACTTGTGTTTTGAAACAGGTATCCCATGTATGTTTGTGAGAATCTTATGAAAGGTTGTACTGAAGTATGAATTTGTAACAAAAGAAACTACAAGCACCCAGATTGCCACAAGTGTCATGTATGTGGTGAAGCCAATAATCCAGAAACACTTCTATCATCTGACTGACACTTAATTGCACAAAGCCTTCATTGTATATTAGACTTCTCTTAATCCCACCATAGATAATATACCCCCCTGGATTGGAAACTAGTAAGCACCACTGGTTACAGGCTGGTTTTGCGCCCCCTTCAATAACAAGATAAGTTTCTGTGGGCAAACCAAGACATCACTGGTAAAGGGTTCTTTCTCAAGATGTTTTGGAAGCCAACAGCAAGTTTCGAGGCAAATTGGCTCTTTATTGTACGAATGGTAGAAGCAAAACTGAACACGAGATGTGATGGTTTGGACACGTTCAAGGAAAACACCAAAACCCTGTACGCTACGCCCTTCACACTCGGACCATACCATGGAGCATTATTTGATGACTTCGTAGTATAAATTATGTAGTGATACTGTTTAGAATCACAGAGAATGTGCTTCCAGTTTTCCCAAAAAATACCATCCCAAAAAACTGCCAAAGAAGTTATGGGAAGGCATATTATTTAGCCGAGGCAATTCTTTATAGCATAGTTAACCTTGTGATACTTTCTTTTTCTACCCACAGCACTTGGTTTAGCCAAGAATGTGCTTCCAACAAAGCATGTAGTCCACCATTGTAAGCCTTCCAACCAAAAGTGACGGGAATTGGTCAAACTAACCAAAACAATTATCACAACAACACCACAAGTCATTCTCGTAACGCCACTGTTCTGCTGTAATAGGATTAAATTTGTTGAGGCGTGAAACCAGCCTAAGGACACTGGTTCTTGTACAAAATGTATGGACGTGCAGCACAGTTTCCAATCCAGAGGGATATGATCCCACACTGTTGGTGATATTATGATGTATACTACCTGCAATTGTGACATAACCATTCTAAAGTTTTGGTCCATTGACTTTACCAGCTAGTGGTCAAACTATGAATAGCATTGGTACCGCATACATAAAAATTTTCGAGGTGGAAAATTTGGTAGATCACCTTTCACCCATGTCCGAATCCAGCAGATGATTAGCCATAGTAACTGCCTAGCTACAAAAGTTTTCCTCTGAATCTTGCCATAGTCATTCATCTACCTACCTCGAAACTTTTTATGTATACAATAGATCTTAGGGGTGTTTTGAGTATGCAGCAATGTCAACAATACAAACTATTCAAATGAATTATGGTTCACCAGAGCCCTTCTTTGAGCCACCCAACACTTTGTGCGGGTTTCCTAGCTAAGAAAACAAATGCTACATTATATATACTTGTAAATGTGACAAAAATACATACTACGAATTTCAAGGTGCCATGTTTGCTTGCTCAATTACACATCAGGGCTATGATGCATGACAAACCTCTGTACTCATTGATAGTGTAGTCAATAATGTTTGTATTCTTTCTTAGGTTCCCATTCCTGGTTGCTAGGCAGTGATGTGGACATCTTACCATTCTTGTTGTTACCCCTAGCTGGATCAGAGGAGATCAGTGAGGATGAAATGGAGGGATTACCTGAGGACCTGCAATATCTTGGAGATGATAAGAAGAGGGAGGAAGACCCTGATATCCGCAAGATGCTCATTGAGTCTGTCATGCAAGTATGTACTGTACAACGGATAGTGTAGATTGCCTACAGTGAGTAGTGTAAAGGGATATTTTTCTAAGAACTTGTGTAATATGATACCTTCACTATGGGCTCTTAACACCATAACAGCTGTATGTGAATGTGATGTTAAGCTTATGTTAAAATATTTTGTTTCATTCTTTTCACATAGTTGTGTTCAACAAGGGAAGGACGACTGTACATAAAAAAGAAACATACCTACATAATCATGCGAGAACTGCACAAATGGGAAAAAGACACAGAAGTGTCCACCATATGTCACAAGTGTATTGACATATTAATAGCTGATGAACCAGAGTCTGGGATGCATAATCTACAGGAAGTCAAACTCCCAGAAAAATTCAAAGCACAATAAAATGTAATATAATACACAACTTATCATGTGATTTGCTGTTGTTTGTTAGAATCTGGGTTATCTGGTTGTGAGGATGCCTGAGTTTGGTCTTTCAATTTAGTCAGTTTAGGTTTGGCTATTTTAGCCCAGATCTCTGGCATTTCTTTCTTTTCCTCAAACTTCTTCCATAGATCATAGAGTGCCAACATTGTCTTAGTAATCTCTAGGATCTTGTTCATGTCTACATTTAACTCAGCAAACCATGGCCGTAAATCTTTTTTCTGTATTACAGCAGCCATGTGGATAGCAGCTAGTGCAATTAGGTATGGTGGCAGCAACAAACACAAGTCACTACGATATGAATCATTTACAATCTTCCATGCTGTAGCTAGCAGAGTACCCTCCTGTCCTATGTCAGTAATGTACTGAGTAAGGCAGCGGTAGGGGTGGTAGACTATTAAACAACAATCTAGGACTTCTAGTAGAAAGAATTCACATTCAAGGATGTGTCCCATGCTGTATGGTATATCAGGAAGGATGTAAGCATACTCTTTCTTTACTACAGTCCGTAATGCGTTCATCATTTTGACTGATGATATCACACCACATTCTTCCACCTTGGATGCAAGGTAGACACAAGCTGGACACATTAGCATTGGATCTACGTCACTGAGGGAGTGTTTAGAGTAGAACCTCTTGAAATACATGGTTGCTGTGGCTATCACTTGTTGTCTCATTTTAAGAGTTTCCCCCAATGCCTTGATGTAGTTAGCGAGGAAGATGTGCGTCTTTTGGAGTTCCTCCAGCGTGACCATTTGTAGGTCACGGCGTCTGTGTAGTTCTAGTTCTTGTCCGTCTAGTATCCATTGCTGGTAGTGGGACGACTTCCAAAAATTTCCGCACATCGTGGATTCACCGCCGAAAACGCTAGAGTACCGCGAATGTGTATTTATAGCGCAGGGCCTACTGCTCTAGTCTCGTGCCCAGACCGCTTTTTTCCTTTTGTGTGGGGGCTTTTTTCCCGCCCCCACACAAAAGGAAAAAAAGCGGTCTGGGCACGAGACTACTACTGCTCTAACTAGTGCCACTTAGTCATTAGGGGCGTAAAGTTTTGGGCGAAAATTTTATCCCTTGAAATATTTTAGACCTCCAGATTTTGAGATTTAGTACATTGCTTAACCTCGAAAATACCCCTCTTAGCCTATATGGTACCTGCATGTCATACAAAATTAAAATTGTGATCTTTTCATTTACAATAAAAATATGCACAAATGTGAGACGAAAGCGATTCACAATATAAAAATCTTATTGGTTTGTTTGGCTTTTACTTTAGCAAGACTTTCCATAGTTACATGTGAAGTGACGGGATGTGTTGAAGAGTGCTCATTGTACAGGCCAGTATTGGGATAGAAGTAGTGCTCACAATTTTTCACCCTCTGACTGACTAACCTACCCTGATCCTTCCTGTAAAGATTGCAAATATTGACACATGATGGTTAAATCATGAGGGTCTCAGTCTCACATACCATAATGTGACCTGAGCTAGGCTTGGGTCACTTTTATATTCCAAGTGGCAGCTTCGTACAGCATGACGAAACTGGAAGGAGACCACAGGTGGGGAGGCTGTTGTAAGGAAAGGATGCATTAAGAATGCTGCAGGTTATTCGAGTACTGTTTGTTACCTTTACACCTCTTGCACTTGTCATAATAGGAGATAGCCCAGAATGGAGCATTGACAGCACAATTCTCCTACAGTGGGTTAATTAATGTCACTGAAAATTATTTACACCCAGTACATGCACACATGCACAAATACATAAACAGCACTCTACCAACCAATGATGCCATTTCTTGGCCAGACACATTAAGTAAGTCTTTCAGCTCTGCCTGCATATTATACAGTGTTGGCATTATCTTCTTCCACTACAATGTCAGATACACATGCAACATAACTGGGCATTCTCTATATACATAAAAATTTCATGCATTATAAACCTACCAAAGCTTCCAGTCCACTAATGTCCTCAGACAGCTCTGAGTCTCCCAACAGAATGGTGACAGTGTCCTGATAACACTGAACATATGCACACAACTGGATAAGGTGTGAATTGTCATTTTCATCTGAAGCCTGCAAAAGAGTAATAGTGTAGAAATGAATGTACATTATGCTACAATATTGTTGTTTTGGCCATAAAACACCCGGTACAAACTGATGCCTCTTGTACAGGTAGGTACACGGGAGCATTTCCAGTACATGTGTCTAGTATCAGCCAACTCACTTCATTGTCCTGCACTTCAGAGCTGGCAGTCTGTGGGGTATACAAGTTGCTACTATGACAACTGGCATGACTGTCACTACATGAAACACTTGACAGCGTTGGTGACACGCCTGCATCTTCGCTGTTGCCACTAACAACAGGATCCACAATAACATCATGATCAGTCTTAACTTGGAGATTTCCTTCAGGGAGAACACAACGATCAGGGAGATCCCCTTCAGTTAATGTAATACTTGGTGAGGTTACACCATTGGATAGTGTAGTAGGGTCATCATTATACCTGTCAACAGGCAGTAGATTTTCACTAGCCTTCATGTCTTCATGAGATACACCATTATCGTGTAGTTCTGATGATGAGATTGGACTGTTGACAATTTTAGGCAATGGATGAATGTGTTTAGTTTCACCTTCTGTAACTGACAATGGCATGTGTGCTTCTACCTGGTAGCCAACTTCTTCACTATCAGGATCCAGTGAAGCCCATCCATTCTCATGAACCACACACACTTTAACACCAGAGTTGACTGCTGTGTCTGCATCATCATTATCTACTTTGAGTTTGGATGTTTCTTCTGACAAGCCAACAGGAGTAGCAGGCTTGTCACCATCTACACTGCCATCTTCTGCTGTGGCCAGACTAATTGAGTCTTCAGGTGGTAGTGGTGATGCTAACATGTTATCATCTTCTTCATTGCTACTGTCATGTTGTGCTTGATGGTGTGTGTTAGACACTCCAGAGGTTATGTGTGGCACCTCTGCAGACTTCACTAAGGTACTAGTGCTGCGGGCCTCCATGCTTGATAACAAGTCACTGGCTTGTTCATCAGGTGTGACATCTTCCACAGCCTCCAAAATTGGTTCAGCTACTATTGAATGATGGCTAGGAGGTGTCACCAAAGGGGGTGTATGAAATCCTTCATTACCATTCTTTGGTGGTCGAGCAGTAGGTATTGCATTGGCATTGTTGTTGTCTGCTTTACCATCAACTTTATCATTATTGGTTGGCTCAGTACTTGGTTCACCACTTGCTGGTGTTGTTTCTTTTGGAGATTTTTCTTGTGGTTCTGCCTCAATGTGGTAGCCCTGAACTGGGGAAGGGGTAGCATCCATATTTTTTCTTCGCAGTATCCAGTTGGGGGAGGTCAAGCTGCCTCGTCCACTGCCATATTCAGCAACTGCTTGTTCTGCAGTGTTCACCATACCTGTTCTAAAAGTAGGTGTTCTGTTACGTCGCCATGCACCGTAAGGACGTGGTGACCGTGTATTCTCCAACCTCTTACTGGTGTTGTCAATCACCGAATGCCTTGCTGTACTCCTCTCAAGCAAGTTAGCACGGCACTGCTTGATGTCTGCTACCTCTTGTTCTGTTAGAAACACTTCTAGCACCCACAGATTGTGTAGCTTTAGGGCAACATCACCTACAGAATTATCCCATTACATATCGTACTCGCAACATAGATACATTTGGAATCAAACTATTTTAAATGCATACCTTCCAGTCCAATCTTGAAAACCTGTAATAATGCACCCATGATGATTTAATAGTGCAAGGATGGCATGTAATACTCACCTTGCTCATGTCATGGACTAAGCCAGAGTGTCGTACATCATATTCTACCTGTGCTACTAAACATAACTTCTTCACTATGGCAGCTGGCAGCTGAGAACACACAATTCTAGTGGGTGAAATAACCAGTACGCAAGATGGTATATCGAACCACTGTGTGTGTGTGTGTGTTTTAACAGTCATAAATAGTGTGATTTCAATGAATATGAATGGTGGATTGTCTATGACTTTGTATTTGTATGAGAATAACTTTTTGTGATTGTTTTAGACCAATATGAAAGTTGAAATCGGTGCACCTTTCATATCAATATGCCACTAACAAATAACTAGCCACAGCTTTCATTATCAAAATGAAATCATAACACTATGGATAGTGTATATACACACAAATACAATCTCTTGAGTGCTATGTACAGTATGTGTAACACATGTTAACACTTTGCATGTTGAGTTTGCAAGTCATGTCACATGGTGTATGCTCATTTACAAACTTTTTATTATGCACTATCAAGCCTCCAATCACAAATCGATTCAACTGACACTCCCGAAGTAAACGAGAAGCTGACACAAACAGAGGCATCCCCTTCTGTAATGGAAGTCAAACATACATTACATACATACATACATACATACATACATACATACATACATACATACATACATACATACATACATACATACATACATACATACATACATACATACATACATACATACATACATACATACATACATACATACATACATACATACATACATACATACATACATACATACATACATACATACATACATACATATACGTATGTAAGAGTTAAAGTACTATATTTAGTCTCAACACCACTCTTTGAGTGCTATCAAGAGTTACCAAATAGTGGAGAGCATCTCCACTAATATTAACTCTTGGTGCTATATATTTGATGTATAACACGAGCCTATGCAGTGCTTTAACTTTATAGAGAACTGTCAACTTGAGGCACACACAAGATACACAAAACAAATATTGGATCAGTGTGTTGGCTCAGGACACACACATAAAAAAAGATTTCTAGAAAAATAATATACACTAACGTACTATAGTACTAGAATTAAAGTGCTTGGATCATCACCAAATGTAATACTCCTTGTTTAAACACTTGATATTGAAACAATCCCTACTAGCTTGTGTAAGTATATACCATCTGTAAGTATATTGTGGTTGTATCTGTGGTCATACATGTCAGAGTGGTCAATGCATCCAGCATACTGTAGTAAACAAACAAGTATGTATAGTACTGTAAACAAACCTTTGGTAGCTCAAGGTAGGGTAAAGAATGAAAGACCGTTGGAATGAGAAATGGCACATGACAGACTAGAGCAATGATGGTGGCAAAGATCTCCTCCATGTGGACAATAAACTGATCCCAATCTCTCCTGGCCAGCTAATAAGTCAAGACACAAGGAAAAAAATCTTAATAACTAATGCTAATAACTCTACATTTTGAGGACACACCTTCAAAATTCTAGACACTGACTGGTGATAAAATGTGAACAAATCATTGATAACATTCAAATATTCCATTGTCATTTCTTGTGGTTCCTCTGTCCTACTAGCCAGCATCTATGGAATAGGTGGTTGTAACAAGTGCATACCACTCACTCACTCACTCACTCACTCACTCACTCACTCACTCACTCACTCACTCACTCACTCACTCACTCACTCACTCACTCACTCACTCACTCACTCACTCACTCACTCACTCACTCACTCACTCACTCACTCACTCACTCACTCACTCACTCACTCACTCACTCACTCACTCACTCACTCACTCACTCACTCACTCACTCACTCACTCACTCACTCACTCACTCACTCACTCACTCACTCACTCACTCACTCACTCACTCACTCACTCACTCACTCACTCACTCACTCACTCACTCACTCACTCACTCACTCACTCACTCACTCACTCACTCACTCACTCACTCACTCACTCACTCACTCACTCACTCACTCACTCACTCACTCACTCACTCACTCACTCACTCACTCACTCACTCACTCACTCACTCACTCACTCACTCACTCACTCACTCACTCACTCACTCACTCACTCACTCACTCACTCACTCACTCACTCACTCACTCACTCACTCACTCACTCACTCACTCACTCACTCACTCACTCACTCACTCACTCACTCACACACACACACACACACACACACACACACACACACACACACACACACACACACACACACACACACACACACACACACACACACACACACACACACACACACACACACACACACACACACACACACACACTCACACATGCTACACATACATACATGCACGCAGACACACAGTGCATGGTTAAAATTATCTTTTCAAGTCAATATACAACAAATGGATCAATTAATGGTATTAAGTTATATGAAAATTGCAAAATGCTACAAACTGCAAATTTCCACTATAAACAACATGGACACCTGCTAGAATTCCTAACATGTACACACTGCACAAGTGCAAACGCATTTCTAGACCCAATTTCCACTCTAAAATGTATAGGGTGACATTCTCTCACCATTAAATATTTCTGGCCCAGCTGCTTCACTGCACAACCAACTGGGTGTATCTTGATGTAGGATGGAAAATTACCAAACCAGTCATAATGGAGCGTCACCAGTCCCACTAGTTGTGAATACTTGTCCACAACCTCCAGCTACGAAAGATTACAATAGTTTACAAGTGTTCTTTATGTTGTATGCGTGCTGCACACATTCATATCAGAGTATATTCATGATGTATGCTGTATTATTCCTGCTATACTTGCAGCAAACAACAGACCTCGGCCATAGAGTTGGTGGGGTGGTGGTAAAATACGGTAGCATCTTTAAACTGGTCTCCCTCTCTCGTCAACTTCGTCCTATCCACGATAATAAACTCGCGATCATACCCTCGATCCATTCCTGCCTAAGCATGTGACCATGTTCTAATTGTTTAGGGCACCAACCCGTAGTAATTTCCAGCATGAGAGGCCGTTATGGACGTGGCCATGGATAACGAAGAACTGCAACAAGAGGAGTTTTATGCCAAGTACGAACCACTGGAATTGCTAGGAAAGTAAGAGGGTACTATTAGTGCTTTGTAGTATCACGTGACCTACTTCTCACCCACTAACAGAGGCTTGTCCAGTACAGTAAGAAAGTGTGTATCCAGAGAAACAGGGAAGGAGTATGCTGTGAAGATTATAGATCGATCAATTGATAATGCCATCTCAGAGTCGATCAAGGCTGAAGTGGAAATGTTACGATACCTACCACCACACCCCCACATCAGTTAGTTCTGCTCTCCGGTAGATTTGTAATAAATTAGTTATTTATCAAGGGTACTTGAAACTAATTCCACAGACGATTGACATTATATTACTGATCTTCCCATGTTGAATTTTTTGTCTGAAGTGGTTATATATGGTGATTGTGCACTGTTTATCCAATTGTCCCATCCTTCCAATATAATGTAGCACACTTTACTATAGGCCAAGTACATGAGCAAGTATTAAAATACAACTCAAGTTTAAAGTATACTTTGCTTTCTTATCCAGTGGTATAGCCATGCAGACTTTTTCCATGCCCACACACTGGGTGAGCTAGCCATTCAGTAACACAAATACACATGCCCATCTTTATATGGAGTACATCAATACAGCATTTTAAAAATGTGTTATGCATCACTGCGTACATATAATTTACCTACACTACTGTATGTAAGCAACCTTACTCGAAGCAAACACTAACTAGCTATTGGCCTTCTTGCTTGTTACATACATCTCTGCATGTGTCTTAATGCCACACTAGGAAGAAACTTGAATTAAAGCACAAGGTGCTTTTAGTCTTCTATCACATATTAACTATGTCCTGCCGCTTGACTTATTAACCTAGAAACAACAACAAAAAAAAAAAAATTGCTGACTTAACAAGTACTCCATACTGTTTGAACTATCACTAAGCAGTATCCATGCGGCTAGATGATTGCTAATGGTTGTAATCACATGATCCTACTGCCTCCTGTTATTTGTTGAGTTACTCGTAGGGAAAACCCCTTGGATTACCCCTGTCCATTGACTAGCCAGAAAGAAAAGCATTGGCAAAAATATCACCATTAGTTTTGTGTAAGTCGTGTCTTGTACTTATTTTTTTCTCACAAATTTTTGAATTTCGTTGGATGTTTTTGGACACCCAATAAAATTATGACTTTTGACAGGGTTTTCATCATGAGGGAACTACCAGTAGTGTTGTAGTTTGTCTAAGTAGAATACATAGGCAGCACTTTTGTTTTCAGTTAGAGTGTGTTCTTTATTTTGTATACACTTAAGTCTGTGGCACGTATGACTATAATATGTCAAGGATGTGCCCACAGTGGCTGGCAGTGACATGAATTCTTGAAATTTGGCTTATTTGTAGTACCACTAAGAATATTTCATCCATTATTTATGATCAATCTCAGAAACTATAAAAGTGCATAGTCTATTGCAATCCTTTCTCAAACTTGTCAAATTGTAGATGTCTGCTCTTGACACCTTTACTGTCGTGTGTAATTATCTGGTTGGCTAAATACTATTTCTCTTGAGGAAAAATCCACTTTTATTTTTAGCTGTTGTTTTTGGGGCTCAGCTCAATGGGCAAATCGTACATGCTATAATCCAGAATACTGCTCTGTAATACCTACCAATCGTTGATGAAACAAGAATCTTCTCCCGTAATGTATAGATACAGTTGATCTTTAATCTTTGTTGTATTCTCCTTTTAGTTTTGCTGCAAGACATCTTCCAGTCACAAGCCTTTGTGTTCTTAGTCTTTGAACTGTAAGAATCAATTTTACTGTACACAGTATACTATCTGTCTATGTCAGGGCTAATTGCGAACTGTTTGACTATCTAACCCAATATGTGAAGTTATCTGAGAAAAGAACAAGGTGTCTCTGTGTGTACTGTGATATGATGCGTGCATGTGTCTGTGTCCATGTGCATTATGTGTGTTATATTAGAGTAACATGTGTTATATACAGTAATAATACAATATACACAGGGTACTGATGAGACAATTGTTCTCAGCTGTGGAACACCTACACAATCACAACGTGGTCCATCGTGACTTGAAACCAGAAAACATCCTGTTGGATAATGACTTGGTGTTGAAGGTATCTGATTTTGGGTTTGCTACTATTGTGAAAGAGGGCGAACTACTAAATGGTAAACACAAAGTGCTAACTGTAGTTGACTACATATATGTCAGAGAGAACAGATTTGAAATAACAGAAATTCCTCAGTATTTATGTACCTCTTGGGGTCATTGTTTGTGCTCTTACCAAAGTGCCCACTTGTGTGGCATGAAATATTAGTTTTTATCATGGTTATATTGCACTCCAACATATCACTCAGCTGTGTTAATTGCTGGTAACACTTGTAACAATGATCTAAACCAAAACAGCCAAGGTATAAAAAAAGAGTGCGGCCCCCAAAAAGGCCAGGATGAAAAAAGATGTGAAATCCAAGGTGGCAGCCAAGAAATGGCTGTGATGGTAGGTTAATGGCAAAAATTTTAATTACGACAATTCAGCTGAATTTACGTTGCCTCCTCCATTAGGATTCAGCGCCAAATTCACCTGAATTGTCGTAATTAAAATTTTTGTCATCAACCTCCCATCACAGCCATTTCTTGGCTGCCACCTTGGATTTCACATCTTTTTTCACCCTGGCCTTTTTGGGGGCCGCACTATTTTTTTACAGCTTGGCTGTATTGGTTTAGATATCACTTCTTTTTGTATTGCAAGCCACAAAGCCGGCCTTAAACTGGCTTTGGTGCTTCCTTTTAACTTTTTTTTTTCTTTACTGCAGGAATTGTGGAACAAAAGAAGTAATTGTGTGTATACCTTTTTGTCTAACTAAATATTTGTATATTTAACACTGAATGATTATCACATACTGTAGTTAATAAGGTGACTTCTTACATAACTGAACTGTAGCTGAAGCTCTCATTGTTTGTAGCTGAACTCTTTTCAGGGTGAATTGTTTCTAGCTGCACTCTCTACATGGTGATTTGTTTCCAGTACATGTTTCTACAGAGTAATTTGTTTGTAGCTGATTCTCTATAGGGTAACTTGTTTCCAGTTGATCTTTCTACAGTGTGATTTGTTTGTAGCTGATCTCTCTACAGTGTAACTTGTTTCTAGCTGAACTATCTACTGGGTGACTTGTTCCTAACTGATCTCTCTACATGGTGATTTGTTTCCAGCACATATTTCTTCTGGGTGATTTGTTTGTAGCTGATCTCTATAGGGTAACTTGTATCTAGCTGATCTCTCTACTGGGTGACTTGTTTCTAGCTGAACTCTCTACTGGGTGACTTGTTTCTAGTTGAATGGGTGACTTGTTCTTACTGATCTCTCTACATGATTTGTTTCCAGCAATCTGTATAGGGTAACTTGTATTTAGCTGATGTCTCTACAGGGTGGCTTGTTTCTAGCTGATCTCTCTACAGGGTGATTTGTTTGTAGCTGATCTCTCTTCATGGTGACCGCTCTATTAGGATGACTGCTCTATTAGAGTATCTCGATTTCGCACTTGCTACACCAAGTTGGATTTCATGTTATAACTCTGTGGCTTTAATTTTACACCATCGAAGAGCCTTTCTAAAATGATTACTCCATCTGTGCAGCAATTTTCAAAGCACTACTCCAAGCGGTTTATCTGGTAGGTGTGGCAAGTAGTCATTTTTTATTAGCTAATCTCGATTGCATAATTGTTACATACTGTTGGTTTTTTCGTTGTATCTTTGTGGTGTTTAGCTTGATTTATTTCAAACTACAAAAGGTTTGAGGTTCAATAGTTAACCTATTCACCCACCGATTTTCAGCTTCTTCCCATAAGCGGTTTACCCTGTAGGCGTGACAACATATTGGTGTTATTTTTTCGTGAATAATTGCTAATAACTCCTTCACTGTTTATCATATTTCAGCCAAACTTGGTACCAAGATGTGCCTTTATACCCCCTTCTGTGTGCCAAATTTCAAAGCAATCGGATATGGCATTTGCGTTTTATGGTAGTTCTTGTAAGTGTGTGAAAAGACAGAGAAAAAAGAAGGAAAAAAACAAACAAAGAAACTAAGCCAATTTTTGAAGTCGAATATCTCAGGAACGCTTGAAGTGATTTCACTCAAATTTGGAATGTGGAGTACTGACGTTGGCGCGTCCACAGCAAAAATTGTCTTGTTTCATAAAGGCAGCACAAAGTTACGGAGATGCGAAAATCACGTTTTCTTTCTTCCTGTCAATATACTCACGGGTGTTGTGTGCTGGCTTCTTGGCCGCATGACACACTACCGTGTGTCTTGATGTACTAGTTATACCCCAGTACAAGGATAACTATGATTTTGCCCAATTGTACCGGGATATATTCCGATGTATCATGAATCGCAATCCATAAATCATCATTCATTCATCACAAAGCAACTCAAGAAGTATAACAAACACATATACATCATGGGCACTCTATGTAATTGCTAACAATGTATCTATCTTACCCAGTCTGCCTCTGCCTACATGGCATGGCTGGTTTTGAGGTTTGCTCCCACACACTGGGGTGATAAGTTAGTTATCACCCAGCCAATATAGCACTTTGATCTTTCCACGCATTGGGATATATGAGTACAGGTACATGGTACTTGAATAACATGCATAGAAAATTAATGACATCTTGATAAAATCTGTACTTAAGCAATATCCATACTGAAATTTTTATAACAATTGATGCATTGCACTTCACTTCAAAATTTGTGCCCAGTGATACCTATATGGATAACAATCACTGCATTGTTGATTCCCACCATACCATAGCAGTAGAAAGATTTGACTAGCAAGATTGTGATAGTCAACCTGTCTTGTTGATTATTCTACCTAAACAAAAGCCAGTGCTCTTAGTTGGCAGGTCGCTATGGCTTCTGTTAGAGGGAGGAGTTACATACATTGGTGTCATAGAGGATTTTAGATGACTGTATTGGCTTCTATGGTCTTCTGTTTACTGTCTGTATTTGGGTTAATTTTATAAAGTTCAGGGATCATGGTATGTACATTGCATGTACAAGCACACAACTGAGTCTGTGGAAATGTCAAGAAAAAGTTTTCACAACTAGTTGATGTCATTTCTAGAAAGAATTGTAAAACAGAAAAATTGTCTTTTACAGAATTACTTGGTACACCTGGCTACTTGGCACCTGAGATGCTACAGGTTTCCGTTGGCAACCCAGAAGTTGAGGGTTATGGCAAAGAGATAGACATGTGAGTATTTGTGACAATCCCTTTCCAATTAGTTGCATTGTATTTTCATCACAGGTGGGCGTGCGGGGTTATCATGTATACCCTGTAAGTGTTGTCTGTGGTGTAAGTAGTAGTCGTAACAAAATGTGTTTGTGTGTACTGTGTAATTCCTGGGTGGGAAGTTTTGTTTGTATGTTGAAGGCTGCACTCAAGGCATGTGTTTTAATAGTAAATGTTTGGCTTGTGTGCACTAATTTAATGAATGAACATTTGTATGGAACTTCCTCAACATTTCTTTTGCTGATAATATTGGGTACCTTTGTCACTCCAGATTGGCTGGTTTCCCACCTTTTTGGCACCGCAAGAGAATGGTGATGTTACGGAGCATCATGGAGTGTCAGTATGAGTTTGTCAGTCCAGAGTGGGATGACATCTCTGAGGGACCAAAAGAGTTGGTGGGTTTCAACTGCTCTATGTGTTTTGTGGTGTACGTTCCTTACATGTATTTACTAGATACGTCAGCTGCTTGTGTTGGATCCATCAGAACGACTGACAGCCACTGAAGCTCTACAACACCCATGGCTACAAATCCGACCAATTCAGGTGAACTTTGATACTGTTCCCCTAAACCCCAACACACATGCATATGCATACACACGCGTGCAGGCACGCACGCACGCACACACACACACACACACACACACAAGCAAAGGCTTTGACTGCCATATACATGGTCATGCCTGTCCAGAAAGACTGCACTATTTAGATGCTAAGGGTCAATGCATGCAAATCTATTCAGGACTAGTAACCCACAGGAGGCTGTTTTATGGGTGAACACTGGAAATCCCACTTGAACCTCGCCCAGATACAGCTGGATACCACAAAATCACCAACAAATTATGTCATCTACTATATAAAGCTGAAATGCTGTCTGTCTGTCTGTGACTCCTGAACAGTAGCACCGATTGACCCCGGATTTGCTGCATATTAATAAATTGCCATCTAGCTGGCACCAAGGAGTTTATTAATAGAAGTTGTAGCATGTCCCGTTTGCTGTACAGCGCTGAAAAATCGCCATTACCGCAATTTCGTAAATAGGTATTTCGAGCACAGCTACTTCCCACTAAATGCAATGGCGATTGCAGCCTTATGCCATTGATCTACATTATAATACATACCTTTTGGTGGTAGTTACATGGCGAATTCTACCGCTACAACGTCACAATGGAATAAAAGTCTTGAACATTTACTGACACGTGACACGCCCACATTTCATCCGTAATTAACTTCAAACTCTACATGCCTACTCTTTACCCCAAATTGTTTATCCAGTGGTGAAATTCATGCCTACAACTGTCGTGTATGATCCGACGAACACCAAGAGAGGTCTGATCTAGCGGTAAGCAGGAGAGATTAAGCCGATACAATTAACACGCCAGTCATTACTACTCTTCATGAAAAGCCCAAAAACATTAGCATACATGCATGCATATATTCTAACATAATTACATAAGAAATACAATTACAACTATAATAGTCATCCTCCGGCCGCCGCAACATCTTTGTCCACTCTGTCATTCGTGTGCAGGCCTTAATGGTTGCTGCTCTTGTTGGACGGGAGGATACTCCGGTGTCATCTACAGGCTGTTGGTAAGTCTCTTGAGCATTGTTATTCACTGGGTGGATATCTGTACTAGTTTCAATGTTGACTTCTAATGGGTAGAGTTTTGTAATAGGCCGATCGATGTGACCACTAGCAGTTTGGATGCTGGCCGATCTTACAAACCCATCACCACCACGCTGCAAGTCCTTCACTATGGCCAACCTCCACTTCAATCGTGGGCAGTCATCATGAACGATTACCACATCTCCAACCCTTATAGTTTCCGTATTAGATCCATTGTTGTTTGTGTGAGCCTCTCTCAGTGAGGTAAGATATTCCCTCCTCCATCTCGTCCAAAAGTGATCAATTATTAAGGAACGGGCTTTGGCCTTCTTACTGAGGCTGTAGTGAAGGTTCTTGTTGTCATGATAATCTTCATCATTCGGTTCATCTTGCATAACTGTTGGGTGTGGTACAGTACTGATCATCCTCCCATATAAGAGATGAGAAGGCGTCAAGGGCGTAGGCTCATTTAAGTCAGTGCCAATGTATGTCAATGGTCGGTTATTCAGATGAGCTTCTATTTCAACTATCAGCGTCTGTAAGCTTGACAGTGTTACAAAGGTGCGACCAAGTGTCTTCTTCAGGGCATTCTTGGTTAGGCCAATAAGGCATTCCCAATATCCGCCATACCATGGAGCACGACGAGGAATGAATCTCCATTCGACACCTTGGTTGCCTAGGGTTTCCTTTACTGCTCTTGATTCAAATAATGCCTTCAGGTCATCTGCAGCTGACATAAAGGTTGATGCGTTGTCGGACAGTACAAGTTTTGGCAATGATTTCCTGCTGGAAAAGCGTCGAAAGACTTGCATGAAAGTCTCCTCAGATAAATCATTCACAACCTCCAGGTGGACAGCTCAGGTACTGGCACAGGTGAATAAACACATGTACACCTTATTCTCCCCTTCTGGTGTTCTAATATATAGTGCTCCAGTGAAGTCTATGCCTGTGACACTGAAAGGGTCCATCTCTTGTAATCGGCACTTTGGTAGTGGTGGTGGGTTCGGTGCCCTGTAAGGGGTTCCAGATAGTTTATTGCACACAACACAATGTCTTAAAATATTCCTCACGCATTGTCTGGCAGAGGGTATCCAATAAGCCTGTTGGAGGTATGCAACAGTACTGTTTGTTCTAGTATGAAAATTCCTTTCATGTGTATCATGGACAATCAGTTCAGTAAGTGGGTGTCTACGAGGGAGTAGGCAGGGAAACTTCATTGAGTCTGAAACTGGAGCGTTGTGTATCCTCCCCCCACAACAGATTTGAGAATCCTTATTCAGGAAGAGACGTAGTTGACGAACTAACAGAAGTCGCGTGGGTGTTTTTTACTTGAGGGCTGCGTACTCTTTAACAAATATTTCCCTCTGGACAGCTCCTATCCACAACCTTTGTGCATAGTGTAGTTCCTTAGAAGTTAGTGGACCAGTCACCTTCTGCGATGGATGCCTTACATTGTGTATGAAGTGTAGGACATACCCGGTTACTCTGAGAAGTTTAGTCAGTTTGCTGTGTCTTTGAATGTTAACAACAAGCTGTATTCCGGGCTCTGTGTCGACCAATCCTCCAGCATCTGTATGATTGGTCTCTATCTCTTCAGAGGTAGTGATATGAAGTACAGATGCAGGTGACCATGTAGGCCAATTACTCACGAATGGTAACCAAGGTGGACCTTATACCCACAACTGCGATGATTGGAACTGAGTGGATGTAATGCCCCTCGTTAAGAGGTCTGCTGCATTGTCTGTGGTGGGACAATATCCCCACTTGTTACTAGGGAAAAGGTTATTGATTTCCTGGGCTCGATTTGCAACAAAGGGTTTCAGTTGTTTGTTACTAAATATCCAATGGAGAGAAATTTGGCTGTCACTCCACAGTCTTACTTCCAAGGCAAGTTGTAGTGTCGTAGATATAAACTTAGCAAGATGAGCAGCTATTACCGCAGCCTTAAGCTCTAGTCTGGGTAAAGTGATGTTCTTCGTAGATGAAATGTGAGACTTCGGCAACATGGGTAGAACTTTGGAGATACGTCACTGCCCCATAAGCCTTAGTGCTTGCGTCAGCAAACACGTGGAGAAATAATGGAGAATTGGTACATAGTGCAGAATATCTTCAAGTTAGTACGACATCAGCAGCTTCTTCCATGTCAGTGGCTATTTGTTTCCAGATGTCTTGTAGGTCCTCCTCTAGTGGATCATCCCACTGTACCTTCTTTCTCCATAGCTCTTGGAGGAATAATTTGGCTCGTATGGTAATGGGGGAAAGCCACCCAAGTGGATCAAATTGTCTTGATGCTGCTTGTAGCACACTGCGCTTAGTTATCTCACCATCAGTTTGAATTTGCTTCTTCACAAGGCTAACTGTGTCTGTGCAAGTGTTCCATTTCAGGCCTAAGAGATTGACAGTTGTCTCAGTATCTAGTGTCTGGACCGCAAAGGCTCTCTCCTGTAGTTTGTGACTGTTTGTTGCCCATGATCGCAGGTTGAAGTTGGCATCTTTCATGATAGTTCTAGCTGTTGTGTAGTAATGTAGGATGGCCTCTTCTGTTTGACACCCTGATATGATATTGTCTACGTATAGGTTTACTTTCATGTTACTTGATACTGTCGAGTTGTACGAGGTCAGATGATAATCCAAGGCAGCATTAAGCATAAACGGAGAGCTGGTTGAGCCAAAGAGTACCACCTTGAATCTATACGTGGTAAATGTACTTTCTGGGTCATTGGGACCCAATAGTCATAAAAATCTGGTGAAGTCGCGGTCTTGTTCATCTAGTCTAACATGATCGAAGGAAGTCCTTCTCAATGTCAGTAGATAGGGCGTAATGGTGTGCACGAAAACGGATCAGTATACCACAAATATCATTTAAGGGTGTATCACCAATCGTCAAGCAATCATTCAGGCTGACATCATGTTTAGATTGACGACAGCTGCAATTGTACACGATTCTAACTGGAGTTGTTACTGAGTTTTTGTGTACTGGATGGTGTGGTATGTAGTGTACCTTGTTGTTCTGTACATCTGATGGTGGAACCTTCTCGATAAAATCTCGTTTCTCTTGTTCAGTTATGATTGTGCCATAGAGTTTGAGTAACTCAGGATGACGTCCCAACCTCCTTGCTAGGGAACGTGTCTGACGATCACAGACATTCAAATTTGTTGGTAAAGTGGGGTGGTTTTGTTTCCACGGAAAGCTGACTATGTAAGAGCCATCACTGTCTCGTGATATGTGATTGTGTTGATAATATTCCATGAATGATTCAGACGACTGTGATAAATCTTGTGAGGAATCCAGGGGATCGACTGATAAGTTTGACATGGTAGAATTTATGGCTGAGCATCCAGTAGTGTCATGTGTGATTGAAGTATGTAGCACACCAGCAGTTGTCAACTGGGAGTGTTGTGGTAATGGCCCTGAGAGTAGATAGCCTAATTTAGACTGCATGGCAGTGGGACCATTTCCCCTGATTATGTGGTTCCCAACAATCTCCCAATAGTGGTCCACTCCTATTAACAGGGAAATATCAAACTTGCAAGTGGCACTGACTGGATGAGCAAGTTTCACACCACTTAGGTATGGAAGAAGACAAACGTCTGAATTGCTTAGAGCCTGAAGTGGAGCAGCAATAGTGGGTACTACCGTAGCAGAGATATTAACATCACCCACATTAGTCTCAAGTGTAAGACGAGCAATTCCTACTTGTTGCTTAGTGGTATCTCTACCAAATGACGAGAAAGCACATTTTCCTGGGAATGTGGAATTGATCCTAGCTGGTTTGTTAAAGCCTGGGTTATGAAGGACCTTTGAGCCCCTTCATCAAATAAAATATTGGCCTGAGCTCTGGTACACCCAACTCGTACTGTTGCTATGGCTGTCTTTAGGAGACATGTGGGGCTGTAATTAGAACCAACATTTTGTGTGGTATCTGTTAGACCAGAAACAGATTGAATGAGAACAAAAATTGCTGCTGTGGGCTGTAGAGGGCTTTGTGCGGTTGCTGATTTTCCCCCTTGTAAGACTGATGGATTTCCTTGTAACAGAGCTCTCAACTCTCACGCATTGCGCGTGAGACACACGCATTTGACTCCAATCTCACTCTTGGTTTTGCAACTCACGCATGGTTTTGCAAAAATCTCACGCATTTTTCAGAAACAGACTGTCTAGCTTTATAATGTAGTCTCTATTAACTTACAATCCAAGCCCGTTACAATCTTTGTACCCCGCGACAACGATCCGTATACTTTCATACTTGAGATTTCGTAGTGAACGGCGCTGGCTCTCTTGTATCACATGCAAATACACGTGCAGCTGCACTGTGATGCTGCAGCAAATTTAATTTTTATCTCTAAGGCTTCCTATAGTGAATAGCATCCAATATTATTCACAGTGGTTGTTTACTTGTAATATCTGGTTAGCTCAGTACAAGTTACTCCCCTTTCACAGTGGCCTTTGTGCCAGCATTGCCGGTTATGGTGTTTTCTTTGTGTATTGAATACAATAAAGCTCACAGTAGCAAACAATAACTCTATAGACTATGTTACATACTGTAGCTAAATAGTATAGTTGTACCATGCAAGTGAGTTGTTTTTACTGCTTTATCACTTACATTAATAATAATATTTTAAGATGCTCTCAAATCTGTATAATCTAGCTATTTTTCAAAATTTTCCCAGGGTACATGGCCACCAGACCCCTTAGTTAAGTATGTTTTGCACACTGTCGGATGTTCACCAGCATGTCTCACTCCTACATACTTATTTCTCACTCATTTTAAACTCAGTCATCACTCTAAGGTAACTGACAGGTTGAGAGCTCTGTTGTAAGGTTGATTGATTCCCTTGTAATGTTGACTGGCTCCCATGTGTGGTTGAGCTTGTAAGGCTTGGGCTTGTAAGGCTTGGGCTATTAACACTACTAGTATTCATATCACAAAGGCTTGTGTGGTGCTTTCTATGGCATTTCTTGCATCTGTTCCTCAAATTACAAAGTGAAACCTTGTGTTTGCCTAAACAGTTAAAATACTTTCCTTCCTAACGATATCCATTAGTGCCCTTAAATCAGTCACCACATCACAACAAATCGACACATGACAGCCCTTACAATATAAGCACACTGGTTTAGTACTCACCACTTTCTTATCTCCTGTAATTCCCTTTCGGATACCAGTGTGGAATGAGCTGGTAACAGTTGAGTAGTTGCGTTCACCTGAACTGTCCAATCCTGATTCAAGGACTAGTATTTCCTTGTCAATGGCAACCCGGAGCTCGTCAATGGTCCATTCATCAGAAGTGTGGTCTCTAGTGAGATTTCGCTTGATTACTGGGGGTAGCTTGTTATAAACAATGGGCACAAGGAAGTCTCCAAACGAGTCCTTGGATTTCCCCAAGGATTCCAATCCCCGTATGTGGCTCTCAATTGCGTCATGAAATCTCCGAAGGCTATGGGCAGCATTGGTGGGGGTTTCAAGATCCAGCAGAGCTTGATGATGTGCATTGACAATTCGTTGTTTCTTGCCAAATCGGGACTTAAGTAATGAAATGGACTGCTTGTAATTTGCATTTGTTAGAGTAAATCCACTCACAGTTCGAGTAGTGTCACCCTCCAGTTGTGCTCTCAGGTAATTGAACTTTTCTACACCTGCTTGTATGAACAGCAGCTTCGAAAGAGTCCCAGAAGGACTGCCACTTGATTGGATCCCCAGAAAACATGGGAAGATTCAGTTTAGGGAGACGACTTGCAGATGTTGATGGAGCTACATTTCTCGGAGGAGTAGGTTCATTACTAGTCTTGTGTAACTCCAAATAACGTTTCAGGCAGGTGGTCTTCTCAATAAGAGTGTCCTTAATTTCCTCAGCTTCGAATATCTCGCGTTCCAAATCCTTAGGGTGTTCGACTCCAGCTGCTATCTTCAAGTCTAGACCATCGATCGATTCCGCTTTCCGTTGTAACTGATCTATGTAGGATAAGGTGAGAGTAGTAGTTTCTTCGTCCTTCTTAGTCAAGTTTAGTTCCTCAATTTTTCCGTAGATACGTGTTAAATGGGAGTGAAATGCCTTTCTCGATGCCTTCAGCTTGGCCACTCTCTCCATCTTGGTTCACTGTGAACAAAGACAACAAATACGTACTACTTGAACGATGAGCTTACCTCTTGTGGTACTGTTATCAGTGCCACGGTACAATGACGTTTGTGACTTGGGTTATGAGCACAGGTGAACCAATCCGTTCGAGGCTACCTACGTCCAGTCATGGATTTTTTCTCCTTTCTCTAACTTTTCAAACACACCTTAAGTAGCTAAAGTCTTTGAGCAGGCTGTAGGACCAGGTGTCCTACAGACCTTCAGCACTTGTGCTGTAAAGCATTAATAAAAAATAAATTAAAAAAAAAAAAATCCTGGTCACAGAACCAAAAATAATGTCGTGTATGATCCGACGAACACCAAGAGAGGTCCGATCTAGCGGTAAGCAGGAGAGAAGCAGCAGGCAGGAGAGATTAAGCCGATCTAGCGGTAAGCAGGAGAGAAGCAGTAGGCAGGAGAGTCATTACTACTCTTCATGAAAAGCCCAAAAACATTAGCATACACGCATACGTCTATTCTAACATAATTACATAAAAAATACAATTACAACTATAATAGTCAGTTCACGACAACAACTAGTGAACTAACCTAACAATTCAGCAAGAAAGCAAACAGACAGGAAAGTCGAAGTATAATATAACGTGAATTTACGGAAATATGCTTACCTTGCAATCCCATTGCTATGTCAATAGTAATGACGTCAGACACATGTGACGTGTTGAAAAATTCTAAACAATCTTCAATGAAGGAAAGTGAGTTTCTGTGCTTTTAGAATGGTAAATAGGTGAATCACAAGAGTAACAGTGAGGCATGAGCCGAGAAACTGGAGTTACCGTACGTAATAAACTTCCAAGTGAGTGGATAGTTTTATAGTTCGCACTTGGGCACAGCAGATGGATAACAGTGGTAAACTTGTGGGTATTTGCAGGCCCACTTTAGTCTAGCTTTAATGCCCAGAATCAAATGTACACTTGCTGTCTGTTTTATTTTTACAACATGTGTGAGTCACTGTCAGAGATTATACATCAACTTGAATGCCTGCTGCATCGATGATGTTATTATTGTTACAGTTGGTGAGCTAAATGGATCATGGACATGTACCCCAGAGTGTATTTTGCTTCTGCAGCAATACATGTATGGTTAAGTACAAACAATACATTATAGGCACAATATTATATCAATCATTCAGCTCAACCTGCACGAAGGGCAGGTACCGCAGCTGAAAAGAAGCAAATGGGAGTTGTCGAGGCTACGAGTGAGCCAAGAAACTGAGTGAGTAGGATGGAATTTGTAGTTCGCACTTGGGCACAGCAGATGGGTAAACTACGAGTATTTGCAGGCCCGCCTTTAGTCTAGCTTTAATACCCTTAATCACATGATCAGCTGGCAACTTTAATTCACCTTCAATCACATGGACGCACAAACCAACTCCATATGCCACATATGTACAATTGCTGTTTGTTTTATTTTTTATAATGTGCGAGTGTGTGTGCGTGTGTGTGTGTGTGTGTGCGTGCATGTGTGTACGTGCGTGCATGTGTGTGTGTGAATGTCAGAAAGATTATACATCAACTCGAATGCCAGCTGCATCAATAATATTATTAGTGTTACAGTTACAGTTGGTGAGCTAAATGGATCACAGACATGTACACTAGAGTGTATTTTGCTTCTGCAGCCGTACATGTATGGTTAAGTACATGCAAACAATACAACAGGCACATTATTATATCAATCATTTAGCACAACCTGCACAAAGGGCAGGTATCGTAGCTAGTTGTACATAAATTTATAGCACCCTTACTGTAACATGCGTGTCACTGTATTGTGTAGATTACATGTGCCTCACATGCATGTAACCCTCGTGTATCATTAAACTTTCATGGTTTACATGACATCATTTTGAATATGTATGGTGAGAATATAAAAATATTTCTTTTCTATACAATGACAGCATTACTGGAAATCTGGCCATTTTTTAAACTGTTTTGTGTACATGTTTGTTGTAGGAACTTCCATTTGACCCAAGAAGAAAGTTTAGGGTATGTTAATTAATCTAGGTGCTATGTGCTTTGTATACACTTCACAAACAGGCTATGGTACATTGCATTTACATCTGCTTATTTCTACAAACTCTCAAGAAGCCAGTTGTCATCCTAAACATGGCAATGCTGTCTAACAACCCATATGAGTTTAAGTATGTCAGACGGTCGTTGGATACATGTGCATTTGGCATGTATGGACACTGGGTGAAACGTGGTGAGCAGCAGAACAGAGCAGCACTGTTTGAGACCGTCCCAAAGTGTCGGGTAGCCAATGCACGATTTATCATACACGAAAAGAGTAATCCACAAATACAGAAGACTAGAGTACACAAAGCTCTACAACGAATGCCAACAATGGTGGATTAGCATCAGTATAATTATCACTGGTATGCACACCATAAACCATACAGATTATTCAATCATATTTGTATATATTTTAATGGACGTGTTGTAAACATACAGTGAATTATTATATTTGACATTTTTAAATGTCATTTCTGCTATCGGTTAAATCAACTGGGTGGTGAGTAACAATTGTAAACATGGACATTACAAACATTTTCACATTTCAATATATGTCACTAGTCATTTCAATATGTCCCTGTAGTTTGTAGTTGGGAATGACAGGACTGTATCCAGGAGGTAGATAAGTTTGGGGTGCACCCTGGTGACATGTGAAGATTTAGGAAGCCAGGCTCTACAGATTATGTGTATTGATTTAATGGGCACAAAATGTCCTAATACTCTGAGTTTATTCAGTGGATAGGTCATTGAAATCCAACTGAGTGGTTTCTGATACCATTCAAAACTTGCTAAAAACTATTCTATTAGATTATTTGCTGCACTTCTCTCCTTTACCTTCTTTATTTATAGCTAGCATATCTTGCATACACATCAAATAATATGCATAGTGCTGCCACAATAGTATATCAATACATCAATAGTATCGATATAACAAGGTGGTGATATGGTATGATATAGCCAATCAGTTATATTGATGGTTGTGTGATCATTTAATTAAGTAATGTGTTGATGGTGTAGTACTGTAGTGGTCACAGGCCAGCCTCAAAGTAAACTGTGAGGTTTTAAGGTTTCTATGCAGTGCCAGCCACTTTTCTCAACCGTATAGCAGTAGTAAAATATACTTGAAACCTAGTTACCATGAGTAACTTTTACTTGTGGTATACATTCAACTAAAGTTTTAACTTACAATTAGGAGTATATATGTTTGGCTTGCAGTTGTTACAGTTAGTTGTATGTCGTGATATATGTTCATAATTACCGCGACAAAACCTTGGTGATAGCTATATGATATAGAGTTTTTCCAGAGTCGCAGCACTAATGCAGTGGTTGATCAAGGATTTGGCTGAATGTTCTCCCTAGATACTAGGAACAGGCTGACCCCTAAGAATCTCTACATTAGACAATCTGTACTAAGGGTGCTCAAAAATTCATATATAATAATTACAGGGGACCCATGGTGCAGGCTAGGGAGAGAGTCAATGCCAGTATAGTCTGTACAAAATCACAGCCATAGGATTATTTTTTATCATATCCACACCATCACCATGCCTCTACTGATAATGGATGCAGATCAGATCAGTGGTGAGTTTCTGTGGTTTTAGTTGAACGCTCCTTTTAATTCAATATTGCTGTGGTGAATTTATACATAGATCCTCCACTTATGATTTATCATAGTAAAACTATGATAAAATATAGTAGTAAAACACCATATACTACTATATTTTAGCAGTAAAACATAATTGTAATAACTCCCATTGTAGCCCTAAACCCCCGCCACTTGTGTAAACATAGCCACTTTGTATGAGCTATTATCAAGGGCTAAGAGAGCCTTCGAAAAATCATGTTCCCCATACAGTTCACTGTTGAAAAAATGTTATAACACAAAAATATACAAAAAGCATATTTACAAATAGTGGACTTTAATCATCCATGAACTAACTATTACTGTGGTGATTATTGATTGTGTTCATTTCAAATGATTCATTGATTGTTTTTATGGACAACAAGGTGTTCTGTGGTCTTCAGTTTACCTCTTGAAATTGTGTACAAGTTTGTGTATTGTACACTTGCTATAAATCTATAGCAAGCAAAGATGCTGGGGAAGATTACTTGACTATATCCCAGGTGGCAGACGCTGCCACAAACTCAAAGTTGCTGTATGTGACAGGACAGACAGATGTGAAACAGGTGAAGAGTACCAGTTAAGTGGTTCCCCTTTAGATTTGACAACAATCCGAAAGACCAGAACTACGTGGTTGCAGCCCATGTAGACACTATGTTGTTTTTTTTGTTTAGCATCCTTACAGCTATGGATCATGTAGAGGTTTAATGCAAATGCACTAAATATGTGACTCTGATGTCAGCTTGTAGTGTTGATGTGGTGATCTTTGTGACTGTCAACTTCAAACCCACAGTAATCAGAGTGTATTATTATGAATTTCTTGCTGAAGCCCATAATCAAAAAGCTTGGAGTTTTTGATTTGATACAATTTGATACTTCCTTGAAAGGCATTAATAATAAAAATTTGAGCATCTTGGTGTACAACACACGAAAGGAAATTGCATGCATCAGCTTTTTGAAAAAAGCCAGATTTTAGAAATACATATTGGGCTGCAGCAAGTATGCTGTTTTAGTGTTAACAGTAAAAACCTGCAAGAGAAAATAATAGACACAGTGCATAGTATGATCAATATACTCTAATAAAACAATCAGTTTACAATAAACCATAAAAATACTCTAATTGAGCAGTTACTTCATTGTTGCTGAATTCCACCCACCTGCATCTAAAAATGATTTTCAAAGGACCAGAAACATAACCAATTGGTATGGCCTTAGTCATTAGGTTCATCATTATTAAATTTTGCTGAACAAATGAAGAAAATAAGCACAACTCAAGGAAAACAAGCGACCATAAAATTGTGCAACTCTCAAAGTGCTTATATGCATCAGAAATTGAACCAAGTGGAGATTGTGTCACAAAATATGTAAAGAAAAATAAGTGGCTGGTTTGGGAATAAAAAGAAGGAGAAGTACAAACAAGTTGTTGATGTATTTCCTCCTCCACCTTCTTTTAATTGTACACAACAGATTGAAACCTCTCACATTTAACTGAGGTTTCCCAGGGAGAAAATGATGTGCAAGACTTGCAAGTCTTACAAGCAAGATTCTTGCAAGCAATGCAAGTGTAGATTGTAAGCACCTTTCTTGCATGAGTCTTCACACAAGATGCTTGCAAAGATCTATTTTGGGTGGCCAGAAATGGCTGCAATGATGTTAATGTTAACAAATTTTAATAATGATGTGCATTGTTAAAATTATTTATGCATTAACATTATGGCAGACATTTGTTGGCCTCCACCTTTGATTTCACAACCTTTTCACCCAGGCCACACCATTTTTTCACAGCTTGGCTGTTTTTGTGTGGATAAACTAGACACGTAGTAAGGGATAGGGATCACTGAAAAAATAATAATAATAAGAAGAAGAAGAAGAGATCACTGGAGTAGATCAACAATGTGGTTTCGTCAAGTAAACCCACAACTCCCTGTTTTAATTAAATATTATTTTTAATATAATAATTAGTGTTAAAAATAGGCCTAGGGATTTGTGGGTTTACATGATACAACCACAGTTGTTGTCAACACTATTTCCAAGAGTGATCCCTGTCAGTGATTCCTATTTCTTTTTTATATGTCTAGTATATAGCTAGAAAATATCATCCTGCTTCTCATTTAACCAAAGGAAAAATGACTTGTACACAACAAGGACATTTTTCATGATCACAACTCATTTTTCACAGTTTGATCATTTTTGTGTGGATTTTGCTTCTTTATATGGCCCCAAAACTAGACTTTGGGGTTTGTTATTACTCTTTTTCTTCATTTCTATATAGACATAATGATGATTACTGAAGACAGACTTATAAATGTATTGTTTTGCATGCTTTACTTCAATATTTGATGATATTATTGTGATACTCTAATAGAGTGCACATTTTGAGGACTTAATAGAACGTTTTTGGTAGAATTATTGCATAATTTTACTTCAAATTATGTAATACTCTAATAAAGTGTACATTTTTTATGACTTGTAGTAGAACATACATAGAATGTTCTAGTACTGCCATGGTAGATATATAAAATTACAAACGTTTATTTATAAGCAGATTTAATCATAAAGCAGAAATTGAGTGAGGTGGTCAGCCAAGATGGCAGCGGTTCAGTGGTCAAGGATGCAGGTGTTAGGTATGGAGGTCTCTGGTTCGAACTCTGGTAAGTTTTCTGGTAATTTTCTTCAGACAGTTTTGTGTGCCTTTTTACCCCATGGTGACTACTCTCTTCCTGTCAATATACTCATAGCGTGGTGCGCCAACTTTCTTGGCTACGTAGCACACTACTGTGTGTCTTGATGTACTTTTTTTTCCAAATCCATTTATGGATTGTTATATATTATAGTGTAACAGATTCATCATAATAAAGATTAACCCTGAGATTGTTGACACCCTAGCCATAATGAGCAGTTCTTGCCATACTTACATGGCTCGCTATAGCTAGTTTAGTCAGATTTTGTTCAGGGTTAAAATTTTCAACATTAATCCGACAACTGAATGAATGTGTTACGATATAATACTCTCAATAGCACCTTCACGTATTATTGTGAAATACGTCAAGTGATTAACCAATGGAATTAGTATTACACTTGCTTGTCAAGATCCCTTGACAAAAATTTGTAATATTAATCTGATTGACTAAAATAGTGGTTTCTATTGGAAGTAAATGTCCAACTTGACAACTAGTGTTACCATAGTGGTAGATGCCTCATAGCAACAATATGGTTGCTAAGGTAAACATGACTTTGGGACTGTGACAACAGTTATTATTATCAATTTTAGTCAAATGACAAGGGTTGCACAAAAGGCTGGGCCTGCAAACGTGCCCCCGAAAGGACAAATAAAACAGTACAAGATACAAGGACATGCACAAATACAATAAAAACAAATAAAACAGTACAATAGCAGATAAATACAAAGCAACAATGAGTTTAAAAAGAAAGTGCCAGAGGGCAGTACAGAATAGTTTGGGGTCAGTTGCATTGTGCTGTTAAACACTTTCTAAATTTTTCTTGTAATTCAAGATATCTAAAATTTATTCTACAGATAGGAATTCAATTTTCAGAACTAAATATTTAGTGTATCGAATTAATTATTATTATTATCAGGAGCACATTGAATCTCGATGAGCTTTTGTTATAATGTGTAATTGGTGACAGAGTCTTATAGAACCAATCTCAATTAAATCACCATACATAAGAAAAACGTTGATTATACAAAAAAAATGATCTAAATTGGTCTTAAAGCTTAGTACATTAGGGGAAAGGGCAATTGCATAGGGTAAAAGAATTCCAGTTATTAATTATAAATTTCTTATAAATCATAAATCCATTAGATCTAGTACTGTAACTGGTACTCAATTATTCATTGTAAAAATAAAATAAATTTATTTACTAATACTGCTCCATTCAAAATTTTACATGTCATAATTACGAAACTAGGCAGGTGGAGGCTTTGTAGTCTGTCAGCCTAAGGTAAGTTTGAAGGGTAGGTATCAACATTGTGGCTCTTCTTTGAATATTTTCCAGCTCACAGATGTTTCCCATTTGATGAGGAGTCCATATGATAGAAACATAGTCTAGAATTGGTCATACAAGTGTGGTGTAAAGTAATTGTATTATTAATGCACCCACATAAGGGTGATTTTTCAAAATTCGGTCACATAGTAGCTTTGATTCGATAGAATACTAGACAAGTTGCAATAGTATCATTAAGTACGCTAGTACTTAATGGTAGGGATCGTCAAGGTTCACGATTTCCCGCCAAAAAATTACGCACCAAAAGCAGACTTGCAAAACCATCTCGGCGATTTAGCAGTATTGTATTACAAAAGTGAAGCACGATTTCGCCTTCAAAACGACACGAAATGCATCCTATGAGTTTCCACGAATTTTTAAAAAAATTCTATCTGATCGAATTTTCTAGTGACTGACTCCCTAACTGATGCCTTCAGCCAGGCCTAGCGGGAAGATGGCAACAGCTACAGTCCTACTTCTTGCATGAAAACGGCTCGCTTTGCCTATAGATTAAACCTTTCCTAGACCGATAGAAATACAATCCTTGCGCTAGGGTCTTACCTTTCATCGTTCTTTAATGTCGCCATCGTCCTGGATTCACTACAGGTAGTGTTAATAATTCCACAAATGGCTTCTATGCTTCAATGTACGGCGCCGTCCGTTTCAATAAGAGTGCTCGCTAAATAGAGTAATCATAATCTTCGCGGTAAAATATTCGAATACACGTGGTTGAAAGTTCGAAGTTAATTTTGAGCAGGAAGAGCGAGCTGTTCACAATCGGGAAGCTTTGTACGTGTAAGTGAATATATTTAGCGACTTATATCTTTTGTTTCTGGCAAAGTTAACCGGCAAAATTAATATTGCTTGCGTTTGTAAACGCATTTCTTTGCTGTAAACAATGTATCTACCTCAAGTATTTGAGCGATATTAGAAATAATTCGTAGCAAAATAGCGTTAGCTAAGGGTATTGTGGTTATTATTGCTTTGTGTGTTTTCTCTGAGGCAATATTGGGTGCGGCAATGCCTTCGAAGGAAGCGGCGCGGAAGAGTAGAAAGAAGGAGAATAACAGGGCGTACTATGAAGCTCATACAGAGTCTATACTCTCAGAGAGAAAGGACAAGTACAGCAGTGAATGCCGATCACAGCGTCATGCTAATGAGTACTACAAAAATGTAACAGAGTCGCGTGAGAAATCAGCTGAAGCCACCAAAACATCATTTTAACAAAGATTTGGCAAAGTCTCGCATTGAGTCAGCGGAAAGGCAAAGGGAATACTACCATCAAAAGTAACTTTAGTGTCCTGTGTAATAGAAACTGCATGCACATAAAAGATAAGATTCATGCAATGTTTGTAAAAAGTACACAAACAAGTGGAACAAAAAATTAGGAATTTTCAATATGAGTAGGGATCAAAGTAATAAAAAGTACTGAAACAAGAGAGATTATCTACCACCTGAAGTCATGCTAGTACACACGTAATCCCTACTTCAGTTGCCAAGATTTAAGATATAATGGCACTGAAGTAGGGATTACGTGTGTACTAGCATGACTTCAGGTGGTAGATAATCTCTCTTGTTTCAGTACTTTTTATTACTTTGATCCCTACTCATATTGAAAATTCCTAATTTTTTGTTCCACTTGTTATATTAGAGTTTGATTACTTTTGTAATGATCTAATAGAGCACACATTTTTTTCTGAGGTTTCTAATAGAACACACATAGAATGTGACTGGATCTGGGAAACCGGTCTTATCATCCATGTCAGCAGATTCAATTTTTTGCCAAGAACACAAAGCTACATGAGTAAACAATCTAATTTCATTATCAAAATCAGCTAGACTCAAGTAGTGTGCTTTTGCTGGCTGCTTTTCCCAAGCCCAGTGGTGATCTGTACATACGGTTTTTGGGGTTCTGGTCACCCTGGGGATAGCTGTAAGTGGCTGTGCAACTCCACTATCTAAAATGGTGGGAAACTTAGTTGTTGGCTACTTGCACAGTGAATGCTCTGGAAGGTAAGAAATTGGTGTAAAACGTGTGAAAATTTGGTACACATAGCTAATAGCTTCAACCATTGGAGAGCTACAGCACACTAAATACTTAAAACCAGCAATTCTCAATACTTTTAAATAGGCGATAAGACTGGTTTTCCCAGACTGGATCACAGTTCTAGATTTTCCATTAGTAGATCTATGAAATTATGAACTTTTACAATTGAGTAGAGTTTAGCTGGAATTTTCATTATTCATTATTATAAAGTAGAAATTAAGTGAGGTGAACAGCCGTGATAGCAGCAGCTCAGTTGCAGTTTACCCTGTAGGCATGATAACAAGTCAGGCCTTTTTTTAAATACAAATAATCATCCATAGCTCTATGGCTATTAATCAGATTTGCACCAAACTTGATAGATGATTGTGCTGCAATACATTCTTAAATTGTACCAAAGCTCAAGAAAACTGAGCCACACATTTGCATGGTTTTTGTAAAGAATGAAGAAGGGAAAAAAAATGTAGAAATTTTGAACGCTTATATTTCACGATTTGGTATGTGGGTGCTGAGGGTGGAGGGAATTTGCAGTATAAAAATGATTTTCGATTTGAGAAGGGAGCACAGAGCTATGTATGAGTAAAAATCGCGTTTTGTTTCTTCCTGTAAATATACTCATGGTGTGGTGTGCCAGCTTTCGTGGCCGTACGTGTCCTGATCACATCAAATTACCGGTATGCACTACACAGTTATAGTACAACATTCAATGGTATAATAGAACAATCATACTAGTAGTGTTGTTTCAGTACAAAAACTCTTGAGTGATATCTGTCAGCTGAGCAACAATGTTATGTAATGCTTATAGCAATTGTAGGACTAGCTTCAGCTGTTCATAAATTACAAAGAGGAAGTACCAGTGATCACTCTGTCAATTACATATTATCCACATACACTGTAACTCAGTAAATTACAGAACCCTGTGAGTACAGTACTTATCAATTATAGTGACTTATATAATTATTTTATTAAAGTACAGGGTACCAATGCATGTGCCAGTTATTAAAGTCTATACAATAAATAATTTACATAGTACACTAAAATAGCATCACACAGTTGTTGTGAGCCCTTTTAATGTGTTGTCTTCAGTTAGTAAATCTTGTCCCTCCTGGCTTGTTGTGGAATGGAAACTGTCGTCAGATGCTACACTCTCTATTGATGTGACAGATATCCTCCGTACTTCATCAGCTATTTCATCTGGCGTGGTGTTGCATATTTCTGTGTCTGGTGGGAATAGCTTAACCGAATAGTAGACCTCCTTGGCTCTTGTCCAACTATATGTATTGTCAAATCTTACAACATCTGTACAAATTCAAAACAAATAGCTTGTAACCAATACATGATGGTAACACCTAGTTTACGCATTTTTCATGCATTAGATAGATTGTGTACATTGTCAACAATTTTAGAGTTTCTCATACCCCGTGTGGAATGCCCACTTAGCATTGCTCTTGATACATGCACAGCTTCATAGTGAAAAGTTTAGACAGGCATATGCATAACTTAAGAAAAGATACTATAAAATACTCTTGCATCATACAATACAATCACACAACTTACAGTATGTACTGTACTTGCACTGCTGTACATAGTGTATGTGTGATATGCATTCCAGCAATATATGTACATGTATATCCACCACCCCCTGTTTGTGTGTGTGAGTGTGTGCCACTGTGTGGGAGTCTGAAGTTGCTCTACATTTTGTATGTCTCTGTGCTACTGTACTGTACTGTATGTAATACACCAACTTACATATCCCAGGTTTAGTGCAAGTGTATAGTCCAGTCTCAGGGATTATATGAGAATCCTTTCGGTCTGATGGAATCTGCATGTAAATGTAATCATACAGTCTTGCTAAAAAAAGTTTCAATGGAACAGTCAATGATGTTTAACCAGGTAACTGACATGTTTACAAAGACAGGGCTGGATTTAGCAATGAAATGATAGATTATTGAGATCTAGGAGCATGCAAATTTAGAAATTTGAATACTTAAAAATGGCAAAAGCAATCTAAGCATCAAATGTACATCATTGTATTGATACAGTCTGTAATTTAAATAATTTTACAATGATGTTTATAATTTCATTCATATACACTGTATCTATGGCCGTACAGCTGTACGTACCTATTGGTATAACCCACACTAGTGATTTTTTTGTTGTTAGACCTCTAACTTTGAGGGGGAAAATCAAAGTTGTTCACTTCTAAGACAGGCATTGACTTGCATAAACAAAAAAAGTGCCACTCAGTGTGAAGCATATTTGGTATGGGGTTTTGGAGCATGCTTACCCCATCCAAGAACAGGTATTATGACATTGAATTTGAAGCAAAAGTAGAGCATGCACAACTATTAAACAAGTTACTAATACATATGTGACTGGATTTTGGAAAAACAATCCAAATCGCACATTAGAAGTTCCGAGATAAACGGTTTTAAAGAATTGAAGCCAGCATAACTCTCCAAGGATAGCAAGCACGCGTATGAAATTTACACAAAAGATGCATCAATCTGTTACCTTTCAAGCCACTTCCAGTACTTGTAGCTGCTTGTACAGTTTCCCGCCAAATAAGATAGAAAATCTGAGCAGTTGGACGAACGAAATAGTATCACGAGTGCTCACAAAGGGGTGGAGGCTGGGGGGTGGCGGGGAGGGCAAGAGATAGACCTCAAAATGGAGGCAGACCACGATTGGAGTCCAGACACGAGATTACAGGGCTGTGCTGGCTCCTTAGTGGCTGATATGTAGCAAGATCAACAGAGAACACGTCTGGCCAACAATATAAGGCTGTCCACCAGTAAACCACTGACTCTTGCCAAGCCAGGTCCTTCACAAGGCCTGAAACCGCCATTTGAGCACTCCACACCACCCAGAAAAGACGTGTGTAAAAACCAGCCTCGTGTAGTTTGAGTAGTGCTGAGGGTCAAAACTTGTAGTACGATAGTGTAGCTATCCACTGGTGGTGTTAGTTTGATTTTGCCTGATGTGCGATTTGGATCGGTTCTGTAAAATCTGGTCACATATTGTACTTTGCGTGGGAGGATCAAAGCAATGCTGCATAGTGTATTCTTCATACAGTACTTATTAGCTACATAACTATGTGCTTAATTGGGCAAATAGTACACTTGAGCAAATACAGTACAGTTATGTGGAGAATTTATTTACAGAATGTTACAAAAACAACACACTATAAATCGCTAAAACCAGCCAAACTAATCCTACCAGTTCGTTCTACGGCTAGAAATAGATTGTATAAACACTTACTGATCGTCTGATCACAAAGCTATTTAAACACGACTCCACTAAGACAGCACGTACGTGACATTGTAAATCGCTAGAACTAGCCTGACTAATCCTATTAGTTCGTTGTACGACTCGAAATAGATTATATAAACACTTACTGATATCCTGATCACCGCAGTGGTTTGAGTACTAGAGAAAATCGCTCTGAGCCAGACTATGGCCAGGAAGTACAATATAACACTTAAAGCACCGCCTATGCTTGTGTGTACGAAAAATACAGCACTCAGGGGGTGCCTCGAGGCAAATACAGCACTCGGCTTTGCCTCGTGCTGTATTAGCCTCTCGACACGCACCCTAGTACTGTATTTTCCGTACACACGCACAGCGGTGCTTTAACTACAACATAAGTATACCCCTGTAAGCTTTAACTAATACAACAAGAACAACAAACAAGCAAATTAACAAACCAGCTAGTACAGTAACTCCATATCAGCAGGAGCGCATCGAATCCTATGGACAAGGGAGCATGTACCTTCATAAAGAGTGAAATTCAAACATGGTTGCCGTGTACTATAATAAGTAACTTTTAAAATTTCCTAATTAGGATATTATGTGGAGGTGCATGCTCGAATACGTCACGTTTCCACTGTGACGAAGCGAAGCTATGGAAATGAAGTTCAATGGCACGACGAAGGAATAGTAGCACAGGCTTAGCAGGACAGTCTTTCTACAGTTGATAATCACGCAAAAATCTCTGTTTGACTATTCCAAGCTTTACTTTTGACTCGACAATCTTCCTATCAAAGCTGCTTTACTACCTTCACACTAGGCGATGGAGTAGCAGCCCATTCAGTGTATCCCTGTTGCACGTAAGAATGATGTAACCAATTATATACATAGTAACACTGGACGCCATGTTTGAATTTCGTCCGTAGTGTTGGTAGTGTACGGAGTTACACACTCCCTTGTCCATAGGATTTGATACACTCCTGATATCAGATACAGTACAAGTTAGCATGTATAAAGTGCCATAAATATATGAAATGAATTGAAGCTTTAAAGATGGATTGATTGTAACACTACAGTGTGAAGCAATAAGCACAGGTATTTATTGTGGAGAGTCTAATTTACATACACTTGCCAAATATTGCATGCAATAAAATTTTACTTTGTGGACTTAGTGTCTATTGGAGTATATCAACATTTTAGTGGATTATTATTCTAACTACTAGAACTCAAAGATACTTCCTCCTACCTCTTCTCCTACCAAAGCTGATGGGGTGTAGGAAGACTCAAAGTTTGCCATAGTCACACATGTCTCTAACTTTTCAAAAGTTTTTTTTTTTAAAAGTTGTTCAAAACTTGTAAGTATTGCTTATCAACTGCCTGTACTATCTTTTTGTTGCTCATGCATGCACATTGCAAACATACTTTTACCTTGACTTCCATTTCTCCAGCATGTAGCTTTTCAGTCTGACCCAATGGTTTGTAAAACAGACCAAATCCAATGTCATAACCTTTGGTAACTATTTCCCATCTAACAAAACAGGAAATATAGTAACTTTATCCATGATACAATGATGAGAAAACAAACCAAGTGTATATACAAGTGGTGTTTACACATACACCCAGTATTGCTGTTAACAAAGTGCAACAACCTTTGATAAGTATCTGCAATAGGATGGCTGGCTGTGACATTTGAGATTAATAGTGTAAGCATAGGGTAACAGTCAGGAAAAGCTGAGCACTATTTCCTTACTGTTGACAATGTGAGAACTATTCTGAATACCACAACCAGCCATCCTATTTTATACAACCAAAGCAATTGTTACTAAGCAACAGAATGAGAACGGCCAATCACTTTTGACTCTTAAAACCGCACAGAACTTTTGGGAAAAGTGTGTTTACACAATATGGGCATGCATGGCAACACTAGGTGGGATAACTTAGCCTAAAACTACACATCTCATTAAAAGTCTGTTCACTGGGCTACTTGGAGAAATTTAAATGAACACTGTAACTACAGGGCCTACTTGTTTATGAAGTGATGAACAACAACAGCAAGTCACGTCTTCGTGTTTCAAAATTCTTGCCACGTGTTTAATTTCGATTGAGGGTTTAGTCATATATGGCCTGATAAAATTTAACAGTGAATCGAATGGAGTTGTTACAAGGTGATAGGAGCAACCACCATCAAATTACAGTATATAGACAATTGTATAAAGGTATGTAAGGGTTTGTTTATTTCCTTACCAAAAAGTTATTTAGTTTTGGCCTCATCATTTAGCGTTAGGGTAAAACCCTAGGTATCATTTTAACCCTTGTTACATCACAAGTAGAACGACATAAATTGCGTAGCCATAAGATCGAAAGTTACAGTGCTTTGTGCAAGGTAGAGCTGTACCAAAAATCGGATCGGCCAAAATATCGGCCACCGATATGGCATTTTATACCAATATCGGCATTGGTACAGAACAGTGGGAGGACCGATATTGCTACCGATATATACAGCAATAGTTTGTACATAAATGGATTATAATATTGGTTTTCTACGTTACACATGTGGCTGTTCAGTGGCAGTGGCTTATTGGTCACTTTATAGCAAGCGCTATGCTGCAAGAAGCCATACAAATACACACAATTCTAGTGTTTGTTGCTGGAAAAGCTTATCAGTCTTAAATGAAGCAGTTATCAAACAAAGTAGGGATTGTAGTGAAACTTTTGCATGCCGCCCAAAATTCCGCCTTTAAAAATCACCCTAGAGACATTTTATGCGACCAAAATCACCTTTACGGAATAGTACTAGTCCATATAATACATAAAACAGCATCAAATGCAACAAAACACTTACAGGTGGCCGGATATAAAATTTTAAGAAATTGCCAAAACTCGAATTTTAGCCTCACTGCCTCACTCACTGACCACAGTTGCAAGGCTAGAGGCCAAACGAAGCAGCGCATGGCCACCATTTTACGCCACAATAACAAATTTATCAGTGGGATGTGCCTTTTGGGGTTCCGACGAGTGTAGGTCCTCTGCGCCTTATCTCTTCTTTCTTCTTCATGCAACGAAACCATATCGAGGTGTTAATTTTCTGCATCAACGCTTTCTTTAAGCAACATAATAGACGCCACAAGATTATTTAAAGCGCTTAGACTATGCTATGCTATTGTATGGAGGTACTGGTACTAGATAGCTACCTGTATCTTCACGATAGGTCACAAGATCAAATAATCACGCCCATTCTTTATTCTACGCATTATCGATCTATCGATTGAAACACACCTTCAAGTTGGAAGGCTGACTCTAATAATCGATCGAAATCACAAGATCGAAATCACAATGACCATGCCCCATTTGGGCAAGCGCACATCTTTGCAGACTGACTCAAGATACTCTAATACAGTAGTCACCCTAATAGAACAGTCACATGTTTATAGCTAGCTGTATGCATTAAGAAAAAATTTAACAAACTAGTATATTAAAAAAGTATAAATTTAAAAATGAAGTGAGGATCCAAGCAGTATTTTGTGTCCAATGCCAAAGTAGGAATTTCCCACCAAGCTATGCTATAATAGCTACTATCGTTCATCTCTTGTTTCACTACTTTTTACTGCTTGGATCCCTACTTCATTTTTAAATTTATAATTTTTAATATACTATATATAGTAAAGAACAGTCACAGGATAACCAAGGAAACCTACTGTACCAGCCTTCACACAAGCCAATAAAAATGCGGAGTAATGCAGAAATATCCGTTTAAGGCTTCATGGGAGTATATATGCATAAAAATGTTTGTGGATGCCTAATTGTCTGGATTGCACAATAGAAACCAAGTCACTATCACCACAGGCATAGATGAGCAATGAATATATCCACATGTTGTTGTAGAGTAGGTAAATGTACACTTTTGCATAGATTATCTATGACTTTTGTTTGTAATGCAAATATCGGATCGACTATCGGTTATCGGCATCTTTTGGTGGTATCCATATCAGATATCAGTACATGCCAAAAACTCATATTGGTACAGCTCTAGTGCAAGGCATGTGTATTTATTAAGTTTAAATCCAGTTTTCTGGTTTAAGGGTTACTAACAACCATTGCTATGGCACCAATATGATGTTCACCTTATAACAACAATTACCTAGCAACCACAATTTTGTCGTGTTAAGAGGTATCTATCACTATGCTTCTACTTGAATTACATGCCATACTATTTACCATTTTAACCAATCGAATTAGTATCTGGTGCTCCCCCCTTCAAAAAAAAAAAAGAAAAAAGGCCAGTGTGAAAAGTTGTGATATTAAAGGTGCACCCAAGAAATGGCTGTGATGGTAGGTTAATGGCAAATGACTGAATTTGTGTTGCCTCCTCCAAGGATTCGGCACCAAATTCACCTAGATATCATTATTAAATTTTTTTTCCATTAACATATGTGCTGTCACGGTCATTTCTTACCCATCATCTTTGATTTCGTGTACTCTGGTCTTTTTGGAGGGCTGCACCTTTTTTACAGCTTGGCTGCCTTGGTATAGATATAGCTGAGAAATATTTCAATATAATGGCAATATCGCAATATTGAACTACACAATATATCGTAACGAGGTAAATTATAGAGCCACAATAATATCGTCTAGACAATATAATCGCCAAATTACATCTGACTAGTGGTTATGTTTCTTGCACTTGCTATATACCTACAATACAAATACATAAAAATAGTAAGAAGAAAATATCCTGACCACCTGGCAGACTCCTGTAAGTGTTCGAGCGTTAATCGGATGGCTGCAGGTTCAAGGCTGCTCATGGATTTATTATTATTATTATTAGCACTTTACAGTGACCAGCACTTTTTCTTCTTTCTCCTACTTTTCAAACATACTTAGTGAAGTTAGCATAAACATCTTAGGGCTTTATAAGTCCTTCTGGTATACAGGCTCTGCCTTTACCAAGTACTTTAATCATAATACAAGGAAAGGCAATTCGATCATGGGTAAATTCCAGCTGTTGTCTGGCGCCATTTCACATTTTATGATATAATGTGATGCAATAATGTGTTATGTAATGTTAATAGTCTCACTGCTTGACAAATCTAATTATACTCAATATTTAATCATATCGTGAATATAAGCTTGTCAAAATATCGAATACAATTATTTTTAGTATCGCCTAGAGCTGTGAAACTGGACAAAATATCATAATCGGTTACTGGGCAAATCATAACTGCCGGTTATCCAGTTAACTGAACTGAATGTAATTTTCTGTAATTTTTAATGCTGGGCATTACAAACTACATGCACCTCAAAACGTATAGTATAACTTATCAGATTGCACTTGTAGTGGCCAAATAGTAGGCAACAAGCTAAAGCTGAATCCAGCAACAAGAGTGGTTATCAATGTTGAAGAATGAAAAGAATGTCCAAACCATACATTTTTGAGTGAAAATATTAGAGATCGGTTATCCAGTTATGAGAAAAAATAACTGATAACTGACTTTCTAAAAATAACTGGTCGATTAATCAGTTAACCGGTTAAGTTTCACAGCTCTAGTATCGCCCAGGACTACTTCCAAGTTAGGTATACATGATTGTACTATTTCATTTTGCAGTGATTGTTCTATTAGAGTATCCCAATTTTTCATGCAAAACATGATAAGTTGAAGTTGCTCAATTTTTAATAAAGCAAGTCCTGCATCTTTTATGCTATAATACTATTTCCAGCCTGTTGTCACAACAAGTTTTGTTTTAGCATAGCACTTATTGTGATGACTATGATGATGATGATTGGCATGAGTTGGTTGGTCTTAATAGTACCCCACTGATCTGTACCAAAAATGGCTACAATGTTGGCTTTGATTCGATGGAATAAGAGAAGTTACAATGGTATGGCATTACAGAGTTTACTTTTGTAATATTCTAGTAGTGCACACATTTTTTCGAGGATTTCCAACACAACACATGTAGAATGTTCCATTGGTAACTCTATGAAATTACAAACTTTTACTATTGAGTAGATTTTAGAAGTTTCTTATAAAAATGAGGTGAACAGCTGTGATAGCAGAGGCACAGTGGTTAAAGATATGGGTGTTCAGTATGGAGGTCCCTGGTTCAAACACAGGTAAGTTTTTTTCAACATTTCCATGCACCTTTTTTTACCCCATGGTGACTGTACTATCGACCTTGCAATTTATAGTTGTTCGGTTTTTGCCTTGTAACTCTATAGCAGTCAATGCATTTCTTTTAAATCACATAAGGTTGTAGCTATGACGGTTAACCTTTACCCTGTAGGTGTGACAACAAGTCAGCCTTTTAAATGCAATTATTCATCCATAACTCTATGACCATTTATCAGATTTGCACCAAGCTTGGTATGTGATTGTGCTGCAAAACATCCTTAAAGTGTACCAAAGCTCAAGAAAATTGAACTACACATTTGCATTTTTGTAAAGTGTGCAAAAAGAATAATCTAAGTCCCCCAAGCCCCCTAAATGAAGAAAGAAAGAAGAAAAAATTAGGCTGAATTTTGAAGGATCATATTTCAAAGAAATCTTGCTCAAATTTGGTATGTGGGGTGCTGAAGGCGTGTTTGCAGTATAAAAATAATCCCAATTTGAGAAGGGAGCACTTATGTATTTTATTTCTTCTTGTAAATATCCTCACAGTGTGGCGTGCTGTCTTTCCTTCTCTCAGAATACAACTATAATACTCTATGTGCATACAACATGCAGTAGTTACCTTATGACTGTTCCAGGAGTATCCACTGTGTATTGTACTTGGCTGGAAGAGCCTCGATTGACTGCAGCCACTTCCATGTCTTCCTTAGAATTTTCAAGACAATTTGTGAGAAAATATTTCTCAGGAACATCTCCACCCATTTGAATCTGTAACAAAATACACATCTTATTTTATTGATTGCACTTTGGCAATAGCAAAATCTATGTGTTTTATTGATGGTACATGTGCAATGAAGTATATAAATACAGCATAATACTAAGAGGGCTAGTTTTAAAAACAAATTCAAGGGGTTCCTAGTAGCCACAGTAACTCCCTAACATTTTCTTAGAGATTAGGTTTTGCGATAAGGACAGTTTGATTTATCTATTTAAAATCTGTATTTATAAAATATTAATCAGGGCAATACATACTGTAGCTATGGAGTTAAACAAAAAGCAAATGGTGATAAAACACAATCAAATACTCTAATAGAAGGTTTGAAAAGCATTGGTCAGAAACCAGCCTTACAATACCTTCATGGTGGCTTGACAGCTAGTTTCACATGGCCAGATCACTTTGTTTTTCCTTTTTTGAGCAATAATCGGGTGAAACCATCACTCAAAAAGGAAAAAAAAGTAGTTTAGCCACACAAGACTATCTTGGAAAGTACACTGACCAAGCCCAAAAGTCTCTTCAGCTTAATCTGATATAAGTTATGATGTTATAAAAAATAATTCTGTGAATTTTCTACTGACTGACTGACTGACTAATTATTCTGACAAGCTAATGTACTGTAACTCAATAATAGTTAAATTAATGCGGGCTTGATTTTTTCGCTGTTAGATGTTGCTTCATTGGCATACCAAAGTATGTACAATCTACACACATCATGGACCTCCTATTTCTTTTCACTGATGGTGTAAACTTTGAATACTATGTCATGGTTTCCCTGTAGTTGTGTTAACTAGCTATCATGTTTATAAGGTGAATCATCTGTATTTTCTGTAGTAACTAGATTGTTTGCTGAGATGCTTTTCATACTGTCCTTCATTTGCAATGCTGTGTTATGGCCTAAACATAGTTGAAAATGAAGCATAATGGCCACTTCATTTCCAAGTAATTGGGCTCATGTTCAGACGTAAAATTAATTTTGTAGCATGTCTGTCACTATTTTTTCTTTTGATGGTGTAAGCACAGGTTTACTGGTCATAATTAAGTTACAAAAAAGTGAAGAAGCATATACAGTGTACAAGGAAAAATAAGGGATTTTAAGCTTGATTAAGGATCATAGAATACTAAGTTGTGAAACAAGGGAAGTTGCCTACATCTGCAGATGTCTACTACTACTATATTTGCAGGTGTAGGTGACCTCTCTCGTTTCACTGCATTTTATTTCTATGATCCCAAATCAATTACTTTTTCCTTGTACTTGTGAATTGTTCCAATATTGAAATAAAGTAATATATATATTAAGCCTTGGATATAATTCTGATTCTAAAAAATGTAAATGGTGATTGTTAAATTTCATACCCAGGTTGTTAAATACATACAATTGCAACACGTTACACTACTATAAATACTACAGTACATACATACATATTTGCTACATGTGGGATCTGGTTCTCTTCTAGTGCCACCATAGTACTCTGGTAGGTTATCAGGACTGATGTATTTCTGTAGTTCTTCCTTCCAGCTGGCTAAGGTACAACAGTAACAGTACAGTATGTCACAAGTTACAAGTTGCAATCTACCTCCTGCAACGATCACTTTCCTTCTTGTGTTCTCATCAATAAAATGTTTTACAATATTGTAAGCAACTGGAAATATTTTTGGCGCTGTTGGTACAGTAGAAAAAAAAAAAGATATCGAAAAACATTACATGAAAGACAATAAAGAACTCTTACTGTAACTAAGGTCATAACTGAGGATGTCACACACTGTACTGTACATGCAAGTATTACCTTTTACTATAATGGCCCTCCGGCACCTCTCAGGATAGTTAGCATCAAACATGGTGAATGACTGCCGACAAATGTATAGTGTACAATTAATATACAGTGTAGTCTGATCAACTGACCTCATTGACAATGTGAATCACTACATGGGAATGAAGTAAGAAACAATATCATACACATCCACACACACACACACACCCACATACATGTACACAGTAAGACCATACATAACTCACTAGGCCAATAGTAGTGTCGTTGGTAACTGAGGTTCTCCAGATCAACAACTATCGTCCAATTGTCTATTATTCTTTCCTTCTACAACAATGATATTAGTGCAATTTTACATCACAGAAAATCTTAGTACCCTCCTTAAGTAAGTACGTATGCAATTTGAATCCTATCATATATTTATCCTGTAAACCAGTGGGTAACCTCAATTATCTGAACTAATTGGGAGGAAGGGTGTTCATACAATCAAATAGTATGTAAAATCGAACATCAATACATTTATATACAGAGCTTTGCTCAACTACTCTAATAAAGCATACACTTGTTGATAATACCCTAATTTAGCAGTTGAATTGGTGTTCGGTTAAATCAAGCTTCCACTGTAGGTGAGCAATACTTGATCCTTGTATGCATGTGTAGTCCGCAAGCTCTGGTGACATGTACAGTGGTGGATCCAGAATAACACTCTGTACTAAACTCTAGTACAAGTATCGATACCAAGTACCTTATGTAGCTATTTCATAGTGCACACATTTATTAGTAACACCATATATACATGTAGTGTATTTCATGGTATTCTTGTACAAGTTTTTATGATTCATGTTTATGATGAAGTAGTCAATCAAGATTCACAAAGAAAAGTCACTGAAATGCAAACCAGTTAAATGGATAGTCCAGTATTCTTCTATACTTTAGCTGGATAAGTGTGGATAAATTCATAATGGTGCTTACAAAAACACAATATTCTAATAAAGCAGTCACTTCTACCTGATTGCTCTATTAGAGTTGTTGACTGTTCTATTAGAGTATATCGATTTTTTCTCAGTACAGTGATTTTACAGGTACGTAAGCTTCAGCATAGATCAGTAATTTTGCTGGTAGTTATTTTGATGCTTTTAGACGTCCATTGTGCTAGTAAAATAAGCAAGTACAAACAAACGTTACTTTATTTTCACACGTGATAAGAATAGGTATCTGCAACAGTACAATGGCCAACTCCGATACTTTATGAAAACAGCAGAATCGGCCCAATACCAATACCGATACTAGAATCGGTGCAGCCCTACATGCTACTTTCTTAAATACAGTACATGCTGTACATGCTGTACAGTAAAACACCAACAACAATCAATTTCATACAGCATATGAATTCCTAATAAAATAATGTATTATGCACATTTGAATATGCACATAGTGCTTCTGATGATGTCAAACTTCAAAGGAGCTGCCAGCTACATATCACTGTTGTGTGGCCAAGAAACTACAAATGTCCTCATCCCACATACCAAATTCGAGCAAGATTGCCTAATGCAATCATGAAATATAAGCCTTCAAAATTTGGCTTAATTTCTTCGTTTAGGGGGCTCAGGGGGCTTAGATTATTCTTTTCGCACATTTTACAAAAACCATTATAAAATGTAAATGCGTAGTTCAATTTTCTTGAGCTTTGGTACAATTTAAGAACGTATTGCGGCACAACCACGTGCCAAGTTTGATGCAAATCTGATTAATAGCCATAGAGCTATGGATGAATATTTGCAGTAAATAGGCCGACTTGTCACGCCTACAGGGTAAACCGCTTATGGGAGTAACTTAAAATCGGTATGCATGTGCATGTAGGTTAACCATCATAACTCAAACCTTTCGTGGTTTAAAAGAAGTTGCATTGACAACTATAGTTGCAAGGCAAAACCAAAAAATAGTAAAAGCTCGTAATTTCATAGATCTACCAATGGAAAATCTATTAGAAATCTTCAAAATAAAAATGTGCACTCTATTACAGCAATACAAAAGTACACTCTGTAATACAATACTATTACAACTTCTCTAGTATTCCATCAAATCAAAGCCAATATTATAGCCATTTTGGTACACATCGGCAGAGTAGTACACCACTATTAAGACCTACTCACGCCAATTGTCATCATAATAAAACAGGCTGCAAATTGTATTCTATCAAAAATGGTGCAGGATTTGCTTTGTAAAAATTGAGCAACTGCAACTTATCATGTTTTGCATGAAAAATTGAGATACACTAATAGTCGAACAATCACCGCAAAATCTTAATAGACAAATAGTATACTTAACTTGGAAGGAATTAACTTTGTAATTGCAAATAAATACAGGCACTACATATATATTATAACTTTATATAGCCATGAACAAGCAAGCACAAAATTATATCAGTATAAATTGGCTTTAGTATCAGATCAGTAGGTATTTTTCTGTATTGGTAGAGCACTCATTGCATTTGTAGATAAGAACAATGATCTGTATAAAAACAAACCTCAAAGCCAGTTTTTGGTTGGCTTTGGGTATATATTTAAACTACAAAAAGAAGTAAAGTCCATGCAAAAACAGCCAAACTGTATAAAAAGGGTGTGACCTTCAAAAAGTCTAAGGTGATAAACGTTGTAAAATCAAAGGTGGTGGTCATGAAATGCATGCCAATGACCAGTCACCCAAGCCGTTGCAGGCTAATAGCACGGGTGACCATTCACTACAAGTACAATCACTGGATTCAAAGACTTCAATGACATTTAGCAGCAGGTAATGTTGTTATGTTTGTTTATATGAATGGCCAAGTCTTTACTCACACTGCTCCATGATCCAGTCTACTCAGTTGTATCAAGAGTATATAATGTGGGAGTCCCACATTATATACTCTTGGTTGTATCAATAGGGAATTGATGTTTGGAAATATAACTTTCATCCACAAGACACACAGTAGTATAGCCTCAAATACTACATGTATATAGCCCTGCTTCCCAGGAGTTAGTGCACATGTTATTTGATTGGGTAGACATGACTGTATGTTACATGGCAGCCAATGCCTTTTCTTTTGGTGTACACACATATGTATGCATAGAATATTGTACAATGCAGGTACTGTATAGTGCTGTATATATGTACCAATCTATTTAATTGTTACGCACTGTACCTCTTTAGAAAGTTGGTCACATAATTTGAGCAGTTGTTCTGCCGTCTGAATGCGATGTTTAGCCATGTCTTCTTTTTTTGCAGACCGATGCAGACCTACAGCATACAAGTCAAACCAAAGGTATTTAACCAACAGAGTACAAACATCTAAAGGAAATGGGTTCATAAACAGAAAAGCCTTATACTATAAAATCAGAACACATCTACATGATGGGTATTCATGTCCTACAGTAACTTGTTAAGGTGACCAACCACACACACACATGCACACGCACACACACACATGCACCCGCACACACACATGCACACGCACACACACACATGCACCCGCACACACACATGCACACGCACATCCCCTTGTAATTTACACTCAATTATATTTGTTTAATCACCTCTGAAGTCGAGATTCCCCATGGCATAGTAATATACTGGATGGCCATCTCGATCTACTCCAAATGTTCCACCAGGAATGCATTCTTTTAATACCTAGATGTGACAATGGTAACATATTGTAAATACAGTATACCATACTGTACCTACGTAATGTATTTTATTTACAGGTGAAAATTCACCTGAATTGTCATTACTAAAAATTTTACCATTACCCTACCATCACAGCCATTCCTTGGCTGCCACTTTCGATTTCATAACCTTTTCACCCTAGCCTTTTTAGGGCCATGCCTTTCTTTTACAGCTTGGCTGTTTTGGTTTAGATATCACTTCTTTTTGCAATTGCAAGCCAAAAGCTGGCATTAAGCTGGCTTTGGGGCCTTCTTTTAAATTGTTTTTTTTCCCTCTTTACTGCAGGAATGTTGAACAAGACAAAGCATACCTTTGTGTCTAATTAAAATATTTGTATATTTAAAATGATAATCATGTACTGTAGTTACTAGGTGATTTGTTACATAATTGATTGTTGACTTTTTACATGGTTGAACGCTCTGCAGTTTGACTTGTTTATAGTTGAAGTATCTGCTGGGTAACTTATAATGTAATAAAACTAAACTAACTAAACTCCCTACAGGGTGGTTTGTAACACAGACAGAGTGACTTGTAACATACATACAGGCAACTGAACTCTCTAAACTCTACAAGGTGAATAGTTTGTAGTTGAACTCTCTATGGGTGACTTGTTATGTAGCTAAACTTCCTACAGAATGACTTGTTAGTACCTGCACTCACTATTTTAACGCATAGCTGAATTCTCTACAGAGTGACTTTTAATTCACACGTTGACTTTTTTGTTCTCTGCAGAGCAACTTGTTTGCTGCCCACTTCTCTACAGGTGTAGCTGAACTCTACATGTTTCTAGCTGTGCTCTCTACAGGGTGACTTGTTTCTAGCTGAACAATTCTCTACAGGGTAGCTGAACCTTGTACAGAATTACTTGCTACAGTACTTACTGAATGTTCTAATAGGGTGACTGCACTATTAGAGTACAGGGGGGTATATTGATACATTTGTTGGATTTTGCAGTATAACTATTTTGTGCTGTGAATTCTTCTAAACTACTGAAAGGTTATTCCACGATGATTAATCCATCCATGCACTGATTTTCAGCTCATTCTTAGGCATGGCAACAAAATTTATTTTATTAACAAAACTCGATCGTATGATTATTACACACTGTTAGTTTTTGTGTTGCATCTTCGTAGTCTTAATCTTGATTTCTTTCAAAATCATCAAACGGTACTCCTACGATAGTTACTCTAATTACAGACCAATGTTCAACTGATTTCTCAAAGCAGTTTACCCTGTTGGTGTGACAAAAGTTTGATCTTATTTCAGGCGAATAATTGGCCATAACCCTGCACCACAACTGACACTGAGGGAGAGTCCACATACCAAATTTTAAGGAAATTGTCTCAGCCATTTCTGAGATACGTGTGGCCAAAGTTCAGGTGGGTGGGAGGTTTTTACTTCTTTTCACATGCCTTGCAAAATCCACCATAAATCACAAACACATACCCCAAAGCTGAAAATTGTTACACTTAAAGGGGCTATCAAAGGGATTCTCCCTACCTGGCAGGCAACTCTAATGCACAACTGGTTCCAATCGGTTAAGGGATTATGGACTACATACTGTATGTGTGAAAATTGCATTTTCTTTCTTCCTGTCTCATGATGTGGCACGCGAGCTTCTTGGGACGACACACTACTGTGTGTCTTGATATACCACAGATTACAACTATTTTAGCCTGTGGCACAATACACAGTAGAACAGACACACAGTTTAAGACCTATGTACAGTTGATACAATATGGTTTACAGAGTACAGATACATGCATAGAATACAACTAATGTACACTGTATATGTGCACACCTCAGGAGGATCATAATCATCAAGAATTGTGTCAGCTCCGATTTCTTTTCTGAACGCCATACTCTGCAAGAAATTATAAATATTAACATTGTGTACGTGAACACAAGTGTACATAAACTATTGAAGATTGATTCCATCTGCTACCATACATAGTAGAAAGACATCGCCATGAGTTGGTGGTCTTCAGTCGCGCGCGCGTGTGTGTGTGTGTGTGTGTGCGCGCGCGCTCTTGCTTGCTTATGCGTGTTTTGTGTGTATCAAACAGTAAGTTTGTGCTGTTTAAGTAGGGATTCCCCAAAAGTGATATGTGCTGCCAAAAATGCCACCTTTAAACACCATCCTAGTGATGCCACGATATATCGTATACTGTGATAATCATGATAGGAACATTTGTGATAGGGAAAAGCTGTATTGCGATACAAATTATTATTGTAAAAAGTGACTTGATATTTGTGAAATATGAGGATATTACTCTGGCTACATGTGCTGAAGAATAAACAACAAATTTCAACTTTGTCAAATCATTGTTATACAAAAAGTACAGTATAATTGACTGAATGAAACTTGTCCTGTGAAAACATTAACATATTCAATTCATTTAAAGTGACTATTGTGATTTAAGTCACATAATATCGTGATATTATAGAACTTTGTGTGGGCGAGATCAAAGGAAAAAGTGTACTTTAAATTTCATAAAGTACACTCTCAGCCGGCCAATAGTGCTTCATCGACCACAAAGAGTGCTTTATTGAATGAATAAAGCACAGTTGCCCACGTGCCTTAGTGTAGGCTAATGGCCTGCGGGGTGTGCGCCAGTACAACTAATCACCCAAGCCGGTGAAGGCTGATAGCCTTGCTGCGCTGAGTGATCAATCACCCCGGCCAATACGAGTTATACCACTGGATTGCTTTTATAGACATACCTAAATGCTTCGATGATGGGTGGGAGAAGGTAATGTTGCTGTTACGTTTGTTAATGTAAACGGACAAGTCCTGGAGATATCACGGAAATACTTCACCATGTGACTCACAATAGAATCGAATGTGGGTTGCGAGCAAAACCTGCCAAAATACGCGATGAACGTCTACCATACCTAACTATGGTGAACTACGCGTGAGTTACTTTGTTAAACTAGTTTGTGTGTGTTCAGGCTGCTAATAATTCGTGCAACATGTGTTAATTACGAGTCCTAGACTAGAAAGTTCCATAAATCATTTAAAGCATTGCCTTGCTCGTGCTATATGAAAAATAAAGCACTCGCAGCTATGCTTTAACATATACTTAAAATTTTCATATCATAGCATCGCTACTAGAAACATGTAACATGCCATTGTAGGGATTTTCCCACTGAACTATGCTGTAATGCCATCATTCATCTCTTGTTTCATTACTTTTTATCGCTTGGATCCCTACTTGATTTTAAAATTAATTATATATTTAACTCCACTGTACATTTGCAATAAACAAATGGAACAGCAGATAAAAAGTTTGACCTCAGATACGGGGTAGAACAACGTTTGCTCTCTTTCTCACACAGTGTACATGAAAGATTATCCATTTCCCATTCATTGATTTAATAAATGGCTATGCAATACCCATTTATTAAATCAGAATGGCAAATTCTATTCAATTCAATAGAATAGAACTTGCCATTCATAATACAAAAATTGATAATTTACTTATCAATTAGGGAATCTTAAAAAACCAATTTATAATGGGGTTTTTGGGATTCTCAATCATAAAATAGATATAAAGTGTCTATTTTATGATTCTGTATACATCATATATTGCATAATTCACTGAAAGCTACATGACATGCTATCAATCTAAGAATGCAGTGTGGATACTCATCCAAATATTTATGGTACAGTATGTATACCAGTATGCACCAGGCATGTGAAAACTACAGTACATGTATGTACTTAATAAAGAGTGGGATTTCACCAAATTTGAGTACAGGTAGTACAGTACAAACTATGTTGGTACAATAAAAGCAAAGCACATATTTACCTAATGTTTAAAATGGAGTACAGTGTACTGTACATACAGTACTGTACAGTACATTGTCAAGTACTGCATTCTAGATGTTTACAAGGAATAGGAAATATGAAGAGTTAATTGTCCCTGTGCTTGACTTGTATAGTTACAGTACATTAGCAAATCTGCATTGCATGTTGCAAATCACATTTTTCTAAATACTAATAGTAAGAACACAAATTCTAGTGCTCATGTACTTGGCTCATGCCTGCTACGCATATTATGATATTGTACAAGCAGTATGATACTGTACATGCTGTATGCTGAGATACAAACACAGTATAATTATCCAAAGACCACATTTCTAGCACAGGTACAGAATGATATAATGCATGTGCATCCTCTGTTAGCTTATCACTCACATTCCTTATCATAGTCTCTGCCTTTAGAACATTAAACTTCCGTGCTGTCAAAGACATAATTGTATATTAATAGCATCAATACATAATCACACTAGTGGGGCAAAAAAATTGTTAATTTTCAACAAGTAGAATAGGGATCAAAGATTTGATTTTGAAAAAAACTGCGTAAACAAGAAGTAATAGGGATGATAATCCACAAAATTCTATGCATCATCAGTTCAAAGCAAGTTATTTGAATAGTGTACACTCAATTTGCGATTCCTATTTCAACATTTTAACAAAATTTAACCACAAGTTGAAATAGGAATCGCAAATTGAGTGTACACTATTCAAATAACTTGCTTTGAACTGATGATGCATAGAATTTTGTGGATTATCATCCCTATTACTTCTTGTTTACGCAGTTTTTTTCAAAATCAAATCTTTGATCCCTATTCTACTTGTTGAAAATTAACAATTTTTTTGCCCCACTAGTTTCATGATTTTTTTCATGTCCATGCACATGGACTACTTCTTAAATATACGTTCAACAGTACATGATTGTTTAATAAAGAAACCCATTGTAATATCAACTGGCAATAAACAATTACATAAATAAGTTTAATAAACAATTAGTTAACAATACAGTTAACAATACAGTAAACAATACCACTTTCCTTTGACGAGTAGATAAATCCACTAGTGTGACCGTTTACTGCAACGAAGCGGTGCGAAATCTCAACACGAGTAAAACACACGCTTGACAAAACGTGGTCGACTCCAATTAAAGTGCTGAGTATACGGAGTATCCCGCTTTTTATTTTTCAATCGCGTACGGAAGGGACACACCCCTTTTCAATTCGAAATTTACCAGTGTGTTCCAATAGCTTACAAGCCTTGTTATGTCGACTCTTAGCTGGTAAACAGCTGAAGAATATAATAGAAAGTATACACGAAAGGCGTACAGTAATAGTTTAAGTGACGAGGTGCGGGCCACACCCCCTTCACTGTCTCGTAATGAAGGAAGTCTAAAACCCGAGTTTCAGTGAACAATAGTTATGTTTAATGTTTAGTGTGATACAACTTGATGCATTTTAGTCCTGTGAGCTAAAGCAATGGAATTTTAAACAATTCTATATTATCATCTGTATGGCTTCTCGATCGAATGGCGTCTCGAAGAGTGATTCTTGCTCTATATCTCGCAATCGCATTAGAGAGGGAAGATTTTAATACCACACAGACCTGGGTACGAATGTTTTTTAAATACGCCATACGTTTTTAGGGCTAATATCTACTTCCTACGAGCTGTAGGCGCGCGAAACAAGAAAGAAAGAAGAAAGAAGAAAGAAAGAAGAAGATGGAGAATCTAACCATTTTCAAAATTTTAAAAAACACCTAAAACCATTTCCCTTACTTTTAATACTTGTTGGCTAGTGTTGTAAACACAAAAGAAAGGTCTAGAATGTTTTAGAAATAAAATCTAAAGCCCGGAAGGCTGCTTTTGGCGTGCGTTCTATTAGAGTGTTTTGAAAAATTTCTGCCTGATCCCTATTATGTACCACTACCGTGGTACATGATACTGTAAACTAATACATACTGTAGGGATCGAAGCAATAAAAAAGTAGAAAAACAAGAGATAAATTATGGTATTACAGCATAGCTCGGTGGGAAAATCCCTACATTGGCATGCTATAACAAAAAATTTTGTTTGATGACAAAAAGGGATTTCCCACCAAGCTATGCTGTTGTAATACCATCATTCATCTCTTGTTTCACTACTTTTTATCGCTTGGATCCCTACTTCTTTTCTAAATTAACAAATTTACTAGTTTGGTTTTTTGCTATATTGTAGCATACAACTATACAAGTGTGACTGTTCTATTAGGGTGATTTATGTATCAGAGTATCCCAAGTCAGCCTTCACCTACCAGGGGGCATGTCATTATTTCATATTTTTACTGTGCTAGCTTTGTGAATACAGGTAGACCAAGGATGTGGTCATCGTGATCAAGTAAATGGATTATTAAGAGGTATGGTCCCCATGCTCGATCATTACTAGATTGGTATAATGGGCGTTGACTCGAAGTTACAGCTATCTAAGCGCTTTAAATTATTTTGTGGCGTCTAAATATGCTGCTCAAGGAAGGTGTTTATATGTGAAATTACATGCCTCAATATGGTTTCATTGCATCAAGAAAACGACCAGCCTGATTAAGATAAAAGGAAAGACAAGGCACAGAGGACACACACTCATCGGAACCCCAAAAGGCACAAGCTACAGGTGGGTGAGTTTGTTATTGTGACGAAAAATGGTGGACGTGCGCTGCTTCGTTAGGCCACCAGCCTTGCAACTGTGGGCAGGCAGGCAGGCAGGCAGGCAGGCAGGCAGGCAGGCAGGCAGGCAGGCAGGCAGGCAGGCAGGCAGGCAGGCAGGCAGGCAGGCAGGCAGGCAGGCAGGCAGGCAGGCAGGCAGGCAGGCAGGCAGGCAGGCAGGCAGGCAGGCAGGCAGGCAGGCAGGCAGGCAGGCAGGCAGGCAGGCAGGCAGGCAGGCAGGCAGGCAGGCAGACGAAATACAAGTTTCTGTGATTTTTAAAAAAAATTCTATATCCAGACGCCTGTAAGTATTTTCTTGTTTTTTTAAGTTGTACTTAACCTATATTGTGATTTTCGTCATGCACCATGTCTCTAGGAAGGTTTTTAAAGGCAGCACTTTAGGTGGGACACATCACTTTTCGGTAAACAGTACTACCATAGTTAACGCACCCTCTTTAATAATTTTCTTGACTGTAGCTGGTCTACTTTTGAAAAAGTTGTGAAATTAAAAGAAGCAGCCAAGATTTAAATGGCTACCACCTTTGATTTCCCAACTTTAAGACCACACCATTTTATACAGCTTAGTACCATAGTACTGTAGTCTTGCCAAACTTTTATTGTCTATACAATTTAGTATACTGTTACAGAGCATCTACTTACCTCTTAGCCATGTCAGCAAGTAACTGTCCGTCTTTTCTGGTGTCTTGAGATCAGCAATGGCAGCTCGAAACTATGTATATATATACAGTAGCACACTTGTATCATATGTACACTGTACAGTATATACAGTACCAGAATCCAATCATAATGATAAGAAACAACCATAATGTAAAGCAGGCAGTTAATGGGTGCCATCCCTACTGTGAGTATAATAATATGTGACCAGTTGATCAAAAATAGGTAAGCTTTTGTTACTCAGTAAATTAAGCCTCAAATTGATGAAATGTGCATTGTCTTTAGCTAACCATGATAGGCTTGAATACTTATGGTCTGTTTCTGTAGCCTATAGAGCACCCCCATGTACAATATGGTAGGAAAAAACATGAAACACATTGCTACCGTAATTGTATGTGCGAGTGATTATATTGGACAGGGTGTACACTCTACACTGAAGGGGTAAAACTACAAATGTAAGGAAAAATTAGGAATTTTACATTTGAGTAGGTAGGGATCAAGCAATGAAACATCTATACTTGCAGCTATACTAGCTGGCATACAGGTACTTCAGCCTGTCAATAGAATACTGTAGATATGGAATTAAATGTCAATAAAGAACTTGTGAAGTGCAGATACTCTTACACCATTAGCATGCAGTGTAGCTTATAGTTTGTGTCGCATACAGTACAATTTTCATAATGATCAAAGGTACTCATTCTTGTGCACACATGAAGACATGCAGAAACTACGTATAGTTAATAGCTATGTATTTCTTGTAAACAATCATCTCATTCCTTAGACAATTGACCACACTAACTTTGAAACTGTTAATATTTCAGTATCCTGATCTGGATATTCTGACATCATCATGTGTTGGAAAACCCTAGTACCTTTATTTACACCACACCTTCAATCACATACAAATTGAATCTCAAAATAAAACAGCACATGATTTCAACAGAATCACTACAACTATGTGGTCTAGTCTTCTTGGAGAACTTTGAAAAGTATTTAACTTTGTTCATATACAGATGTACCAGTGATCTAGTTGGTGATGATTGACAAGCTCTGAAGAAATTTCTTCAGTTACTCTATATTAACAACACTATTGATTAACAACCTAGTGTTGTAGTCATTGAACACATTGAAAGAAGCAAAGGACCACAATTTCAAAATGAAACACTTTGCTTGCATGGCTTGTAAGACTCACTTGGCGTAATGTAATGTAGCTGGCAATCAAGTGGCTGCACAATTGCATGGAGTAGTTTTGATTGCCTGTTATTCATTGTTGACTTGTACAGTAAGAACACACCCACTTGCTCCCTTTACACAGAACTTAGCCTTCTAGTGTTTCCAAAGTCAAATGCTTCACCTATCCTTAGATATGTTTGGAGTACTTATAGAGTTGCACTAATTACACTGTACCGGTAAGTGCCTGTATGAGCTAAAGAGATCCTATATTTAGTTAATTTTGAAAGATCTCAATTCGACAATTTCCAAAGTTGGACAAGTAGCCAAAACACTTTGCTTCTCCAAGAGTCAACCATGAGTTATATAAACTAGCTGTATAATAGCCACGTAGAAGTGGCCACCTTCAGAGCTGGATAGTGATTAAGCCAAATGGAATAAAGCTGTTTGTAAGAGAAAGACTATCGAGTTGTATTCATGTAGTGTTAGGGAAAAGGAGATAGAAATTTGTGATGCCACATTATTAATCATAACGCAGGCTAATCTTGGTGGACAATAAGACCAAATTTTGATAAGGAACATGTACTGACAAATTGTTTGCCTAGTAATACCACCATCTCGAAAGTGCTGACAAAACCACTTTAATACAAGTTAGACAATACCCTCCCACATGGGAGAGTATAACTAGTATAGCTGCAAGTTTATATCTGCTTTTTTTTCTATGATTCCTACTCAGATGTAAACTTTCTACTTTTTCCTTACACTTGTTTGTTTACTCTTTTGCAGTAACATAATTCATTACCATCACATATTACATAAAAAGAATCATGTGCCATTAAAATGCAAAGTCATCATTCTGTTTCTTTTCCACCTAAAACTAGGGCTAAGCGATACTGCTATATCGTGTTGTTCAGTATGCCTCTATAGGTGCTGCAGTTTCTGTCTGTTTACAGTAACAGTTATTGTAACACTTGCTTTGAAGATATGCATTACAAATGGTTTTTAAAATGGCACTGATGCACAGATACTGTATATAGTTACAATACATAGTTATTAAAAAAAATATTGTAATATTGATAACATTGTGATATGTCATTAAATCACTCAGCCCTACCCTAAAACCCCACCCATTATACAGCATTACAAATGAATAACAGTAACAAGAAGCACCTCTACAATTGTAGCCTTATCCTTTGTCAAGTTAGGCTTGAAATCAGTTGGTCATTTGAAATTTCATAGAAATTAGTTCGAAGGGTTTATAGTTGGTCTGAAGACAGTTATGGGCTTGGCTATGCCTAAACAATATTGCAGAGCTATAAGGTGAGGTTGTGTTTTTGGATGATATTATCTACTGGGGCGTATACTAGAGCTTGTGTAATAGTTATACCATGGTCACATGATACATATGCCCAAGCCCAAGGCACAAGTGTTTAGGCATATCAGGTGAATCCCATGTGGCAATGATATAAGTAATATATACCATACATATACCACTTGGGCATGCACACCTGATGAGTGAAAAGAGAAATACAATTATCCCATTAGTTATACACAAAGGTATCTAAACATTGATTGTGGGATAAAATTGTGGGTATGGTACTCGTTTTTATGCTATACAACCTGAACACAATCCCTTTCTAAAAAGTGACTGTGGGTTTTGCTGGTTTTTATTAGTTATTATTAGTAGTACTTTACAGTGACCAGCACTGAAGGTCTGACAGCAACATGTACTGCAGCCTTTGGATTACCTAACCTAACAAGAACTGGAGACTTTAAATGATTACTTAACCTAGCTAACAATAAGGTGAAACAGAAAAGGGCCAAAGAAAGGAAAAAAAAATCCCTCCTACCCCAGGATTCGAACTGCAGGCCACCCAATGTCTAGTTGAGCACCACACTCAGTCTCCTCCAAGAGGGTTGGATTTTCTTCCTTTAAACCTAAGTATTTATTATTAGTAGTACTTTACAGTGACCAGCACTGAAGGTCTGACAGCAACATGTGCTGCAGCCTTTGGATTACCTAACCTAACAAGTTTTAATGGTACAATTTCTAGCCAAACAACCTCGCTAAGGTGCTGTTGCTGATGCCTGAACCACCTTGTCATGTGGTTGAAATGTGCCATGTAAAACATGAAAACGATTAGCCAGTGACGCCTAGCTGCTAAAATATGATTACCAACGCTTTACTTGAGAGCACTTTCCCTTGAAAACACTTAGCCTAACTATAATAAACTCAAACCCACAATGCATTGCCACCACATGTATACTAACAAGTGCAAGAAAAAATAAAGAGGGGAGGTCATCTATGCCTGCAGGTACTACTAGTAACTAGTATAGCTGCAGACCTTCTTTGCTTATTGCTCTTTCTTTCTATGACGCTACTCAAATGTAAAATTTCTAATCTTTCCTCACACTTGTTTGTTTACCTATTTTGCAATGACATGCCGATATTTCATTGCATACTACATCAAAAATGTTACCAGACCAATATTACAATACTTGATTGTGAGATGACCATGCAGCCCACCTAACTATTACTGAAACAAGAAGTGGCAGTTTCGTTTTGTTTTCACTACCTGTTATACAGTGGTACAAATGAAGAATAGTAAGAAATGAGGCACAAAGGAGGACAAAGTAAGTCTTTATAGCTAAACATATAGCTTGAATTCGCTCGCCAAAAGCAATTTTGCTTGCTATTCGCCAAAGTTTAGCCCAACCAAAGCTCCCTGAGGTATACCATGATCATTGCATTTCATCTTTCAATATTTGTGACCGGATTTCATATAACAAGGCTTCCACACACACAAAATCAAACTTACGATTTTACCAGAAATGGATTGCTGGTCTAATACACTATCATATTTCACACTGTACTTCCTTCAGCACTGGCAAGTCTGGTTTCTGTAGCAGCTTTCTTCCGACCCTGTCAAAGCCACGAGTGTGAGATTGGCACCATTAAATGGCCATGGCTTTGTGATAATGGTGTGTAGTGAGCTGGGACTTCACAGAGAGCTCGCCAATGGTGTTCTCAGTCAATTTGGAGTAATTTGAGGGCCATGGAGAGCCCAAACTTGGCCTCTGGATTCCAATCGTCTTCTTACTTCATTTTATACCCGTATATTAAGACCACCGTCCATCCCCACCCTCCCACCCTATTACTACCACCTGTGATATTATTACCCACTCGAAAAAAGCTGCTCAAAACAGGGCAAATTTTGGGTATCAGAAATGTATACACCCACTCAGTGATAGCTAGTGAACAGATGAACAATTGGTGCAAATTTTGTTTGCACAGCTGTAGGCACTGGGAAGTTATTACACAATGATTCCTTAAAATCGCCATATCTCCTAACAAAGCTTTGTGCATCGAAGCCTTGTTTTGTCAAATTCAGTCACATTTGTACATGTAATGTTCATACAGTACATAGTTTGCTCAGACTCGCCCCAAAAATATTTAATTTTTCATAGAAACTTATTGAAAGTATTTTGGATTGCTCTGAAGCATATAATATGGGTTTGATTATATATGCATAGCAAAACTGCCAAGCTGCCTGGGGGTGAAGAAAGCCGAACCTCCAAGATCCCTACTATACAGTGCTACTGTAACTTTGGACTTGGTAAAAAAACACATTAAGCCATGACATATTAAAATTGGGATTGCTAAAACACCGTACTGAATCTAAATTTTGTTAACCACCACCCCAACCAGCAGTTAGTCTCGCGTGGCCAGACCACTTTTTTCCGTGTAGTGGATGGGAAAAAAAGGGTCTGGTGCAACTCCAATAGCTGTTTACTTCTGAGACGTCCCTAGACTCTGGGGACGCTAAATGAATAACATTGGCCACAAAGGAGGCACCATGACGTCAGTAAAACAATGAAATATTCGTACACTCTTCCTCCGGTTGTGAGTCTTGTTACATGATGAGGATGAACTTTCAAGACGCTATAAAAGAGACATCGGAGCAAATTAAGATTCATTTAAAGGATAAACGGATCAAAGCCATCTCAAGTTTACTTACTGATGTCATCGACGCCTCCTTTACGGCCGATGTTATTCAATTAGCGTCCCCAGTGTCTGGGGACGGCTCAGAAGTAAACTGCTATTGGAGTTGCACCAGACCCTTTTTTCCCCACCCAATACATGGACAAAAAGCGGTCTGGCCACACGAGACTAACCAACAGTACATTAGAACAAACTTAAAAGTGCATTACCTGCATCAGACATAACTGTACTGTTTCATAGGAAGTTCAAGACAGTATAGCTACCTCAATATTGTGTGATAATTAAATTATTAACGAATGACACAAGCAGGAAAAGTGAGAACTGACCAAGGCTTCATAACTGAGCAAAGAAATTCCATATTTGTCTGATGTGTCCATGAGAATTCAACCAAAGAATTGGTTACTTGACACAATTGCAATAGATACTGTACATCATGAATTAGTATATAGTCTACCGTGCCAAAGCTACTCCCACATGAAAGGCTTAATATATCACTATGTAAAGTGTGACTATGGGAGTGGTAACATAACCAGTACGCAGTAGTTCAGTACACTTTAATACGATTATAATAGGACATGTTCTAACCTGTGTAAGTGCGGCCTTTTGTTCAGACGATAAGTCTCCCACGAAGCCACTCATGGTCCAACTAACTAAAAAACTTGATTCCCTGATAAATCGTTGAATAGAACTACACTACTATATAGACTGATCTCTGCACACTAGTCACCTAACCTAGTAGGTCTACTCGTACTCCTTAGCGTGATCAAGCGCGTGGGCGGCTGAGAACGTTTGTTGCTATAGTGCGCTAGAGGGTGCGCTATACCAGGAGCGCATCTGAACCGGGAAATTTTTTAGCGTATGCGGGGTAGTATGCGGTTTGTGATTCGTGGAATCCTCTAGCTACAGTTTAAAGCATTGCATTTATTGTAATTGCTAACTAAAAGTAGCCTAAAATCCACTCTCAGAGCTTCTAACATCTCAAAACTTTCTCAAGAAATGTCATCAGGTGCCTTATAGCTACCAACTTTCAGAAACTCCCTTTAAAAATCCTAGATCCGCCACTGTATGGATAACTGCTTTTTCAATGCTCTCCTAAGTTATGTATGGGGGAGATATTATTTGTAAAGATCAGGCTTTACAGTCTCCTTGCCTCCTTCCCCAGCACACTCAGTTGACTGACTTGATACTAACTAATATGAATAAACTAATTTCATACCAAGCCATAAGGCAGATGAATAAACTTTGTAGGTGTGAATGTCTGCAGCTGAAATAAGGATAACTGGCCATGGCTTGACTGATTGATTGCCTTTGATGATTATTTATTCACAGCACTGAAACACGGACTCAGCAAAGCCGTTCTTTTGTACTGGAGTACACAAAGGACATAACACATACACACAGCATACAAAACTATACACAACACACACATATACTAAGAACTAAACCAATATGAGAGAGTGATAATATTAACGAGTCAGACTGAATGCTTGTACAGTATGAAAGAGAATTAAGGAGTGGAGTGAATCTTGTAGAAACTTTATAAGTAGCAGAAAAAGTTCAATGAAATGTGATATTCAAGCATAATAATTATTGTTAGATACTTCTAACAAGTAGAAAGTGATAACCAGCGGAACTGACTTCACAGCATTCCGGCACTTAAGGCTTATTCCTACCCCTTGATAATAGGAATCATTACAATAATAGGAATAAACAAGGCAGTAACAGCAATAAACAAGGCAGGATTAACCAATCCATGAGCCAGCATTAAATAAAGACCTCCTCGTATACTAAAAAAGAATTACAACTCCCATACGAATATGCTCCAATCATTTAAAATCCACCTGCTGGCAAGTAATAAACCCACCCCAAATAACCCCCCAAAACCAATAACACCGGTGAAACATAAAGAGAGGCCAAAGGAAATAAATCATACAATATCCCATATCCCCTCAACTTCAATAACACTCCAGCTAACAATAATTATCGCTTTGTACCCTATATGTCCTTTTATTGGCTCTTAAAACTTGTAGAGGCTGCTTTAGACATTCACATCTAGAAATAATGTAAAACTGATTGTTGTTTTCCCAAACAGAGGGGAAGCTGTTACTCATTTACATAGATAATGTATAAGGAAACTATGAACTCATATCTAATGACCTATATATACCATCCTTTTAAATCTTGGAGAGGTTATTTTAGACATTTACAAATTAAATACTGTAAAATTTTTGCATGATAGTGCTGCGTGCAGTCCTGTGCATAGATTTGTTGTATGTATTTTCATCACTAATATATAATGGTTCGATTTCCAAATTGTAACCACAGGTAATTTCTTAACGAGCTCCACATAAACTTGAATTTTAAAGCTATCTCTATGTATGGCCAAGGAAATGATACTATTTATAAAACAAATATCTATATTTACAAGCACATACAGTTTATATAAGAATCAATCAAATCTGATACAAAATGTAGCTAGTTGGTTAGACCATTCTCCATTACAATTCAACATCATGATTTTGTTAGAACTGGTCCTTTTCTCAGTAATAAATGGCGCATTCGAAAATCACTAGCTACCTGTGGAAGTTAAGAACAAGCACATCACAGAACTCCCAATAAAAACAACAACAACAACAACAACAGCTGATATTGTTATTTCTAGCATCCATGCCCACCTCTGTTGATGGCTCTTGTGACAAATTTCGCATTTCATCATGTAATTTCTTTAGCATGGCATAGTTAGGTTCATAGTTTGAGCCTTCTTGACTCTTGGATGATTCATAATCTACTGCAACCTAAACATTATCTCGCATGCAATCAATTTACTATCACAGTACATGCAGCTATGTAAATTACCTCAAAGTGTTTCCAAGTATTTGTGTACATGTGCATGATCGTTGCCCAGTTATTAACAAAAGGATGTAACTCCTATACACAGTAGCCAAACAGTCTCAGTGAAACTACATACACCTATAATTGTTGTACCTGTAGTAGAGCCTGTGCTGCAAGTTGTTTTCCTTCCTTTTTGCTGGCACAGGATCCAGTTACAAGATGGCTCCCCCCTAAACTCATGCAGTATTCCAAACTGTTTGATTCATTGGTCTTTACTGAAAACTCAATCTCAGTGCTAGGCATGATTCCTTGGTGCCTACCAACACACAACAACACTGTAAACTTATAAACAATAAGGTAGGCAAAATACAACATGAATACAACTGCTAAAAAAGAAAACTACATATCTCAACTATCTAGTATTACGCTGTGTTTGTGTATATAGGTGTATGTGTGCACGCAAACGTGCATGCACGCCAGATTTCAAATGACAAATCCACAAGGGAAGCTGTGGTTTGCATGATAATAAATCACAGTAAAACAATAAGAAGTGTTATATCTAAGAAGTGTTATATCCCTACTGTGCATTTCCATTACAATAACACTTCTTATTGTTTTACTGTGATTTGATATCCAGCTTGTTTCAGCACATTTTATTGATGTGCTACGGTCCCTACTCTAGTTGAAAATTCCAATTTTTTTTGTGTACCTGTGTACTAGGCACCAAGCAAGTTACAGTAAGAGCTACATGTATGTACACATAATTATGCAACACACATGTTGCATATAAATTCCACAATAAAAAAAATAAATAAAACCCAGATACATTATCAATACAAAATTACTAGTGAGAAATAGTTAGGTACGTCAAGGTACGCATTACCCCTGTGAGAATTAAATTAGGTTTGATGTGCATTATGCAAAACATTCAATCATTTGTTCCTCTCATTTCTAAAACTACAGAAGTGTAATGCACATCATCATGTCACAAATATTTTGCACAGTACCTGACAATTGAAAAGTACATAGTACATATTTATACCTTTGAACACACTCTGTTAATATCTGATAAGGCAATGGTAACCCTGCCTCAGCACACATAGTGACCAGTTTTGGATCTTCAATAGACACTCCATTGAAATACTACACGGATAAAACAACATTATTATCATACAGTACATACAGTACGATAGTACTGTATAGTAGGGACCACAAAGGTATAGGTGTGGCCCATGAAAAAATCACCCAAAAACCAGCCTCACTTTTCCAACAACGATGATGCAGTACTGGTAAGGTAAAACTAAGCCCAAACAAGCCTTCAGATTGACCCAAAACACTTTCAACAAGTTGCTACGGAATCAATATATATATATATATTGGACAGGATTTTCTAATGCCTGACTGACTGGGTGACTGATTGATGCCTTCAGACTAGCATAACTCGATAACGGCTAAGGCTACGGGCTTGATTTTTTCACTTACAGGTAGGTGCCTACCACAGTACAGGCAATTTACATATCATAGACTTACCTTTGTCCTCACTTGTGTTGCATTTCTTCTCACTGACAGCACAAGGTGTCGATTCATGGTAGTGCATGAAGGCTTCCCTACATTGTAATGAAAATCTTCCGTATTTTCCATAGTGACTGGATTGATTGCAGAAACACTTTCAGTGACTGATAGTTGGGGTGTGCATTCAGATGAAAACATTAAGTCTGGCACCATTTATTCTTTTGATGCAGTATGCGCTGGTTAACCAGTCATACTTATGTTACAAAAAAAGAAGTAGGGGTTAAACATCCACTATAGGCGACCTCTCTTGTTTCAAAACTTTTTTTGTCAATGATCCCTAATTGAACCTAATTTTTCCTGATGACTATACAGTGGACCCTTGGTTAACTGAACCACAATGTGTCTCAGGCAATGGTAAGTGTTCAGATAAGTGAATTGTTTGGATAGCTGAAGCCCATACATTATTATACAGAGTTCAATTTTGTATAAACGAGGGTACAGATAATCGAGGGTTGGATAACTGAGTCTAATAACATAAATTATTATATTGTATTGACTCAGAATCAGAATACATTTTCTGGTACCAAGAGTCCGTTGTAAAGTATAACAATTACCAAATGATGATGATGATGATGATCAGCTTACCTGATAGTCATCTGTTGAAGCCTCCTTTTTCAAAAACGTCGTGAATGTATTAGGTAGTAGCATGTTTAACGTCCTCTCAGCTACAGAAGGATGTACCAATGTATACTGTTTGAACTACAAAATTATATAGTTGTACATATAGGTTGGGTATGAAGTACTTGATACAAACTGCTGGCATGTAGCATTGAGGCTCCTAGTAACATGCCATTTACCCACATCCTATCCCTATGACACCAACAACAGTGAACACTACATATTGTATATAAATCATAGACTGTGCTTGCGGTGACGTAGGCCAAGGCAAGACAAAGATAGTCTTGTTTTACTGTTAGAAATGTATCTGCATCTCTCAATGTCTGTATGCACATGCACACAAAACCCACTACAAATAGCACAATCACACCAAACAAGACACAGTATACCTGCCAATTGCTTTGCTTGTCTCTTATTGGCAGAACCAGCTTGCCCATATGATATTTTGTTGATTAAAATTGTACACAAATATGGTTCATTGATGTCCCCTAAGAAACACAATACATGACTATTATACACTGTAATGATGCACTTGAAGGATCTAGTAGTATAACATCCTAAGCAGTGAAAATGTTCAGCACCCCCTTTTCAAAGGTGTATTTATGTAGTAGTAGTAGTTACATGAACTGCTGTAGGAGTGGCTCCAACGGAGCTTTTGAACTTTCCAGAAACTGGTCAAACATGATTGAGATACCGTTATAGAGCAATCACCCTAATACAATAGTCAAGTGTACATACAATGCTCCCTTGACCCAAAGACGTGTTCAGATAATCAAAAAATACAGATAATCAAAGCCCAATCATTTTAGAGCCCGGCTAATGGGAGCACTGTATTAACTTTTGGAAAAATCAGTTATACAGTATTTTGAACACTAAAATGCCCCAAAATTCAATCACTTAAATCTTCTAATTTTCTAGGGGATGTTCCCAGACCACTAAGAAGTACTATGTTGAAGAAGGCTGGGTATACTTTGCACACCTAGTATACTATCTACATACATATACAAGTACACAAAAACATTGGAATTTCAAACTACAATAGCACATCAATAAAAAGTACTGAAACAAGCTGGAGTAGTGCACGATATTAAATCACAGTAAAACAATAAGAAGCGTTATACCCCTACTGTGCATATATCCCTACTGTGCATTTCTGTTATGGTATCTTGAGCACAGTAGGGATATAACACTTCTTATTGTTTAACTGTGATTTAATATTGTGCACTACTCCAGCTTGCTTCAGTACTTTTATTGATGTGCTATGGTCCCTACTCTAGTTGAAAATTTCAATTTATTTTGTGTACTTGTTTGTTAACTTTTCTTGCAAAATAAAATTATTGAACTCACGCATACTGCATCAAAAGAAAAAAATTGTGCCACTTCGTTGTCAGCTATGTTCAAACTGTTACACAGCAGTACGAATCAAGAACTATTCGAAAAGCACCTCTGCAATCAAAGTAGCCACTATGAAAAAATATGGACGATTTCCGTTACAAAGGGAAGCCATCACGCACTACCGCCAAATCGACACCTTTCGCTGTCAGCAAAGATGAATGGGACACAAAGGAGGACACTGGTAAGTCCATGAAGAATGCATTGTACGTACTGCAGTATGCCAAACGGCATATGTCCAGCTGAAGCGACGTCAAGCAACGAAAAAAAAATCATGCCCGTAGCCTTAGCCGTTATCAAGTTACACTTGTCTGAAGGCATCAGTCAGTCAGTAGAAAATTCCGTTTTATAATTTGTTTTTTAAATTTCATAGCAACTTGCTGAAAGCATTTCGGGTCGATCTGAAGGCTTGTTTGGGCTTAGTTTTACCTAACCAATTGCAATACTGCTTCATCGTCGTTAGGGAAAGTGAGGCTGGTTTTTGGGTGATGCTATTTCAATGGCCATGCCCACACCTTTGTGGTCCCTACTATACAGTACTGTCGTACTGTATGATGTCTTCCATTATTTACTCTTGGTGATATCAATATTTGTGACTGGATCTGACATAATTGTGCTCTTTTAGTATTATGACATATACAGTACAGTAGAAACTGTATATTAGGGATCATGAGGGTTTGCACTTTCATGCAAAACATATTAGCCAGAAACCAGCCTCACAATACCTTCATGCAGACAGCAACTCAGGAATTACGTGCTGAACATAAAATCCTTCAAGCTTCTCAAACAGGTTGTCCCAGTATTCCTAGGATACGATCAACGACTTACGATCAACAACTCCACTAAATAACACAAAGTCACACCACACCACACCATCTGCCCTTGTACTTGAACAAAGTACACATGTACGAAGTATCAACACTAGAACATAGTATCAGTCCATCAGGGAGGCACCTAAGTGCCATTAATGTAATCCACTGCATGTAACAATCGTACTATCACTTTCAGCTGCTCTATTATCTGCATAAATTTGGCAAACAGGTTCCTCATTATTCTTTCCCCACTTTATTGCAAGAGTTAAATATTTGATAGGTTCACTGTACTTCATGATATCTTCGACAAGTTGGTTGTTGGTCATTGGTGCAAGATTTTGAGCTGGTTAGTAGGTAGTCTAGCATTCCAACAAGGCATACCAAAGCTCACTGTCTGACTGGTCATGTGTTGCAATCTCTATGTCTTCCACTGTTGTCATTGTAGCCTCATGCTATCCAAAACTTTGTAGCAATCGTCAGTAGATGGAGAGAAAAAGTGTGATGTCATGGCATGTGTTTAACTAAAAATGACATGGCTCCACAATGACCCTCAACTTCTGAACTATCGCAACTCCAGAACTGCTATAACCCTGCAAATGGAAAAGAGTCTTCAACGGAATGTACAAGTTTATCTACTGCATCTGTGTCTAATCTTCTGTGTTGGTGAGGACGAGGATCAAATGTACAGCACTTGATTTATTGTGATCTACATTCAAGATCATCCCCATGGCTAGGCTTGACAAATATCATGTAGCTGACATGAGCTGGAATGGCAACCTTCTTATACTACACCACTTTAGCTATGGAAGTTTTGGACTTTTCTATAGGCAACTCAGCATCATTTGAATGGTAATCAATATAAAAAAGTAGAGCAGCAATGTGGTTACAACCTTGACCTAACCTACAATTTTGCAAACATGGTAAAGCAAAACAAGAGATCATAAGGCCACATTAGTTTATTTACAGGTGAAAACCTTGAGGGTAGGTAAGTTGGCATAATAGTAACAGAAATCAGCACAAAAGGGATATAAAATATACAAAATACAAGTAAAGTGTGTGTGGTCTCAACAAGACGACAACTCATTTGCAGCTGTAGAGTTTCCGAGCTAGGTTTTGCAAAGTCATTTACTGATAATTGGATCGGTAATCAGTAGAAGCTGATAATCAGAAATCAGTGGTGATGAGCTGTGGTCAGCAGATTAGTATACAGCTTCAGCAGCTGCAGTACCACTAGTGTCAAAGGCTCAGGCATGTACTTTTGTAATTTGTTTATGGTAACCACAAAGCCAATCCTATAATAAACAGTGATGGTTGGAGCCCTAGCCCACTTGTTTGATTAGCAGCTGTACAGCTCACAGTATTGGTTTTACAAACTGTATTGTACTTTTAGTGGAGTGTGCACAAGTGTAACTTGTAGAGACCTACAATTGGGTGTTGGTTAATTATCGGTAAAATAGGGTAAAAAATATCGGATATTGGTATTGCCTAAAAAGTTGGAATCGATACAACACTAATATTACAGGTAAACATGCATTGAAAGAATGTACAAGGTTTGTGCTCAGAGTTTCTAGTGGTATTTTATCAACTTGCAAAAATTTATTTTAATTTTAAGAAGGTGGGTCGGTCTAGACCATGAAATAACTGATCCAAGTTGACATACTATAGTACTGATCACTTTCAGCTATTTTGCAAAAGATCAAAACACTCTAATAGAGCAGTCAGTGGGATATGCTCTAACAACCATTGTGATATTCTAATAAAAATATAGTAAATTACACTGTCTGATCTAAGCCATTATAGCTATGATATGATTGTCTTATACTGTTGAATTGAAAAGTTCCAGTGAGTTATCTGCATTGCAGTGCAATAGGCCATAGATAGATTTGACTAATTTATCACACTAGCCGGAATTGCTTCCAAACTTCAAAAACTAAACTTTCACATCAGATTTTTGTAACATGAAAATTAGCTAGCAGCTACTAGACATGTATTTAAATTAATTGATATTTTAGCACAAAATAATCAAGATATATATTTTTGATGCTAACAAAGAGCAGATAGAGACTTTGTATGCTTACTAGAGGTGAGCTAATATTGGATATCGCGATATCAGTTCTATTGGAAAAAGTTGACTGTTTAGCAGATATTTCACTTAAGTACTATAGTTGTTCAGCATTTCCATGGCTGATCTAGTAGCACTGTGGGTAAAGTGTAATGCTGAAGATTGTTGTAACTGTTTTATAATAGCTAAGGGTTCGATTCCAACATTGTACTGCTTTTTTTTCTTTACTCAGACCTTTTCATTACACCTTTTCCACCTCTTGATCTATTAATAGTGTAGCTCAATCAAGATAAGCAGGGAGATCAAGATGCTTTAATAAAGTAGTCTCACAACTACATGTGTATATCATAGCTATGCTGAAACAAAGTCAGTGGAACTATTCATTTAAAATGAAGAATGATTCCAGCAATAGAAAGTATTGAAACAAGAAATATGAATGATGGTATAGCTATTACAATCTCGTTTCACTAAATTTTAATTGCACTGGTCTGATTTAGAATATCACATTAGATCAATAAAATATTTGCATGACTATGACCTCCATTGTAGTCCTCCACTCAAAATCTTTGGGCTTCGGTCCTGAATACTACCACGTTTGATAATATCCCACACTTTAATACTTCTCTGTACACTTGCTTACTGTAATAGTAAACTCTAATTAATCTACTGTATTTAAAATTCATGTAGCTGTCAAAAAATATTTTATATCAAAATGAAAACAAAAACCTGATACAGTCTACACAGGTACTCACAACATTCATTGGTGTTATACTCAACAGTGCCAATTGGGCAGAGTTGCAAGAATTCATTCAGTATCTGCACAGCTGTTTTGCTAGCTGTATTGACACTCCATTCTGTAACAATAATGCACTCATCACTTGTACATACTGTAACCTTAAATGCATGTACTTAAGTGCACGGTCACAATTAGTACATGTATGTATACTATACATTGACGTACACAGACACACACGTACAATTTTATACACGCACCTGTAGGCACATTCTTGTAACCCTTTTGATGGGCACACTTTCTAAAATGTTCTGGTATTTGCACAGTTACTGTCTGAGACAATGCTGCTGGCTAATCAGAATATAACATATACATGTTTACAAGCTACATGTATATCATACAGTAAGATAGCTATGGATTACGAATATCACCCCAAAACCAGCTTCATAATACCTTCATGATGCCTTGGCAGTGTTGGTTACAAGCCCAAAAGTGCCTTCATAGCAGCCGAAAATGTGGACTTTCTATTGACTGCCTGCCCGCCACCTGCCTGCCTTCAGACAACTGTAACTTGACAACGGCTAAGGCCACGAGTGTGATTTTTTCACTACTAGACGTTGCTTCAACCAAACAAGTGCCTTCAGACAAACTGCAGTACATACAATGCATGCATCATTTGTCCTCCTTTGTGTCTCAGCTCTTTTCACCAACAACACAAAGGTGTTTTTTTTTACAATGCAGTAATGATCTTCTTTGATTATCTATTTAAAATTCCTTCATGTATGTATGTGCAAGACCATACCTTGCCAAACTAGCATGAATATTTAAGTTAAATCCCAACTTTGTAGACCAATGCAACAAAAGTTACATGTATGGCTGTAAATTAAGCATCTGTATTATAGTTTCAGTATAGTATACTTTTTGATACTTTGGTTTATTGCATGCTTATGTAAACTATGCGGGTTTTGCTGGGACAGTCACAAATACTATGCACTGCACTAAATTGTACGCAATCGCTATGTAAATTTTACAGTACAGGGTGTAGTTTTAATTTGATAGCAAAGATTTTCAAAACTACAGTACCACCTAAACAATAAAATATTCCAGTCAACATTAGATGCCAAAACAGCTATACTGTGAAAAAAAGTACAGCCCTAAAAGAGCTAGGCTTAAACACTTGTATCACAGCACAATTACTGTTGACATTTTGTGCTGTGCATGAGTAGATAAAATAACATGTGAGTTATGGTGCATTATTCAACAATTGTAGGTGCAATCTGCAACCAGGCGCCTAAAGCCTAAACTGTCTACAAAAACTACAGTAGCTGAATTTTCTTGCAGAGCTTGATGAAACTCTCATAGTGCAAACCATTTTACAGTGACATAGAAATCAGATTGAAGGTTGAAGGATTATAATGCTGAACACACATGTATGTAACAAGCTTGAGATACTCTAATAGAACAGGCATCCAGAAATTTAGAATGTTGAAAAGGAAGTAAAATACCAAACCGGTCAAAAGAAAATAATTATCTAGGGGACAGTAAAACTCTTTTTAGGAGATAACACACACTTGGCTGTTGCATGCCTATACCTTTCCTGGTTTTGCTTGGACAGTCACACTATTGTGTGTCTAGATATGTACAATGGACTTTATCCACAAAGACATTGCAAGCAGAAGATGGCCGCGTTATTTGGGGGACAAATGTACAGGCGCTTATGGAGAAATTGTCATATTTCAGCCAGGGAAGGAGATATTGACCTCTGTATGGCTACAAGACAACACAATGAATGATTTGTATTGCATGCTGGAAAATTTTTGAGATTATGCTTGTTTGCAATGACTTTTGTTACTTTATACCCATACTTGTTGGCTACTGGTCGGTGTCTTGTTTCACAAATGAAATATGACGGATCAAAACAATTTCTCCAAAGGCGCCTGTACATTAGTTCCCCAAATAATGTGGCCATCTTGTGCTTCGTGAAGTCATTGTGGATCCCGTTGACCATGCATTAGTGTCTAATGAAAAATCTCAACAAATACAATTTCAATAAACATCCTAATATAAAAAACAGATGTTGCATCCCACATGGTATAGGTAGTATACATACCAAACAAGTGTCCTTCTTCTGTTTCTTGGAAGGTGGAGGAATAGATGCATCTCTAAAGTACACATGTGGCCAATTATTATACAACAAGATACAGTACTACTCTAAGGGCTTTTAGAGTTTGAGGCATGCACTGCATGTTTATTAAGCTGACCTCTGGTCATTGTCTAATGGAGTAACAATTTTCATTTTCCATCGATGGGATAAATATTCCTCCACCAATTCTGGCTCTGTAATGCAAACCCAAAATGCTTTAATGCAGTACACACAAAGTGCATGTATAAACAAATAAAAAATACACTTGCATTTACATAGCCCATAAAGTCTCCATGCTTACAATACTGTGCATTTATATGTACATTATAATTATGCATGTTTAGTGTAACACTATACACATGTGCAAAAGCAGTGTTCCAGGGACATGCAAGTGTACATATATCACATGAAGTAAAATACTTATCGCCATCACAGTTTTTGAGTTTTTGAAAATGAAAACATGTGTGCACTAGCACTGGTACTGCCCATGTACAGGATTGTAGTTACAGTGTACCAAACTTAGAGTGACAAAAAGCTAAGCATTAAACCTTGTATTGAAATGGATCTACAGTATATAAAATTCATTCAAAATGTATATTATAATACTGAAACAATGATCATCATGCATACAGGCTACAAACATACTACAGTACATTCCATAGACAGTATACACTTCGACTGTATGCTCACATGCTACCTGTTAGTAGTAAATAAAGTTATTATTCAGTGTCATTGATTGCAACTACAAAAACAGTAAAGAGAAAATGTAAAAAGTTTGCAAACACCACAAAAACGTTATACCAAAACGGTTCAGAAACCAGAAAAAGATGTTTGACAGCAAAACCACCACAGCCAGTAAGAGCCCACCCACTGGATTGATTTTACAGATATACCTCACAACTTCAATGATGCAGTTAACATTGCTCCTATGTTAGTTGATATGAATGGATGAGTCCTAGGGATTTACAGACATACGTTTATATAAAGTCCCACAATTGAAATCATTCATCAGTTATCAAACTCAGTTACAGAGGAAGCCTAGGAACAACTTTATTATGCCAAACTAAGCCAAATTACATGTGAGTGTTCATTAATGAAGTTAGTTTGTGTGTATGGTGTGTTAGTGTTGTGTGTTAATTATGAGGCATGCTATATATCATATGACCAATGGCTACTTTGGTGTATTGCACTTGTATGCACCAAATCTGAAGTCAAAGGAGATTTACTGTTGATTTACCCAGACGTGAAGAAGTATTTATCAACAGTAATATTCTGATGACTGAGGATGAGGGTGTATATATAAGTGCAATGCACCAAAGTATACACATGCACGCACGCACGCACGCACACAACAGGTAGCAGAGTTGCTGGTGTTTACTATGCGTAAGGAAAGGCAGGTATTCTCAAGTATTGGGGAGGAGATAGTATTAGTGCTTCCACAGGAAGATTGTACACTACTTCATGCATGATGATCTAAAATTATGCTGCTTGGATAGCACCCTTAAAGAGATGAACGAAGTCTTTTAGCCAAGAAAACAACACAAATGTATCTTTGTAAAGACGAACAAGTATACATACTCAGTCTAGCTAAGGGTAACTTCTTCTGTTCCTCTGCCTTCCATCTTGTTACATGTTCAGCTTCTGGATCCTTAAACAACCACTCCTGGAGACATGGAATGGCCCACACTGGTACTAGATTGTTCTAGATAACAGAGAAGTGTCCACATCATTCAGTAGCACAATGTCTCAGTATTGTTCATGAGTAACAATATAACTTCAATGTCTCAACAAGTCAAGGGGGTGGCACTCCAATAGCCACTGTACTATGATCTGCAACAACGGTCAAAGTGAAAGGTCAACAAACAAATGAAAAGGTCAAGTTGTTTTCCAAGTGTAGTTAAAGCTATGTGAGTAAGCAGTGAGGATGGCTAAGAATTTTTGATGAAAGTCAAAATCAAAAATCGATTTTGCATGGTCACAGATTGTGGTGCAGCACCTACTAAAGTGACACCCCCTTAACAAGTTGCTACTTCTAAACATCAGACACCTAGTTAATACTATTCCTCAACTATACGTGTAAATTTTAGAAATAACACCTGAACTGCAATTATCATGTAGTTTAATAAAGGCAGTTATATGCATTTTTAATTTACTATTTTGATTAATTATGAAAAAACACCACTTTAAACCACAAATAATGCACAGAATTATCTTCACACATAGTTTATGTACCATGTTATCCTATGCAAATTCTCTAGACATTGCCTATGATTTTCTATACATGGGACATGCCCCCCTTCCAACTCAAAAGGATATGCAATTCCTGGTAGCTTACAAGGTCATGAATTGACAAAAAAGAGTTCACAAACAAGTATCAGAAAAAATGGGAATTTTAAACTAGAGTAGGGACAATGTAGTGCCACCAGACTAACTCACTTACATGCAGCTAAGCCAGACTAATTCAACAATGGTAGTCTACTTTCATACATTATGCTTTGTGCATACCATTCTAAAAGCAGTCCCCATTCCTGGTGGCAGGCAATATCTCGTCTACAATGGAGAACAGCTCACTTTTTTGTTTATACCATTCTACAAGCAGTCCATCTCCTGGTGGCAGGCAACTTCTCGTCTACAACGGAGAACAGCTCACTGAACTACCCGCATGGAACTGAGACACGTGTATTGTAATCTGTTGGTGTAATAACATTGCAAAACATGCAAGCCCAGAGATTGAAGCTGTACTGTACTATGGCCACTATAGTATATGGAAGGATAAAAGTAAGACAATAGTGCACGTATTGTATGGCTAAAGGTTTCTTCTTAAGTGAATTTGAAGTGTTTCTGTGAAAGAAGTAGGGCTGTAGCTGTAGCCACTTTTCACTTTGCTTGACTGAACATATCAGGCAGGCAGGCGGGCAGGCGGGCGGGCGGGCAGGCAGGCAGGCGGGCGGGCGGGCGGGCTGGCAGGCAGGCAGGCAGGCAGGCAGGCAGGCAGGCAGTAGAATTTCCATTGAAATTTTTAAAATAAAAATCTTGAACAAAACACATTTCGAGTTGATCTGAAGGCATTTTTGGGCTAGATTTACCCAACCAGTACTGTCAGTGTCATGTCATCATAAGGGGAAATCAAGGCAGGTTTTGGGTGTATTTTATCACGGGCCACACCCACACCTTCGTTGTGCCTACTATACAGTGCTATCATATCATACTGTATCGACACACAGACACATGGTTTTCCCAAACCAATTTCAGGAAGCCAGGCAAATGCATGCTGCCACAGCTAGCCAGTATATTATATGCTGACCTACCCAACCTATGCTCTTGAGATTTTTACCAGTGAAACAACCAATTACATTTCAGAATGGTCGGATCACATGTCAACGTGTTTGGCCTAGTTTCTAGATTTCAACAAGTTTTTGTAGGACCAACACTAAAACAGGAAGTGACATCACTATGACTGCCATATAAGTACTGCCATGTGTTCACACTAATCAGCCTTTTTCTTGCTCTCAGTTAGTGAAAGTAGGATCGAAGATCATGTCTTCAAGTGATTCATCTCATCGCTGACACAAGAAAGTTGCATCGCCACCGTCACCATCACAGACGATGTCCATCCAAGGAATCATCGCATCTGGCATCCCTGTTCGAATCCATGCACGGCAGCAAACCATAACCTATTCCATGAAGAACATGGAAGAATCTCCTCAAAAGTTGCTGCCATGGAAGGGCAGAGTACTTTTTCGTTCAGACTGGATCTGGCCCGGAACAGAGCCTCCACACTCCATCGTCAAACGTATATACCGCGGAGCAGAGCTCCCTACGGCAGCGACCCACGCTAGAGCCTCCTTGACAACAGAGACAGAGCTGATGGGGCAGAGCCCCAAACAGAGGATACCCCGACTCACAAGTGGCCTGATACCATGACACGAGACTGGGGCGAGGGCAAAGACGAAAAGTCATAGACCATGACTAACAAATCTACTGGCAGCCAGACGACTTAGACTTGGCTGATAGTGACAAGAGGAAAATCTCTGCTACCACAGCAAGATCGTCCAGGATGTCTTCTCCCGCCCTGTGGAGCCCCAAAAAAGGAAAAGCATCAACAGAAAGCAACCTATTCCTGATACTCCTTTCACCAAGGTTCCCAGGCTGGACCCCACCATCCAGTCCAGGATGACTCCAGCGGACAAGACAGCTGCTAGCTGGAATGCAAGGATACATCCATGATGCAGCTATTCCACTAGTTACCATGCTCGAGCAGGTACTCTCAATCCCAAGGATGCAGCAGAGTCTTCCCAGCAAGCTCTGAATCTGATTGGAAATGCATCAGCCCACTTCTTCACTGAGCAATGCTGAAAGCCTTGATGTGTCTCAACCTGACTACCCTGGTTGATGACGAAGACACATTCAAGGATGCTGCTCTATTTCTTCCTTTTAACAGAAAATGCAAGACCACATGAAACTCAAAACAATCCTTTTGCTCCTCATATGGACAACACAGTCCTTTCACCCCCAATAGCAGGGGCAAGGGTCACAAAAACTCAACAAGCCAGGGTGTCAACACACTCAGCTGTGATCCCAAAAGTGCCAGGGTGCACACAAAGACAAAGGGTGTTAGAGAATACACCTTACTTACAGGGTTTAGACAATCAACAGGTGTCAGAGGTCACACCACTGAATGTTCTGAAGGGTGCGCAAAAGTCTGAAGCCAATCCAGGCAACTTATCCAGTGGCAGAGCCTACTCAGTATACAATCCTGGGTCTACCCATAGTGCACCTATCCCTAGAACGAGAGAATCCACCATGGATTCAGCAGTCTCAGAGAGGCATATTCCCAATGGCAGAGACCATTTGTCAGACCAGTCAGACCTTTGCTGGCAGAATCAGCCTATCCAGGAACCATGGGTCATTCAAACAGTATTAGAGGGTTATTACATTCCTCTCTTGTCTGTTCACCTCCAACAATCTCCACCCTGCAACCCTCACTTGTCCACAGAAGATGCAGCAATATACTGGAGGAAGAGATACAGTCCCTCCTGCAGAAGCAGGCCATACAAGTGTATGTCAAATTTCAGCTCCAACAGTGGGTTCTATTCGAATATGTTCATAGTACCAAAGAAAGATGGGGATCAGAGACCTGCCTTGAAGCACCTAAACAAATTTGTGAAATCAGAGCATTTCAAGATTGAGGGGCTACATACAGTGAAAGCTCTCCTAAGGAGAAGCCAGTCACTTCTCCTTAGGACTGTATGTATACCCTCTCTGAAATAGTAGCCACATTGGGTAATAATCTGATACTAACTGAAGAAGACAATACCCACCCATACTGTGTAGTGATAGTAACTACTACAGTGTATGGATAGCCAAAGACCTGAAGGATGCCTTCTTTATGGTCCCAATAGCCCCTCAATTTTGTCATCTACTCTTCAAGTCGGGGAGAGAGGACATTCCAATTCAACTGTCTTCCCTTTGGTCTATGCACAGCCCCAAGGGTCTTTACAAAGAATCTCAAGCCATCAGTGAAGATACACAAATCTCTAGGTATTCGTGTAGTAATTACAATATGCTACTGATGGCAAGCTCCAAGCAGAAGCTAATGAATCACATCCAGATGTCATTGTTTCTCCTCGAGAACCTGGGATTCATTATCAACAGCAAAAAATCTATCCTGTTCCAAGACCAAGAAAAGAATTTCTGGGAATGATGGTGAACTCAGTAACTATGGACCTGAAATTGCCAGGGGAGAAGATCAAGAAAATGAGGCAGGAAGCTCACTGTCTGCTATCCTTAGAACAACCAGCTCAATTACTCTCCCAGCTTTTAGGGAAGCTAAATGCAACCATTCCAGCTCTGCAAATGGTGCCACTATTTTGCTGCTCACTACAAGTCTGCCTGAAGCAAGCCCTATTAGCCAACCAGCAGAATTACCAGACAGTGGTCGAATTGTCCCCTCAAGCACTGGAAGATCTTCAGTGGTGGGAACTCCACCTCAGCCCTTGGAATGGGTGAAACCTAATTACCCAGGCATCATCCATGACAATAACATCAGATGCTATCCTACAAGGTTGGGGAGCAACTTGCAATGGAATTTGGACCAGAGATCCATGGTCCTCATCAGAAAAATCTCTTGACAATATGCCAAGGAGAAGTCAGGAATCTCAATTCTCCTGCAATTGGACAGGACAAGCCTCTCCTCTCATATGTCAAGCCCCACAGTCCAATATCATCATTTTCAGTGGCCAGATGGATAGTTACCCTGCTCAAATTAACTGGGATAGACACTGACACATTTAAGTCACATTCAGTGAGAAGTGCTTCAGCTACTGCAGCAGCATCAGCTGGAATTACAACAAATCAAATTATGGATGCTGCTGACTGGAGATCTGAATCTGTTTTTGAGAGGTTTTATTACAAACTAGTTAACAGTAACCCTGTGGAACAAGCAGTGCTGCTCAACAGATTCTCCACAAACATCCCATTGATATGTGATCCGAGCATTCCAAAATGTAATTACCTGAATGGCTCAGATCACAGAGTGATTGCCAGTTACATGAGGATTGTGAGGTGAACATATCAGTGTCTCACCCATCCTTTACCCATCAGTATGTTCAACCTGTCTTGTTTAGGGAGCAGAGCCTCCCAGTTTGATATACATAGCAGAGTCTTCCTTTCTCTAAATTGCTCCAATCAGCAATGATACATATATAGCCATAAAAGGCCGATTAGTGTGAACACATGGCAGTAGTCATAGTGACATCACTTCCTGTTTTATTGTTGATCCTACAAAAACTTGCTGAAAAATCTGGAAACTAGGCCAAACACGTTGATATGTTCACCTCACATTCCTCATGTAATCCAGAATAACCGGCAATCACTCTGTGATCTGAGCCATTCAGGTAATTAAGTTGAAGTGGCTCTAACTATTGTTCACAGCAGACTGGCTGTGGCAGCATGCCTGGTTTCCTGAAATTGGTTTGGGAAAACCATGTGTCTGTGTGTCTCACAAAATTAGCACAAATGATTTGATTAATAAGGTTATATGATTAAAATACTGATAAAGGCACTTAAGCTACCACTATAAAACTCAGAGCATGAACCTTACATTCTTTCCAATACAATTAAAAGTCAAATACTGTGGCTACACATGAGCTACATATTGTTTTCAAGGCCATGCCCCTTTACTTGTATTTTCTACTACTTTTGCACTCCTTTTATGTGACTGTATCTGAAAAAGATGAGTCAGTTTGGGCCTTTGAAACAACTGATTAACTTGACATGGCCTTACAATACAACAATTTACCAAATTTAGCTCTTAGAATTCAAAGTAACTGTTAGCTAGGAAGTTTTAAATCACATTTAAGGTAGAAAGAACATGGGGATGGGCTAATCTCTACTAAGAGATCTAGTGAATTGAAATACCCTAATAGAACAGTCAACTACTCTAACAGAATATCCAAAACGATTTCATTAATACTATGAAGAAAAGGACCAGTATCTGAACTGAAATCGAACCTCTTCTTCCTAACCTGTGCTTTGCTATCTCACCATTGTACCAAATATCCTACCATGTCAATTACTTAAAATTCTAAGTTTATATTATTTTTATGTACTGAACCATTTTAAAAAACCAATCCGTAAATTTGACTAAATAATATAGCACTTTACTGTAAAACAGGAAGTTTTGATGAAAGGAAAGTTGGCAAATCCACATTTCATTAGCTTTGACAAACTGAACACTGATGAGATCAAAATGCTTTTGTTTGGATGTTTGACGAATTTAACTATCGGACAGTAATTAAAATGTAAAAATATGCAAATATTCATGCAAAACACTTGCTAAAAGCTGTTTAGTCTCATAGTCAAAAACATACCCATAAGTACATCCCTCCCTGCATATCTCTGTGTAGTAGAGCAGCTTAGCAACAAATTTTGATGAAATTGTTCACTTTATGATAAAAGTACCAAATTTTCTGTGGAAGTTGAGTAAGGTATACTAAATCATTTGAGATACGGTGCCACGTCAAAATCATTTCCTTAGGAAATGTTTTGAAACTGTTACTAATACTAGGTTATAAGCCCATTTCTAGCTACTCAGGAAACCATACACGTGCACCAAATCTTTGTTTTTGCTTAAATAGCATGAATGTATCTCAGATTTACGGGTGTAATCAGAAATCTTTCTAAATGTGGTAAAATAACATGTTTTTAAACACTTCTAATGTAGCCAATATTTCAGTGTTAAAAGTACAGGTATGATCCAATAGAAATAATGTATTGTACATCTATGGCTTCATATACCATGACATTTGTCAACTTCTTTCAACAATATTCCCTGTCATATGGCACTAGCTACAATACTGATTTTTGGGTTAAATGCTTCCCTTTTCTATATAGCGATAGTTTCAGCATCCTTTGAAATTAACAAGGCCACAGCATCAGATCCTCTGCTACCAGAGTTTATACATACTCCACACAAATATCTTTAGTGCAAATACAATGTGACACTAGTTTTTTAGGAAGGGGGGTTGCAACATCAGATTTTTTGAAATTCAACATTACAGTTAATCCATACTGCAGCATTTATGTGTACTTGGCCTGCACAGTACTACTGATGATGCTGATCACTTCTTTCAATGCATACATGCTTTCATATTCAATAAATTCAGTAAAAATTGTTAATTTGATCTTAGAAGGCTCAAAGATTTTCTGTGTAGGCATGCCCCCAAACCACCCAAGATAGTGCATGCTAGTTGTATCAACCTTTTAAACTTATCGACCTCTTACATTTTTCACTTTGTCATATTAGCACCCCCATTGTAAATCCTAGGCCCACCCTTGTAGTTGGATGTGCAGCTACTATAGTTAAGTCTTGTATCCATGTGTAAGGAAGAACAATTATACCAATTACTGTGAGGTTCAATCAATAATCAATTGTAATTACTAATAATACCTTGACTGAAGTGCCCTTTTTGATGATGTAAGGTCTACTCCATGTACAAACACGGCTCTCACGATGGAGGTACACAGTAGCACCACTAGCATGGTGGATAGCTACCCATCCCTCTGGTAGATCATACGGTAGAATTGGGCATGGAGCTACAATATAAACAACTAATAATTATAAAATTAACAAACCTCAATCCGATATGAAAATTAATTATAATGTGCTACAATACACTGGAGGTTTTTGTTTAATTGTTACACACACAAAAAGATGCCCAACTAGTAATTACTCTTTTCTGAAGGGAAGACTGCTGAGTATAAAAATAAAAATGCTTTTCAGTAGTGTCCTGACAAACTTCATTAAAACACATAAACGTACACATTTCAATGCTCTTCCAAGACTGCTCACTGTTGTTCTCAACACTAGTACTGCAAGGCATGTCAGTATTAAGGGTGATGATCTCTTTTCCTAGATTTGAATAAGCAGCACCTCCAGATATTGCTAAGGGATCTGTATCAGTAGGAGCATCAGTGGAAGGCTGCTCATCATCAGAAATATCTTCTAGTCTTACAGCGAGATCACTCATCGCTCAAACCACCCTACAGACGCTGCTACACGTACAACCACGACCGGATCCCAGGTCTGAACACTACTGATTTTCGAGACTGATTAAAGCCATCAGAAAGTTTAGCACTGGCGCTTAATACGTGCCCAAGACTTTTAATTTGGTGAGCTAATTTGAAATGTGTAAACAAAGTGTTACCTGTTGAGTGATGAAGCTAACTTGCTAAGACATGTAACGAGAACTAAACTTTGGGTAGTACATGAAGGACGTTAAACGTCGGTTGGGTGAGTGAACCGTAGTCTATCAGCAGTCTTTATAATGTGGAGATACCTGAGATAAGAATTTGGGTATAGAATGACTTTTATTTTAGTGTTTTATTTAGGCCTTTTATTTATACCATCTTTATATGGAAGTGGGAATTTGTCGACAATTTTTTTTAGCATGAGTGGTCTACGTTATATGTTTGATTTGTTTTCACTGTAGTTTCACTGTAGTTTTGCTGTGTAAAGTATGGCTAGAATTATCGGCGGCAAATATGAACTTGATCGGAGTTGTATCCTTGGACACGGTGCGTTTGCCATAGTCTTCAAAGGAGTGTGTGTAGAGGTATGGTGAAACACCACATAATATTGTACGGATATAAAGTATATTTAAAACTTTTTTTTGTAGACCAAGCAACCTGTTGCCATCAAACAAATTTCCCTAAAAGGTACTGCAGAAAGATTTTCAAAAGAAAAGCAGAAAGAAATTTCAATTTTAAAGGTATTTGATGTACATTTACACAGTATAAGAGTTGGCTCTAGATTATATTGGCAATACCCCAAGTATGTCCTTTGAACCCAAGCAGTTTTGTTCTAGCTAAAACTGAAGTGCTTTAGAATGCTTGTTCAAATGAGTGGTTTTACTGTACTTTAGTTTGTACTGTTATTTCAATGCCATTTCCTCATTTAAAACATTGCAGTAAATGACACTGGTGTGGATTTTTTGATTTTATATTTGGCCTTAAGCCAGTTGACAATGCTGTTCTTCCAAGAACCAAAACACAGCTTATATACATAAGTTACAACCACAGCACACGTAGCTATTGCAGACACAGAGACAATTCCAAGCACACAGCATGTACAGAACAATTACACACAAAAATAATAAACAAATTTCCTAATTGTATATACTTATAGTACAGGTTGTGTGTGGTAGTCACCACACACAACGTGTTAGATGTTTCTTGTTCATCTCTATAGCAACTGAGACATGAAAACATAGTGAGGTATTATGACTATTTTGTGGTAAGGTTTTCTTTGCAAGATCATGCCTTATGATCATGAATTCTTTTTGTTGTTGTTAGGAATCTAAAAGATATTATGCATTTCTTGTAATGGAGGTACGTATTGGCTTTAAAACATTGTTTGATGTACAATACAGACGTGTATATATATATATATATATAGATACTATATTATGTATATATGTATTTATATTGCATCTTTACAATGCTTCTTTAATTTTAACTGTATTTAGTATTGTGATGGTGGAGATTTGAGTGACTATTTACTTGGTGAGTGTCATGGATGTATGTTACATCTTATCTCATCGGTGTCATGTACTTTTTCTGTATAATCTCACATGAGTTTTGTCATGTAAATTTTTGTCATATAGCTAAGAAAACACTCTCTGAAGAAACCATCAGATATTTTCTGAGTCAGATAGGTACATATTAATGGTAGATAGGTACATATTAATGGTAGTTTGTATTCCTTCAATTTATTTATATTTAAAGGGTGTTAATGCAGTGTTTAATTTGTTTCTTTGTTTTGGCTATAGCTGATGCTGTTGATGCTATACATGCACACAATGTTATCCACCGAGATTTAAAGCCACAGAATATCCTGCTGGTCCATAATCATGCCTCATTAACATCTATTAATCCTCTAGACATCGTTCTAAAGATAGGTAGGTACAATTAGTACATATGTTTTGTTACACAGTATTGATATACTGTATGGATATACATGTGATTGGCAGTTTCTATTTGGTAACAATTGTGATTGTCTAGCATTGTCTCTCATGTATATAGTTTGTATATGTGTGGGTTTTTCCATGTTGTGTAATCTAGTCTCTTGATTATTTTGACCAGATATAGTTTCTGTATTTATGCAATATCACTATACACCCTTACAAGTGTTGGTAATTGCTAGATCATCACTTTTGCAGGCATTGACAATTTCATAATAAAGATTACTTCATCATTATATCCTTAAGTGTAACTGTTCACACGAAGTGTTGTGCAATATCATACAGTGTGGTAGTACTATATAGTAGGGATCATGGAGGTTTGGGCTTTCTTGTCCAACAGTATCATCAAAACACCAGCCTCACTTTCCATCATGACCACTTGGCAGTAATGGTTATACAGTAGGTGTGAGGTAATAGTAAAACCAACATCTCAATAAGTGACAACCATTCTATCTCAATATTTTGTAAATGACATCATATAGACTGACATAATTATTTGTTTGCATAAAGTCATGTCACTTCCCCAACTAGTTTGACACCTTTCCACAAGTTTTCTGTGGTTGATTTACAATGGATTATGGAGATTACTGATAAGCAAATTTGTTGTCTTATTTATGATAGTACAGCTGTATCTAAAATATCTCCTACCCCTACTTCAGAGCAACTCTAGACCCTTCCAACAAGTTTCTATGAAATATATTGGGATGAGCCTGAGCTTGTCTCAGGAAAAATGGTATGTATGAGCATCACGTATATGGACACTGTGAACAATTAAATGCGGTGATCATGGTATATACGAGCGTCACATTTACGATGATATTTAATTGTAATGTATCGATTCAAGGTATGTACGAGCATCATGTAAGTGGATGGTGTAGCAGTCTAAGGTAGGTACGAGTGTCACGCAAGCAGAACAAGAATGTACCACTCCATGCTACATATTTTGATCATGTGTGGAACCACATGACGACTAATGTAGAGACCAAAGAAGCACGAGAAGATAGGTTAAGGAGGAGAGAGTGCAAATGAATTTGCAGAAACACCTGAAGAAAGCAATACAAGGTATAATATATCACTATGTTTGACCACTTAGCCAGGTACTTTGTATAGATTAGCTAGGCGCAGAGAGTACAGTAGGAATAGATGCGCTGCTATAAGATCACAGCAGAGTAAGTCAGAAATAGAAGAGAGCCTCAGGAGAAAATATGAGCAGTCTAGGTCAAGAAGACTAACCGAGACTCCTGATGAAAGACAGGCAAGGTAAATTAGTATCACATAACTAGACCACTATTTCAGCACCTTCACTGAATTATATAATTACTCATAAGGACATTGTATCCTCTGTGACATAGTAATAATTGTTGAACACTGCATATTACTGCTGATTAATAGTTCTTTTTTTTGTTTTGTAATCAATACATAATGCCAACAGTAAATAATTGAAAAGTGTTGAATGTTGCAAATCCTCTACTATGAAGTATTGATATTGTAGCTACTGTACTTGTCTGGCAGTTTTTTGATGACTTTAACACCCTCCTCTTATACTATTTATTTAACTAATCAGTAAGCAATAAAAAATAAATTCATCTCAGCAAATACCAATTTCCTAGACTTCTCTCTCCAGTGCATCTTCTGCTTTTCTCATGATCAATAAATTAAAAGTATGTCTAATTACCCAAATGTCACATAACACACAGCTCAGGCTCATCCCAAGCATCTGTCTAGTTTAGCTGAATTTTCTGCTGACTGACTGACTGACTGTCTAACAGATTAGCTGACTGACTAATGTTTCTAGCCAAGCATACAGTGTAACTCAAACTACTGTGCCCAACTGTTAATGTAAATGCACTGCAAGCCATGTTTATACTTGTCATAGCTAGTAAATACCTGTATCTTATGAACCCTGGCCGCTCCAAGCTGCTACAATGTTATGCATTGTATCTGCCTCTCCCTACTTGTGTAACATAGCTAGTTTCAAATTTTCTCCTGTGCACTAGTATGATCCAGTATACTGTGATCCTTCCCAAGCAGTACATTTTGTATAAAGAATGGTATCTTTTGCTAGGGTCAAGAGTTCATAGTATATTGAAAGTATCCTACTTTTATATACCCCTGTAGATGGGCGTATCGTGAAGTTATGATGTTTTAACAAGGTGGTGTTGTGGTTTGTGATGTATGAGCAGCCATAAAGTGCAAGAATCATTAGCACTGGGCTATATTATGCCTACACAACCCATGAAGACACGCTTGTAGTTCAGTGAGAAACACTGAGTTAGTTTGGTTGCTAGCAATTTTAGGCGTGTGTTCAATTGATACTATGTTTGATTAATTTTATACAAAGAGAAATGGAAGTGTAACGTCATAACTTCACCGTACGCCCTTCTACAGGGGTATATGAGAGTAGGATATTCTCCTCAGTATGTATATTATGAACTCTTGCTAGAGTTAATTTACTATCTGAACAGTACAGTTATGTTTCAATAAAGAAACCATTGTTGTCTGAACTTAGCAATGCCTAGACATGCAGTTAATATCAACAGTTTATGTGGAACAACTTAATAAACATAAGGGGTCAGAGTCACCCTAAAGCATGATTGAATACTAGGTTATATCCCTTGCCTAATTAAAAAATTTATGATAAGCGATTTGATGTAATATTTCATTCTGTCACATGGGTAGGAGACAATAATGACGAGCTTTATACTGCTGTCGCTTGGAACACCAGTATATTAGTGAAGCAGGATAAAATTAGCTATAAACATTGCCAAAAATTGGTACCTAAATTACCTATCATAAAAGATAACAAATTTACTTATCACGATAATAGTAAATCAAATCTATTGTAAATCAACCACAGTCAGATGGAAAACTTGTGAAAAGGTGTCAAGCTAGTTGGGGAAGTGATAAAATTTCTGGCTTAACCACTACTTGACTTCATGTCAAAAGCTGTGTTTACCAAACAGTTCTATGATGCAGACGTGGGGCCAAGTACATTTACAAGTACTTAAGTAAAGTACAAGTACTTTTGAATTTTCCAAGTACAAGTACAAGTACTCCAGCAGCAATCAAGAGAGTACTTAAGTAAAGTACAAGTACATGCTGGAAGTACTTAAGTAAAGTACAAGTACATTTTGCTGTAGTAAAATATATGCTGTATTCAGTGTATTGTAGTATGTAAGTGTGCCTAGGGGGGTTGGTTTTTGTCAACTATTCTCTCTCTTAAACTCTTAAAACGCACTGACTTGAACAACAGCATTGGCGACATCGTTAATCGTGGCAACATGACACACAGTAAGGTTGGGGAAGGCAGTAGAAGAATCGCAAGAAGTTGTAAACTGCACCTTCATACAATTTTGATATTCTCATTGTACACCCACTGTGTACAAACTATGTACAATGTTTGCAGTACTTACAAGTACTTTAAGTACTCAAGTACATACAAGTACTTAGCACTTGAGTATAAGTACAAGTACATTGGGGAATTTAAGAAAGTATTTAAGTAAAGTACAAGTACTTTCAAATCTGTACTTAAGTGTACTTAAGTATAAGTACTCATGTACTTGGCCCCATGTCTGCTACGATGTCACATCATTATCAAGACAATATTGATTATTGAGAATAAATTGTTGTCACTTATTGAGATATAGGTTTTACCAATATCGCACTATGTTTCATAGATGAGGAATCATCCATGTGTATTTTGTGAATGTCTAGGCTGTCCCACTAGTTTTGGACATCTATGCCCATTGCAGATGGCATTGTCATTGTTTAACTCCATTTACATTTGTTTTGTTACTTTAGCTGATTTTGGATTTGCACGGGAATTGACTGGTGAAGGCATGGCCCACACACTGTGTGGGTCACCACTGTATATGGCCCCGGAAGTGTTGTTATCAAAGTCATATGATGCTAAGGTGGACTTGTGGAGTATTGGGACTATCATTTACCAGTGTAAATATGGCAAAGCACCTTTCACTGTAAGTAGACAGATAGCGGATGTCACTGAATTCATTGTTGTGTACACAAGTTTTCTCATACATACCATGTCAATAATTTTATAATTCAATCTGTGTGTGATGTTTATAATTAAAGCACTGCTGCACATGTTCGTCTTGTGCTGTATTACCTCTCACCCCCTCGTGTTATGTTTTCTGTACACATAAACTTATAAGAAAGAGCTAGGGAATTGCAAAAGTTTTGTCATGGTGAGGCAGTAAGAGCAGCTCATTTAATTAAAAGCAGTTCAGGTGAACATTTGGTGAGTTCATAGTATTGGTGAGTTCATAGTATTGGTGATGTCCTGGTCTTTTTGCTTGGAGTGTTTATCTCAAGTATCCAAACCGCTACAATTTTCGGCAATCAAATTATCAGTAAGTGTTTGTAGTAGTTTGGCTAGTTTAAGTAATTTACCTCGTAATCAGTCATGCTGTCTGAGTGGAGTTCTTTTTGTAACATCTGTATTTTCCACACAACGAGCAGTTCAGTAACTCCACATGAATGCTCCAAAAGTAAGAACACTTAAACCACTGCCTATGATTGTATTCACTGAGTGCTGTATTAGCCTTGAGACACACCATGAGTGCTGTAATTTTCCACATGTACCGGTACTTTAACTATAACATAAGTACATGTTGAGAAAGTGCCATTGTGTACTGTATGGTCGATTGAACTGTATACTTTATGAATGCATACAGTACAGTTATATAGCTAGTTTGTACTGTATGGAAAATGCTTTGATCCTCCCACACAAGTACAATGTGTAGCTGTATATACCACTGCTTTGTATTTACAATTCCACCTTAAATTTCTTTTTATGGTACATATAGGCTCAAAATCCTGAAGCCTTGAAGAAGAGATATCAGAAAGACAAGCTAATTCCAGTTATTGAGGATGGCACTTCTAAGGTTTTGGCTGATCTCCTGATAAGACTGCTGAAGAAGGAACCTAAGGAAAGAATTGGATTTGGTTTGTCATTATTTGTCTTACATGCATGTATTTGATACCAGTATTATTGTTTTAGACGATTTCTTTGCACATCCATTTATCACAGGAAAGAAAATGGCTGATGGTAAAGTTATTATACAGTACAGTACAGTACAGTACAGTAGTACCTACGTAGGTTTAGTAGTACCATATAGTAGAGATTGTCAACCAAAAACCGGCCTCACCTTTCCTTCATAACAACTTATTGCTACAAGTCAGTGTATAATCAAAACCAAGCATGCACTCAGGGCTACCTGAATGTTTTCCACAAATTTCTATGGAATTTAAAATTGAACTTTCTATTAACTGATGCCTTCAGTCAAGCATAACCCAGGTATGGTTAACCCTATGGTTTAATTTCTTAACTGTTTGACGTCACTAAAGCAGGAGACATACTTTTTTGCCAACTGCAGCAGCTACAATGTATGCATCATCAACTTAGCTTTAATTTGGCCTCCCATTTCTTTCTCTACTACCACATAGGTGTGTGTTCATGGATACTGCATCTGTGGCTTCGCCTGTCATGGATTTCTGCAGTAAGTGGATTAATTGCAGAGGCAGTTTTTGTACTGTTCTTGAGTGTAGCTAGTGGGTGGAGCAATACTGAAAGTAAAAGCAAAGCTATAATACAAGGAAAGTTTAAAATGAGTAGGGATAAAAGTAATTAAACAAGGGAGACTACCTAAACCTGCAGTGGATGTTTAATCATCTAATTCGTACTTCAGTCATTGCTGTACTATTGACAAGCTATTTCACTGTTCGAAAACACTACAGTGTATATTATAACTGCAAGTATAGATGATCTCCCTTGTTTCATTGTGTAACTGTGTTAGTTAAGAACAATAGGTCAAATTAGCTTTTTGCTATACTGACGTTTGTACATGCCTAATTATATCACTTCACTTTCAAGTCATTTTGTTACAGTAATAAATTACTGCTTGATTACTTGGGGAACCACTTAGCTTAGCACTACGTAGCACTACCTTGGAACACCTTCAATATTAGACTGCTGCTGTGTTGAAATTGACTGACTTCCAGGAAGCAAACGTTGAACTATATACTCACTTCCTCTGATCTCAGTGGAAGTGTTTTTGGTGATGTTTATCATTGCTGTGTCATTTCACTAAAGGTTCTCCTGGAGTAACTACATTCCCCACTGTATCAAGTGATCCAGTACCAATTCGTAAGCCCAAAACCTCCATTCACAGTTATCAGAATTCTCCATCCTCTTCCCCAGTAAGTATCCTGCTACCAAAGTGTATGTACTACTGTGTAGGTTGATCCTGTGTATATGCGCATATCTAAAGGCTGTATCCTGCCTTATTCGTCATAACTATTGGATTCTTACATCTACAGTAGTGTGTGATTCCTGTCATGTGTTCTTTAGGATCGATATCAACATTCCATTAACTCAGCTGGATCATCACCATCTTCTAACTGCCCACCTTCTTTCCACCATGTCAACTCAAGTAACTTGTGATGAACAATTTTTTCCTTACATTCTAATTTCCTTTGTACTGTAGGTGGAGAGAGTAGTAGTTTGCAGTATTCTGAGGATACAGAGGAAGTGAGTTATTTAGTCTGTGACAGAAACATTTTGACAAGTTCATGAGTTAAATTACAATTTTCAATGTGCCATTCTCCCCAAAAGTGTTCATTATAATATTTGTGAGAGAAAATTTCCACCATGTGTTAGTACTGTATGTGCACTCATCCCCTGTAACAACCACCCTACATAAACCTTTTTTTTTTAATTTTCAGGGTTTTGTTGTGATTACTCCAAGATCTCCTGGAAGTAGCCGCAGACGATCCAGTAATGTTATTAACATCCCGTTTAGTCGAAAAACACATAGCACTGGAAATCAAGTTTATCACCAATCACCTTCTCCAAGCACGTCTCCTTTTAAGAATTTAATGCCACTTCAGAATTCACCTAATTCCATACCTGAAGAGAGCTATGTTAAGTCACACACACTTACCCCACCCAGTTTTAGAAGACACAACTCCTTACGTGGCAATAACCAAGTCTTTCAAGCATCTCCTGTTTCTATCAAAAAGCGACACTCACAAGATGGTTTTCCAACACGATATTCTATGTCACCATCAGGGATGTGTGTATTTGGTGATCATAGGCATACCCCTCCACATAGCAGTTCACCCCATAAACATACTTCCCTTGAAAACTCCATTGTATCAGAAAGCATGTTGCTTAAATCCAAGATAGACTGTCATAGTAGCAGAAGCCAAGGAACAAATGGTGAGGATGGTACTAGATATCGCTCAAATACTTTGCCACGTGTTGCAAGAAGGGGTGTCCACCAAGAACAGCCAAAATTTAGTTCACTAAAAGAAGATGACTTATTTGATGATTTAAGTAAAGATTTCCTGCTCTCACAGTTTGTTGAGAAGGAGGAAACATCAGACTTTGAACCTGTCAAACCAGCGTTTAGCAGTAGTAGTTCTAATAAAAGCTCAGCAATATTTAATAACCCTTTTTTAAACTGTGCAACAGCTCTTGATGATGCAATAACTATTGTGGATGAGGTAATGAGGATGGCAAGACAAAGGGAAAACAATTTCATTAACTTTTCTAAGGAACTTTTTACAATGGTAAATTGCCTAACATTGATAATTATTGTGTGTAGTTTATAGTTTATGTGCTTTATAGAATATGTCTGGTAGTTCAGAACAGTCCCAGAGATATGCTGAACAGCTTGTATTGTATATGAAAGCTAACAACATACTAGCAGCCACACTGAAGGACGTTGAGCTTGAAGTGGCTAGAAGCAGTCAAGAACCATCTGTGAACCTTACTAGAGGTGTGTCTAAACACACTGTATGATGTGTGTGTATGTGTGATTATGTGCACACACTGTAATTATGGTGGGGGTTGAAACTGGAACATCAACTTCCTTATGGAGTTTCAGTGTATTTGCAGCACCATAGAGTCTGGTTGTTAATCTCACACGCACGCACACAATCACGCACTCACACAAACACACATCCTCACACACACACATACTTATATTATGCGCATATCATTTACTAAGTGCATACTTGGCGATGAAGTAGGTGTGTACACTAGTCTCGCTTATTTAATATTAATGTGTATCTTTTCCATAGAGCAAGAAAGAGTTAGGGAATTACAAAAGTTTTGTCATGGTGAGGCAGTAAGAGCAGCTCATTTAGTTAAAAGCAGTTCAGGTGAACATTTGGTGAGTTCATAGTATTAGTGATGTCCATTTGAAGTTAAATTTAATGCTAGCCATAATACCTTCTCTTGCTCTTGCAATTTGGGTACAAATTATCCAAATTTTGATAGTCTGAACCCTCGATTATCCAAACAGTATAAGCAACTGCTATATTAGTGTATTTCTTCATTAGGTGAACTTTCTATTAGTGTACATCCTGTAAGTTTCTGTTAGAATACAGAACTCTGTAAATGAATGGGCTCCATTTATCCAAACAAATTCAGTTTTCTGAACACTTTTGTGATTGAACTGGCACCCAGGTGTTCAGATAATGGAGGTCCTACATTGTATTTAATTGAATTGATATACAATCAATCACTCTAACATACCGTATAAGCAGAAATTTTGGCGTGGAACTAAATTTGGCGATTTGGCGAATGGTTACAAAATTGCCAAATTAAAATTTCGCCATTTGTGTTTCTGTGATAAGTTATACTTATATCCCGTTACGAGTGTAATAACAATGATATCATCCGAGTATACGGGATATAACTATTTTATATCCCAGTGCGTGGGAGTGCGCAGAAGTTTACAGATAGTAAATTAAGTTCCGGTTTGAGTTCCAGTCACTGTGCTCAAGTTTTCGTCCAAATTGTGTGGAGATTCTACTTCGTAGCTACAAGAGAGACCTTGCATACTGCCTACAAACTGTAGTGAAGGGCGGTGTTACGAAGCAGTGGTTCCAGGTATGATTCGCCGTCATCAGAAGTTGGTATGGTGGTGTCACATGATGTGCAAGAGAAAAATAAAGACCAACAAGTGGCTACCGTAGTCCGAGATAGAACGATGAAGCTAGAGGAAGGTAGTTCTTCACCATAGTGACCGTTGGGAGTGATTGCTGGAGCGAAAATTGTCACAGACTATTCTTGACATTTGTTAAACTATCGTATTGGTATCTTGTAGTGTTACTGTGTAAAGGATTAACAGTTTTCTTGTAAGATTTAGCTGGTTTAAGATAGGGATGCCACGATAGTTGTGACATATGACATGTCGTGACATAAAGCTCCATGATATGATATGACATAGGCTTCTTTATGTCGTGACATAAATGTCTCTTAATAATGCGTCGTGACATAAATGTCTCTTAATAATGCACACTTTTCCATTCATTTTGATCAAATTTGATGCAATAACTTGAGAAAAATTGACAAAAGTATGAGCCATGTTGGTTGTTGATGTCATAGGTAATATTGCTGATGTTTAAGTTATAGTTATATCCCGGTGCGAGGGTGATATCATTGTTATTACACGAGTCCGAGGCGGAGCCGAGGACGAGTGTAATAACAATGATATCATCCGAGTATACGGGATATAACTGTTTTATATCCCAGTGCGCGGGAGTGCGCAGAAGTTTACGGATAGTAAATTAAGTTCCGGTTTGAGTTCCTCAAGATTTCGTCCGAATTGTGTGGAGATTCTACTTCGTAGCTACAAGAGAGACCTTACATACTGCCTACAAACTGTAGCGAAGGGCGGTGTTATGAAGCAGCGGTTCCAGGTACGATTCGCCTTCGTCAGAAATTGGTATGGTGGTGTCGCGTGGTGTGCAAGAGAAAAATAAAGACCAACAAGTGGCTACCATAGTCCAAGATAGAACGATGAAGCTAGAGGAAGTTAGTTCTTCACCATAGTGATCGTTGGGAGTGATTGCTGGAGCGAAAATCGTCACGGACTATTCTTGACATTTGTTAAACTAGCTATCACGGTATTGGTAACTTGTAGTGTTATTGTGTAAAGGATTAACAGTTTTCTTGTAAGATTTAGGTAGTTTTTAAGTGCTGTATTGGTGTGTTTTGTATCAATATTTCCTTATTTGGCTCTTTGTGCCATTGGTAAACAATGCCATTCGCGGTTATTGTGATGTCGCGAAAGAGACTGAGTGGCTCCGCAGCAGGGTGATAAGTTAGTTATCACTGGGTGATAACTAATATATCGTACAGTAGCAGCACCGCTCTGTCTAGCTGTATGGTAGTTATAACCCAGCGCGGCGCTTTGATACTCCCACGCACTGGGGTTTAAGTTGATATTTTTGCATGTTTGAATCAAAATATATAGCTATACAGTTCATAAGTATCAGATTCAGTTGCAGAACTTTAAGAATTGCTTATGTCGTGACATACGACATGTTGGACATGTCGTGACATAAACCTCTATGACATGTGACATAAAAATTTCTATGTCGTGGCATCCCTAGTTTGAGGGGTGCATGGACTGGACTACTGGACTGGATTACTGGATTCAATTCTTTTTTTCTTTTTTTTTTGCATTTTATCACCAGACTTAAGTGTCTTACAAACTGACACCATTCACCGTGAGCCATAAAACTTGTACATTGATCACAAAAACTACACTAAAACCTTGGTGCAGTTCTTTATCGTAATTTGCCTACTATTAGCAATGTTTCAAGCACTGTGCTGCCGTCTTATCTATTTAGCCTTCTTTTGTAAAATAGCCACCATATATATGTTTTACACCATTATGATATAGAAATTGTCTGTAGTCTGTGCATTCACTCTAACTTTGCTGGCTCTTTTGTTTACAATGTTTGTAAATAGCAACGAGTATGCAGTGTTAAAGAATTGCTTCCCAATGCACACATTTTCAAACAGGAAGGTAAGGTTACACGTATTTTCAAAAAAAATACAGTGAGTGTAACAGGAGTTCAAACCAAAGTTATAGACCTCCAAAACTATATAGCACCTTTTTCAAAAATACTTAATATAACATCTTTAAACAGGCTGTAGGGCCAGGTATCTTACAGACCTTCAGCACTTGCGCTGTAACGCCTAATTTTAACAGTTAGCTGTATGTACCTCTTCTTTATGCTAGACAAGACATGGAGAGGAGAGCCCTAGCTTCAAATGTGGTGTACTACTCTATGAAATCACTTTTAGTGGTTGAAAAAGGTGTTTGTGGTTGAAAAAGGTGTTTGTGGTTGAAAAAATCTGTTTAAGGTGAATCCAGTAGTCCAGTCCTGTAATCCAGTCCAGTAGTCCAGTCCAATGAATGGATACATCCTGGTTTAAGTGCTGTATTGGTGTGTTTTGTATCAATATTTCCTTATTTGGCTCTTTGTTCCATTGGTAAACGATACCATTCGCGGTCATTATGATGTCATGGACGAGACTGAGTGGCTCTGCATCAGGGTGATAAGTTAGTTATCACTGGGTGATAACTAATATATCGTACAGTAGCAGCGCTGCTCTGTCTAGCTGTATGGTAGTTATGGCATATAACCCAGCGCAGCACTTTGATACTCCCACGCACTGGGATTTAATAATTATAATAGGTAAGCAATAGAATTGCACACTGCATGTTGAGACTGCTGAAAATCGAAGCTGTGTCCACTTTCGCTATTGTCATTTTCTTCTTGGCTGGTGGTTTGTGTAGCAAGTCTAGATTTCTTTTCAATGGCTCCGTCTGTTAGGCCTCTATGGAAGGGCCAGTCTTTACTAGCTGTTTAATATTGTATGTACCACTCTGCGTGGGCAGTTCAAAGGCACCGCCAGTACCATAATTTGTATATTGCACTGCTGCAGACCGCAGCGAGTGCATTATAACTTATAACGCACTGGTTGTGGTTTTGTAGACCACAACGAGTGCATTATAAGTTATAATGCACCGACCGCAGTGCAATATACAGATATTGCACTGGCTGCGGTTTTGTGCAGCATAGCACAAGTGCCGGTGGTGAAGACCACTACGACACCTCACCTAATAGGTGGAAGGACACTTCACAGATCACTCGAATTCTTTTATAGCCTGACATGTAAAGGTCGATTGTGGGCCATAACGTCACCAATACGTATAATGTTTACAAGCAGCCAATGGCGATCGAAAAAGCCAACACGAGTGGTCACAACTCTAGTCTACATATATATAAACGTACTTATACACCTTACTAGTCTGGTGCCATCTTAGCCCAGATTAAACTGTAGTCCACTTCGACAATGACTCAATAAAACAAATTATATTCTAAATAATACTAACCTTTACGCTCGATTGTGGTAACCAGTTTTGTCATGCCACCAGATTCGAGTTTAGCCAGTGTGAATAGTAAGAATTAGACTAGTATCGTTTAGTAGTTGGGTTTTGTTTACTTAAAACATCTATTTAGCTACTTTTTTTTGCTCGAGAGAATCACTATGGCGATTAGTCTGGCGCTTAGTCTATACGGCGATTGAGTGATCACGCTGGCATGTTGAGCACTACATAATGAGAGTCGAACAGTGAATGCAGGTTAGTGATATAACCCATAGCGTACTAGCTTTCAATATCTCAGGTGGCTGCAGTACTGCAGGGGGGACGTCATCGCAACGTCCGGCTTGGTTACCCACAATCGATATTAGAAACCTGGCCTTTATAAGTGTTACAGCTGTCTTGTGAGACTCTCCCCACCTATTAGGTGAGTGGTACATAACAGTTATATAACGTGCACTCGTGCTCTGCCTGTATAAACGCACTTGCCTTCGGGCCTAACGGCCCTCAGGCTCGTGCGTTTATATCAGGCAGAGCACTCGTGGCCGTTGTATAACTATATAACATGTCACGACTCTTATAAATGTAAGTAATTGCAATCCAACTTGTGAAATGGAGGATGAAAATTTATTCAATTCATATGCAGTAGCCATTACTGAGGAAGGCAGCAACGTGATTGGGCATAATATTCCATGCAAGATCTCTGCTGCATGCTCCCTATTTCTGGAAAGATGAATGGCCCTCGAAATTATCGACTCCATTTCGCCTGATTTTACAACAGCCAGTAGCCACATACACAGTTTTTCACCACGTGCAACTCCAGCTGGAATTCCATGTCGCTGAAAGGCTTGCTGACACCCACATTTACACTTAATACATTTTGCCTAATTAATTTTTTGCCAAATGCAATTTATCGAAATATTCAACTCGCCAAAATTTCTGCTTGTACGGTATGTATGTACATACCACTTTATCAGGGGCATTCAAAGGTGCCACTCAAGGTTTAATGTGCATATTTCCCCAGGTAATCATGGGAGTTTGGTTTGCCCATGGCAACCATATGATATGCTTTACTTGTTATATTGAGTGACATTAGCTTCAGAGCATCCTTTAAAATTAATTTGCATCTGAATGCATGCCCCAACAATTAATTAAATGAAAGGTGAAGTGGTGATTTCACTTTGTTTTCAGTAATGTTTCACCTGTTAACACAGTGTTACACATGAAGTACTATACAATACAAGAAGCATCTCTGCAATCAATGCAGTCGCTATGGAAAATATGGGCAATAAGCATGATAGGCAGCCACAGGAAAAGTTGTATCATCACACTACCGCAAATTAACATCTTTGTGTTGTCAGTGAAAAGAACTGGGACACAATGGGGGATAAAGGTAAGTCCATGATACATGCATTGTAGCTGTTGCAGTTGGGGAAAAGGCACGCCTGGGCCGAAATGATGTCAAATACCGTACGGAGGGAAACTTGGGAGGGGGGAAAATTTGGCGAATCAAGCAAAATATTACTGTTGGCGAAATAAAATTTGGCGAATTGTTAGCAAAGCACATGCCGTATTGAATTAATTAGATCACTAATCGCTGTGCCTGAAGCGAGAACTGGAGTGCCATGCCTCTCACGATTCGGCGCCTGGAGTCAGCTACCAACAAAAAGATAATACTATATAGACAGTAGATCTACACCCTCTGGAATAGTGAATATCGTACTTAACATGGTAGGACTCGCTATACTTGTCATGCCCATTTCGAGGTGAAGTTTGAGGATACCACGTGTACAGTAACTAGCTACCTAGTGAGGTAGTTGAGGCAGGCTTGGCTCTAGCGTAATGTCTGGCCCACTATCCCTTGGTTGAGTAGAAAATTGATTAGTTCGAGGCTTGGTTTACTATTTTCTTTGCCACCAAAGTATTTGGATGGGGAAAATTTGGCGAATTCATGGTCAATCGCCAAATTTTAACGGCGCCAAAGTTTCCCTCCATACGGTACCGTAGTGAAGAAATCATCATGCCTGTAGCCTTATCAAAAATTAAATTACAGTTGGCTAAAGGCATCAGTTAGTCAGCAGAAATTCTATTAAATAAAAACTTTTAACCCTTAAACCTGCAGCTGTTTTATAAAATGCAAGCACTGAAAATGCATAATCCGGTAAACTGAATCGCATGGATTCCTTGTAAAACAAAATTCCATAACACAAAATGGTATCTAAAAATGACAAACACCATCTTACTCGCCATTAAATTTTGGTTTGAAATGGTCCCATACTTTGTTGCATCCACCCAACCCAGAGCTTCCCACAGCAAAAGAACTATCCTTCCGTCTTCCTTCTTCACATAATGATGTACAAAAGACAATAACTCGGCTGTACTTCGTCATATTGACTTACTCTTGATGTCATGTTGCTCCTCACGCAATGGTGATTCAGTTGATATATAGATATCACGTGATTATGCAAATGTTGGATGAGCACAAATGCACAATGACATTATGAAGGCAAAATGACACAATAATTCAGCATGTTGTAGTGGGTGAGTTTCTTCAGATCAACCTGAAACACTTTCAACAAGTTGCCACGGAATTTAAAAAAACAAAAATTGTTAAACGGAATTTTCTACTGACTGCCTGATGCCTTCAAACAAGTGTAACTCAATAACGGCTAAGACTGTGGGGTTGATTTTTTCACTGTTCGATGTTGCTTCAGCCCAAGTGCTGCCTTTTGGCATACCACAGTACATGTACAATGCATTCTTCATGGACTTACAGTACCAGTGTCCTCTTTTGTGTCCCATTTATATTTTCATATTGCATTTTCCATAGTGCTTTAACTAGTATATCATGAATTTGTTTCATTATATGTTATTATGAATGTTTTCTGTAGCCTTCTGTGAAAGCAGAAAAATTATTATATGTACAAGCAATGGACTTGGTAAGGCTGCATAAGTGTGTACGATGTGCACACAGACCCACCATGTACAATGTAACACACACATCACATTTTTCATTATAATTAGCAGATGCTACAGTTTTGTGTCATGTTTTCTAGTGTCAAGCAGTTGCACTAGATGAAAGTTTTGGCTCTCAAGAACATTCCGAGGTAGTTAGTACATCATACACATGTCTTGTGTTTTAGTATTCTGAATTATTTAGTGTGTCAAGAGATACAAGATTGCAAACTGTATACTGAAGCATTTGGAAAATGTTGTGAAGTCACAAAGGGATAAAATCATTTTACAAAAATGTATCCTTGATAATCTGTGTATCCTACACTTTTCTTTAACCAAGTCTTCTTTAGATATTGAAATGCTGGAACAAAGAATTACTCATGTCAGCAGCCATTATATATAGTAATCTATTGCAATTGATATAAATTTTTAAACTATATATGAAAAAGCATATAATTATGTATAAATATATACGCCCTGTATTATCATTTAAATTTCTCATTGTATTGCATGTTGTGCTGTGTATATCTATGAACAAATACATTCTGATGTATAACTGACAATGTAAGTACAGTAGATCTACAGTTATTTTGTTCCACAAAAGTGTTCAAACAAGTGAAGTAGTTTGACTATATATTTACATACAGAATAAAATTAATAATGATGTCACTTGGTGTTTGTGACAATCATTTTGAATCAAAATGATTGGCATTTAGTGAAGGCAGCCACCTTGACTTTTGAGGTGGAGGTGCTTATAGTCATATAGCTGGATTATATTTTTTACTTCCAAAATAATTATGAAGAAAATAAAACCAATTTTTGAGGGTACTTCCTGGTTTGCTTGGGGCAATTTTCTTGGGTACCTGACTCACTTCAATTTTTGTTGACCACACCATCAATAAGTTGTCATATTCTATTCGTAGTCATAGAGTGAACTGGTAGGATTAGTTTCAGTGCCATACATGTGATCCATCTGTGTAGCTATAGGGTTGTTGCTTCAATTTTTGGGCGATCAGATTGTCAGCAAGTATTCGTGTAATCTATTAAATTTTATAGTTGTAGAGCAGACTAGTAGGATCAGTTTGACTAGTTTAGTGATTTACAATACCACACAGATGGTCAATCGTGAGTGGGGTTGCTTTTGTAACATAGGTTTTCTCCATACTGTACTGTACTTACTCAATTGCATTTGTCCAATGTACTGCATAACTGTACTGTATGTATAGTTCAGCACAGTTATGCAGCTAATTGATACTGTATGAAAAATACAGTATGTGGTGGCACTGTGATCCTCCCACAGTGTAAAATATTGATATATTGATTTTGGTAGACTGAGATGCACTTCAAGTGAGCAGGTGCTCACCATCAACCACTCTAAAGTGATTGACAAAGCTACAATAGTTATGTCAAACAGTTACTACAAGCAAATGCAATGTATACAATTAGTCTGGTCTGTTTCAATACTATCACTTGTGCGAACTGCAAGAATAGATGCAGTACCAATCAGATTGCAACATTTTTAAAATTGATGAGGTTTCTCTGTTGGCTATCAGTATCTGCTAGACAGTGTAGGCATGTTTTGAACATCAAGAAACAAACAGCACCCACTGGTTAACAACTACCAGATATAAGTGTTCCAAGTAAATATAAATCAAACCTTGATGTGAATTGCATACATAAGGCACAGTATGACTAATAAACATCAACTCTTGGTACATGTTGTGAACTTTGTCTAAACTTATAATCTTCAGTCACAGTGACAACAGCTTCATTTGGCTTATATGACTCCCCCCTCCCGAAAAAGGTTGCAAACAACCACTCAAAATTAAGGCCAGGCAAACTTGATTGTTTCTCATCCCCACCTGTGAAGGCTATCTATCATTCTATGGCACAGCAAGCCACTTGCACCTCAATACTAGTTCTTAAAAGGCTTTATTTAGTTAACCTTTATAGCAAGACAGCTTGATTTGGAGTCATTTTCTGCAATAATGACCTCCCACCTACATGGAAATCCAAACTTTTGTGGCTAAGAAACAAGCAATCAAGTTTGCCTGGCCTAATGTTAATTGATAGCTAAAACAAATCAGCACAAAAGAATAAAGTATTTTCAAGCATTTCTGCAATTGTGAAATGTTATAGAAAGCAGTCAAGTCTTCATATGATGCCAATCTACACAAACAGTGGAAATATATACAGTGCACTTTAAATAGAATAATACCTTATTTGCTACATCTAGTGCATCATAATCCGATGCCAACCTGACGTATGCCTTCTTCTGACCATCCGGCCTGCAACGAAACAACGTATTTATTGTATTCAAACAGTTTTGCTAACGCACCTAACCAATGTGTTAACCCGTGCCACGTCAATATCATACAGCCTCTTCACGGCAAGTTTTATCTTCGGCTTACTCGCTCTGATATCTGCTATGAACACAAGCGTGTTGTTGTCCTCTATTTTCTTCATGGCCGCTTCAGTAGTTAGAGGATGTTTAATAATCGCATACTGGTCCAGTTTGTTTTGCCTTGGTGCAGATCTTCTTGGGTATTTCGGATTTCTTTTCTTTTTAAGCGTTTTTGGCCGTCTGAATATTACCGAAGTGCGCACTTTTTTCTTCGTTGTTGTATGCGTCCCTTTTTGTACAGCTTTTTTGGCTTTAACTGCCGTGGCTTTCGCCTTGGTGCTCACCGCTATACACAACTTAGATCAGTTTCACATTTATGAACAACATAATAACTTACAAGTAGTTGTCTTCGACGTTTTATCTTTTGACGGCATGTCCTCGTGGCCACAATGAAAATTACGCAGGAGCAACACACGTGTTGACTAGCCGATAAATTTTTAACGGGCTACCCGGATATTATTATTCCGCCTACACAAAAACGTTTGTCACGCGAGACCAACGACTGTACATGTACGTGTAAAGTAGCTATGAAGCAGATACGGCAGAGACATTCACTTCCGTGGATTCGTTTCACTACATTGGCATGTTTCGCTGTCGCTTTGGATGCCATATCATGCGTATCACTTTGGATAGCTGGAGGAACTTCCAAATACCTTGAAAGGAGCGTGGAAGATTTCTCATTGATTACTTCAACATTTGACTTGGCTTGTTTGGCAGCTATTCGAGGAGTCATTCTAATTGCACTTTTTTTCTTACTGGAACGTGTTGTACTGAAGGAGGCATCAGCCATTGCTATCCGTGTTAATCGTGGCAAGGCAACTTACAGGGTCTTATTCCATGTATTAATAATGTTAACTGCGTTTGTTTGTCTGTGCTATGCAGCAGCTAAGGGAGGATTGGTGATTCACAGATGGACAAAAGCCAGGCATATGCATCCCACATACAAGACATTGTGCATAGTTGCAACTGTTTTTCCACTTTTGGAGCTGTTGATTGGCATAGGAAGCATTTACTTCATGAGGAAGCTGCATTCTTTGATGAGAGTTATTCTGATTGTCAATGAGATAGAAGATGGAAGAGTAACAGAAGAAAAAAAAGAGTCAACATTTCGTGCAGCCAACTTGAAAAGATTATTGCTAATGGCACAACCTGTAAGTGGTAACTGGAAACCTGTTTATCATACAGTATGGTAGTACAGCAGGGGTGGATCCAGACTCTTAAAAAGGGGGGTTCCCACTCTGGAATTGCAACTTCAGCCTAGCTGTAAGTTGAAGACTAAAAAAAAAAAAGGTCATCACCTGCTCACAATAGCTGCCCCTCACCATAGATTCAACTATATTTCCTTATTTATAACTAGATACATAGCTTGCTACACTGCTCCTCAAAAGACTACTATTAGAGTATCTTGAGTAAGAAAGGCTCTTTCAAAAGGGGGTTCTATGGATTCCTTTGAACCCCCCCCCCCAGATCCACCCCTGTACAGTGTATAGGGATGTCTGCATTTTCCTGTGAATTAGGCAATAAGATTTCAACCAGAAACCCAGCCTCACAATACCTTCAGGGCACTTTGGCATATTAGTTAGGATATAAAATGTGCCTTCAGAATTGTTCCAATAAGTTGCTGTCTTTTTTATCAGTAGAATTTCACATACTAGTATAGATACAGGTGTAGATGGCCTTGATTGTTTCATTATCTGCCTACATCAAAATGCTGCTATTTGGCAATTTTAGTATGATAATTGTATCAGTATCTGCCTAGTAAACTAGTGATTTGACTATCATGTGTGTCAATTTCCTTTTAGGAATATACCATTATGGCTGCAGGTATTGTGTTCTTGGTTATCTCCATTGCATCAACCTCAGCTGCACCATATCTCTTTGGGAAGGTGATAGACTATGCTATTCCAAAAACAAATTGGTGAGTTGTTTTGTCATTCTAAAGTGCACCCTTTTGTTTAAAGAGCATACAGAGTATGTACCATGAAGCCACATAATTTCAAAGGAAAATTTCAGGGACATACCTTATGACTGGTACATTTAAGTTAAACCATGGTACATTTAGTAGCGCCAGTTCTTCTATAAACTCAAGCTGGTTGTGGAAGTTGATTGTTGCTCATATGCTATAGCGTATTCACAAGTGGTTTGCTGCATTTTTGAATACGGACCACAACCACTTTTCGATTAATTAATACAAGATAACCACTCTACAGCAAAGCTTGTACTTCTAGAAATTCAGTAAATGTTGTGAATAATAGTATTTGAATGATCCAGCAGCTTTAAAATACATGTAAGATCACTTAATTGAACTTTTCTGTGATATCCATACAATTTACCTGTTCATGAAATCAAACATTGTGACAACATTAGTTGCTACTGACCCATAATCAAATTTTACAAGGTAGTCAGTCAGTAAATCCAGTGGTTGGTGTGCTACCTGCTGTGGGCTGTTATAGCCTGCAATTGCCATGGTACATATCAATTGTATGTATCACATGCCCTTGTGATATATACACCCAAGTCTGAGGGCACGGGTGTACAAGGCTAATCATGATGGCCCATGGTACAACTATTACATACCAATAAAGATAACTGTTCTTGTTTGTACTGTATTTAGCTCATCGGGCATACCTGTTAATTACACTGGACATTGTGTGAAGCGTGGCATGGGTAAGAGCACTAAATGCTTTATGTATTGTTTAATGTGTGTTTGTGTATAGTTTTGTGTTTATTGTTGACTCACATGTGTGACTAGGCCTTCAAAAACTGGGCTTGTGGACATACACCCTTCACAGTGTAGCTGTATATAACAGCGTAATAGAATACACTTTCTGCATTCAAATTTAATAGGAGTTGATAATTGCACAGCTATAGCCTAATTGCAGAAAAAGTTATGAGTTGAAAATTTTCTGTGCCTACCTGTCCGGTTTTTGGAGAACCATTCACATATTGATTTATGCATGCCTCTTTTGTCAAAATTTTAAGGGAGGATGAACCATGCCGTGCTATTGCTGGTTGGCCTCTTTGTTATTGGATCTATTACAACTCTGTTCAGATCATGGCTGTTCACATTGGCTGGAGAGCGATTTGTAGCTCGTCTAAGGAACATGGTAAGTTGAAAAGTACAGTAGGACTTCCATTATCCAAACACCTACTGTACATGCTGTGTACCAGTTCAATCTCAGATAAGTGAATTGGTTCAAATATATGAAGCCCATTCATTTATACATGTTCAAATACTCTAATAAAACATACACTACTCTAATAGAACATACACCTGTTGACAAAATACTCTAATAGAACAGCCACCACTACTGTTCAGATAATCAAGGGTTCAGATAATTGAAGTTCGGATCCTACTGTAACGAAACAGAATAATTGGGTTATGTAAGAAAATTCATTGCTGGCATGTGAATAATACAAGCAAACGGAACATGCTAGAAGTATCTATTAATAAACTCCTTGGTACCAGCTTGATGGTGATTAATATGCAGCAAATCCGAGTTCAATCGCTGCTACTGTTTGGGAGTTAGCTGGACCATGGACAGACAGACATACAGCATTTCAGCTTTACATAGTAGATATCACTATTAAACCAAATGCACACTTTGCAGAGTGTAACACTTGTAAAACCGAACTTTTGCAAGAAAGAAATTGAGCAGTATAACTTTTAACATGGCAAACATTATGTATCACACCAACGAATGCAAAATGTACAAAACAGAAAGTTGCCGAAGTACAGTAGATGAGTGTTGAATCAAAGGAACTGAACAAGAAACAACAATTATGGAGGATTGACCTGGAAATTTAATGTAAATAGCTAGTCCATGTGCACAAAAGTGTTGAATGGTCCATGTGCACAAAAAAATAATGGTGAGGTGATTAATTTAATTGCGTTAGGAGATTGACGGTTTTTTGAGAACCAGACTTCCAACTTGCCTCATAGCACCACAAGTTTGCCATCTTGACTTTATACATGTGCAAACCAAAAACCTAAATGCCCCCAAAATATCCTGAATAATTGTAGATAGATGTACAATTATTTAATAATATCTAATTCTCAACATCCTCCTTAATCTAGTTGTCCATTCTAACAGACGAGTTCTTTCCCTCTTTGCTGCTGCCTTCTGTGGACGATCCCTTCTGTGGACGATCCCTTCCCTGTACTTCTGGTTGTTATCTCTGTTGCATCTGACTGATCATCAGGTGCCTCCAGAGGATACAGTCTACTGATTGGCCTGGATGTATCACAATAGTTAGTTGTTAGTCCATACATTCATTGCTCGTAATTCCTTGGATGAGGCTATGTAATCTAGGTCCATCATTGTAAATTAGAACTATGTTTCCAACTGTCACAATCTGTAGATTCATGCCAGATGCCTTGTCTTATACTAGTAAGGTACTCTTATCTTCATCTCATCTGAAAGTGTTGCAGCAATCTAGCATGGTTAGTAAGTCACTTTCTTGTTTGTGAATCTTATAGGACATAATCTGGGTCCTCTGGGTTGTCATCATAGGAATGGGGTAGAGATATCAACCACTTGTCATACAGAAAGTGTTACAGAATGAACATCAGTAACATCGGAAGACAGGGATGATCATTAAGGGTGGCCTTGAGTTCCACAACAATGGTTTCAAGAACCTGCAGGGTAACACTTCTGCCTTCTAACATACTGTATTGATATACTGTATGTAGCTAATTTTATGAACTGATTATGATCCTGAACTAACTGTATCTTGTATCCCCTGATCTCTCTACAGGATGATTATGTAGCTGATCTCTCTACAGGATGACTTCAAATGTAACCTAATTTTAGAAAACCGTTGATATACGCACATTTAGTTTTATTGGTTCTTTGTTGTCTACAGAGGAATGTACTGGCCAAGTTTCAACTTCATAAGATAAGCAGTGTGGGAAATAGAGCAGTTGACACCCAGATGAGCGAATAAATCAATATGTACAGAAGACATCGAGAAAATAATCTACATAAACCATACTGATACAACAGCATATGGAGTTGAATCTTTGCTCATTGTATTTGTCATGAATTTGTGATTCCACCAAGGTATAGTTTTTTCCAAAGGTATTCTTCTGTGATCCGGAAGGAAGGCGAATTCATTGAAGAAAAATCATTGTAAATTCTTTCATCACCACAATGTAAACAATCGTCTGTAGCTCAGAAACCAACCTGTGTATGAAGATGAACCAAGGATTTTTGAACTCCCGATGAATAAGGGAACATGGTGATGCCAAGGATCTATCCACTGGAGTGTCAATTCACCGATCAGCAAGGCGATAAAAACTTGTGTAGATTTTTTCTCAAACGTGCATTTTTTACCCATTGTTTTTGAATGTGTTTTATTACAAAAGTACTATTATGCGTAGATTGACAGTTTTCTAAAATCAGTTCACAAATGTAGTTTAACACTTTGCAGTGTGACTTGTTTCTAGCTAATCTCTCTACAGGATGACTTTTTTGTAGTTGAGCTTTATACAGAGTGGCTTATAACAGAATTAAATTCTCTACAAGACATAGTTGAACATTTCAATAAAGTAATTTACTTTCTTAGCTTAGGGTGACTGCTCTATTAGAGTATCTCGATCTCGCACATGCTACACCAAGTTGGATTTTGTGTTATACAATGTACGGTACCGCTCAAACATAATATTGTGCTCGCTTGAACTGCTCGATTGCGAGTGAATAAAAAACTTTCTAATTAAAGGGCGTGGCACCTGTTTCCTTCGCAAGTATTCATCCCGTTTCGTATGGGATGAATACTCCTGGAAGAAACGGATGCCACACCCTTTAATTAACAAGTTTTTTAATCACTTGCCGCGAACAAGTGCAACGTTACGTTTGAGCGGTACCGTATCTCTGTGGCTTTAAGTCTGATTCCTCTAAACCATTGAAGGACCTTTCTAAGATGACTAATCCATCTGTACACCGATTTTCAAATCATTTCCCTGAGCGGTTTTTGTCGTATCTGTGTGGTCTTTAGTGTTTTTCTAGTACAGGTAAAATTTTCTAGTACAGTTCTAGTTCTAGTTCAGTTGCCAAAAATATTTTGAGTTAGTATTAGTTCTAGTATTCATTATTTAAAACAGTTTTAGTTAGTATTAGTTCTAGTATACCTTGTTAGAAACAATAATAGTTTGTATTAGTTCTAGTATCCATGGCTGAAACAATTTTAGTTAGTATAATAGTACCTACAATTTAGTAAGTATTAGTTATAGTACAGTACTGATGCTAAGATGTCATACTTATTCATTGCTTTCACAAAAATATTGATCACTAACTAGAATTATCCTCCTATACCACTTTGAGTAGTAGAACCTAATCAAAGATTTAAACAACATCCTACCTAAACAATAATATACTTCTTTCCACCTGAGCGGTGGTTGCTGAAATGTCACAAGCCACTTGAGATAGTAATAGAAAGTTGCCTTTGTTCTTACAAAGGTTATATTATCATCTTATAATTATGTTAATATGTACTTCAAAGTCAGGCTTTAATGTGCCAGATAGTCAGTTCACCATCAGGTTCCTGATAAATCCCAAACAACAGTTGCAGTAGTAGCTGTAGTACTAAAAGTTTTAGTTTAGTTCTAGTATTAGTACAATAAAGCTATTAATTTTAGTTTAGTTCTTGTTCAAAAACTTAAAAACAACACTTTTTTAGTATAGCTCCAGTTTTTTAAATAGATTGTGATGGAATTGTAGTTTAGTTCTAGTTCCTAGAACTAAAAAGAAAAGACTGTACTAAAACTAATTTTAGTTCTAGTTCTAGTATACTAGAAAAACACTAGTGGTCTTTAGCTTGATTTCTTTCAAATCACAAGTTTGAGGTTCAATAGTTAACCTATCCGCAAACTGATTTTCAGCTTCTTCCCATAAGCAGTTTACCCTGTAGGTATGGCAATATATTGGTGTTATTTTTTGTGAATAACCACTAGTAACTCATTGACTGTTTATTGTATTCCAGCCAAACTTGGTACCATTTATACCCCTCTTCTGTGTGCCAAATTTCAAGGCAATCAGATATTGTGTTCACGGTTTATAACAGCTTTTGTAAATGTACAATAAGAAGGAAAAAAAGAAAATTTCTGAAGTCTCATATCTTGGGAATGCTTGAAACGATATTTCTCAAATTTGGTATGTGGACTACTGACGTTGGAGGGTGTGTTCACAGTAAAAATTGTCTCATTTTATAAAGGCAACACAGAACTACGAATGCATGAAAATCATGTTTTCTTTCTTCCTGTCAATATACTCACCTTGTTACGTGTGTGCTGGCTTCTTGGGGTACATGTTGCTACCATGATACTTAATGATAAAAAATATATTTATTGAGCATAAGTCAGTGTCACTTAATTATAATACAGCTGTACTTAGTGATGCTAATTCTCTCAAAATTTCCATATTCCCAACCTACTTCAGTTACAGTGTTATTATCAGTAACACATTGGATTAGGTTTTTTTTATATTTAGCTTTTTGCTGCTGTAATTAAGCAAGACATTGGATTCTTTGATGCAACCAGGTGTGTATATGTTTGTAGTAAAGTGAAAGTGTAGTGTAATATATTGGACTATGCTAATATTTCCTTTAAATTGTTTTCCTCATTGTTAACTCATAGTTTGCTATTGTTTTTTTAGGACTGGAGAGCTGACAAATCGACTGTCTTCTGACACCCAAGTTATCCAGAATGCTGTCACTGTTAGTAGTATGTGTAGGTTAGAGACCTAGTGCAAGGATCTTTGTTAATTTTAAAAGCCAAGGTTAAAGATCCATGGTCTCTAGCCGACTTAGATATTGGGGGCATTTTGTAATAGCTATACCATGGCTAAGAGGGATTGTACTGCCTGAGGGCCATAGGCCTAAGGGCTAAGGGTGTACTGTATAATTATATCTGCAAAACCCAACAGAGTCATGCTTTAAGTGATATCACTTTAGGTGCACTCACTTTATTGGAGAAAAAATAATGAGCACTCATCCTGTTTGGTTTATACATCAGTATCTGATGGTTTTAATAGTACTCAATAGTCAAAGCGTTATTCACTAGTATATTAAAAATTATAAATTTAAAAATGAAGTAGGGATCCAAGCGGTAAAAAGTAATGAAACAAGAGGTGAACAATAGTAGCTATTACAGCATAGCTTGGTGGGAAATCCCTACTTTGGCAGGTATAGCAATTATTTTGTGTCCGATGCCAAAGTAAGGATTTCCCACCAAGCTATGCTGTAATAGCTACTATTGTTCACCTCTGTTTCACTACTTTTTACCGCTTGGATCTCTACTTCATTTTCAAATTTATAATTTTTAATATCCTAGTTTGTTTAATTTTTGTTAAAGCATACAGCTAGCTATAAACATGTGACTGTTCTATTAGGGTGACTGCTGTATTAGAGTATGAGTCAGTCTGCAAAGTTGTGTGCTTGTCCAAACGGGGCGTGGTCATCGTGATTTCGATCGATTATTAGAGTCAGCCTTCCAACTTTGAAGGTGTATGGTCACTGACTAGCTATTCCGTCACCTAGCGTAAAAGGGGTGTGTCATCATGGTTTCAATCGATAGATTGACAATGCGTAGAATAAAGAATGGGCGTGATTATTATTATTTGATCTTGTGACCTATCGTGAAGATACAGGTAGCTATCTAGTAACAGTACCTCCGTACAGTAGCATAGTCTAAGCACCTTAAATAATCTTGTGGCGTCTATTATGCTGCTTAAAGAAAGTGTTGATACGGAAAATTAACGCCTCGATATGGTTTCGTTGTATGAAGAAGAAGACAAGCAGCCTGATTGAAGATGAAAGAAGAGACAAGGAGCAGAGGACCTACACTCGTCAGAACCCCAAAAGGCACATCCCACTGGTGAGTTTGTTATTGTGACGAAAATGGTGGCCGTGTGCTGCTTCGTTTGGCCTCTAGCCTTGCGACTGTGGTGAGTGTGGTCAGTGAGGCAGTGAGTCTAAAATTCGAGTTTTGGCGATTTTTTAAAATTGTACATCCGGCCACCTGTAAGTGTTTTGTTGCATTTGATGCTGTTTTATGCATTATATGGACTAGTACTATTCCGTAAAGGTGATTTTGGTCACGTAAAATGTCTCTAGGGTGATTTTTAAGGGCAGAATTTTGAGCGGCGCGCGAAAGTTTCACTGCAATCCCTACTTAAATGGTTAAGTCTGTCAGCTAACCTAATATTGGCCACAAAATTAGCTAGGTGAAGGGGCCACAGAAAGACAGCAGACAAAAGTGCAGGCTGTCTTTTCACCCAAGCACGAAGGAATAACATTAAACTATAACATTATTAGGCATATGCAATGTGACTAGGTAAAGTATCATAACGTAATTCTGATGGTTCTTAATCAGCATGTGAAATGAGTTGCTTGGTCATGTTGGCCAATTGCTTTGGAGACAGTCTGATATATATCTCTGGTAGGCTTCACTTCGCCATCTACCCAATGTCTTGATCTGATGGGGTGACAAACTGGCTTGATTGGCTGAAGTAGTGGCTACAATGTGAATCATAGAATCGTGGGTTTATGTTGAGTTTGCACAGAATGTTGGCTAAGGCTGATGCAAAGAGAGGTCTGGTAAGTTTTGTACCATCTGGCCAGAGGAACAGAGACCTGTTTTGTTTACCTTGTACAATGAGGTGTTTCACAATAGCATAAACTGGGCATTTGCTCTTGTTGGTTTTGGAGAGAAGGCTTCTCTATAAAGGTCAGTTTTGGACTGTTTGATGCATAGCTGCACTACTGTTGGTGAGTATTAGTTGTTCAAAGTTAGGTCAGCAAGAGAGAAATGATAGGCTTGGTCATAGCTGAGTTGGGGTGGAAAAGTGAACTCGCTTACTCGAAGGAAGCCAAAGAGGGCTATACAACAGGCTGCCCATAGCATCTTGGACTTATAAGTTGCAGGCTGCTTGGTAAGGAGATGCTTGATTTTTTGGTATTATTTCCATGGTGATAGGAAGACGTTTTCTGGGTGATTTGGTTATGGCAGACTCCTTGCGAATACCTTTTAGGAATTGCTGGACCCTAGAGTAAATTGAGAATCAAAAATACTGCAGTATCCTTCTGTAACTTGTGCATGTCTAACAGCTGACAGGCATACTTTGATGGTACAGTAGCATAACTTAAACCATGTGTTTCCAGGTGAGTAGAGAACAATAGTAGTGTCTTTTCGAAAGTGAGAATACTGTGGAGGGAGGATTGCTGACAGAATTTGATGTACTGTCTGATACCAGTTTTGTAGAATCTTTGGGTAGCTGGGGATGTCCCTTGGGAGTAGTACCTCCTCATTGCTATGTACAATCTAGAGAGTCCTGAAGTGGTAATATCTATAACACCGGAAAGCAGAGTTCACGTGCACCATCTACAGTATATACCTATGTGTTGACATGATGAATGCAATAAAGGTTATTTGCTTTATTGGAATTACAGAATGGAAATGTTTGTGCAATTAATAACAATAACCAAACAGTTGTACATGTGCAGTTGGTAAACACTGAAATTTGTGCAAATGACTAAAGACTGTTTTGAACAATATTTAGCAAGGTGTCCTTGAAAGACTTTCTGAACTTTGGCGAAGTTCAGTCTGGTCCACGTGGGGAAACAATTTTTTGTAGTGATGCTGGGATGACTTTTGGTAGTGTGGCTGCTCTGGTGTTTGTTAGGTGAAATAGAGATAGTTGATTCCGTAAGAGTTGATCAGCTGCAATATTTGTGACTCCCAAAATATGTGTAGCTGTCAAGGCAGTGTCATAGTGGGCAGTAAAGAACTAAAGACTGTGGAGTAGGTGCATTACAAGAGGTGGCTTGGCTGTGCCTTTGTTAATGGAGGTCACAAGGCTGAGGTTATCACTTTGTACTGTTTGTAGCAGGACATTCTGTCTGGCTAGCAATGGACCCCACACAGCCATCATTAAAACAACAGGAACAAGCTCTTTTGCCATGATGTCTTGGCTTGCCCATTCATCTGGCCACCTTAGTTGAAGCCAACAGCAACCATGGACTGCACCACATCCCCGTGATCCTGAAGGGTCTGTCTGGATAGTAATTTGTGTGGATGGTGCAATGTTGGGGTCCCGTAGAATACTTAAGCCATTCCAATGGCACAAAGCAGTGTACCACCAGGCTAAGTCTGAGCAAAACTGTCTATTTAACCTGGTGTTGTAATGCAGTTTCTTGAGTTTTGCTGCAGTAGCGTACATTCTGGCTGTGAAGGTATGGCCACATCTTACCACTTTTGTGGCATGCTGAAGTTGACCAATTAGTGAGAGAATCCTACTGTACATTTAGTAACCTTCTTCTTGGTAAGCCACTGCCCTAGTGTTTCCTGTATTTTGGCAAGTTTTTCATCTGGAAGCCTAATTTCAATATGGCGTGTGTCAATGGTGATTCCCAAGGAGAGGGAAGTGGTAGGACCTTCAATTTTTTCAGAAGCTAGGCGGTTATCAAGATTGGAATATAACTGGATGAGGTTTCCAGATTCTGCTGGCAAACAGATGATTGTGGTGGGCCCAGAAGTAGGAAATCATCAAGGTAGTGAAGGATGCATAGCATCCCTTGCTGAATTGCAATCCAGGAGACTAAATCAGCTAAGATGTTGAATAATTTGGGGGCTGAGAGTAATCATGACAATGAGCAGTAGTGAGATTGACTATGTTTGATTGGTTAGAAGAATGGATGAGAGTTTAAGATGTCTGTAACCTTGTAACCTTTGTTACTGGTTAAAGGGAGAAAGTAAGACAAAATATACCTCATATTGAACCACATATGGCCAACTGTCAGTGTATATCTGCTTGTGCCATACCTGCTTGTGCCATACCTGCTTGCGCCATACCTGCTTGCGCCATACCTGCTTGTGCCATACCTGCTTGCGCCATACCTGCTTGCGCCATACCTGCTTGCGCCATACCTGCTTGCGCCATACCTGCTTGTGCCATACCTGCTTGCGCCATACCTGCTTGCGCCATACCTGCTTGCGCCATACCTGCTTGTGCCACAGCATGCCCAGCAAGTGTCTGTCAGCCGGATGCACCGAAATTAGCCTAAAGAAACTTTTGATGTTAACCTTGACCTAGTAGGTACATGTATGTGGCCCATACTTTGGATTGTATCATCCACTGTAATATATGAGAGACTGCAAAGTGACTTTGGGATATGATCATTGACGCTGCACCCAGGTGGGTGTGATACTTGGTGATGACTCTGAATCTAGTAATGTGTTGAGCAGAGGAGGGAAGTATATTGGGATTCCGGGGGTATCAACCACATGCTCCTTCCAGAGAGTGAGCCATTCGATGATAAGGGGGAGGATTCCCTCAATGTCCTTTGCAAGAGATCTACAGGAGGTGTAGAGAATTGTATAAAGCCAAATAACCAACACAGTTCTTGTATTATTAGTTGTAATGTAGCATACAGTAATAGGGTATTTGCAGACATTATCTACTAAATGCTACAAACATACTGTGTAAGTATAAATGGTATACAGTGAAAAGGAGAGTTCAGTATCTAAGCTAAGAATCAACATGTGTTCAAAGTTTTTTTTTTTTTTGTCTTGTGTATTCACATCAACTAATGCCGTTGTGAAGTGTTTCCTGGCTGTATCGTCCCTTGAGGTAATGTGGGGTGCTGTGAACAGTTGATGGCTTTGTGGGCAACATTGGAATTTGTTGGATCTGGAGGGCATATGTAACAGACATGTTCATATTTGTAGTTTGGAAAGGTACAAGTGGATTCATTCCAGCAAAAGCAGAACGTTTGGCTGTGGTTCTGAGCACTTGCTCCTGTCGTTTTGCCATCTGTGAATACCCATGTGTTTGGGTAACAGGTCTGACATTTCTGTGAAGGCTCCCGATTCAATCTTCTTTGCTAACCTCATCAGGACTGGCGGGAATCCTACACCAATGCTGATATCGGACAAAACATCCTTTCTTTTTTGGTTGTGGGAGGTGTGACTGCTTGCCATTATTCCAACATGGCTGAGCTGGTCTGCAATGTCCCCCTCCTTCTGCTGAATGAAACATAATGTAATTTTTTGTTCTAATAGTAAAATGCTCTGAGTATCATACACTACAATAGTAGTGTATAGTAGGGACCACAAAGGAGTAGGCAAGGCCCACGAAATAATATCATCCAAAGAACAGCCTCAATTTCCCCTAATGACGATGAGGCAGTATTGGTTAGGTGAAACTAAGCCCAAACAAGCTTTCAGATCGACCCGAAACGCTTTCAACAAGTTGCTACGGAATTTTAAAAATAATTTATTTAATGGAATTTTCTACTGACTGAGTAAGTAAGTAACTGACTGACTGACTGATGCCTTCAGACAAGCGTAACTCAATAACGGCTAAGGCTACGGGCTTGATTTTTTCACTGTTTGACGTTGCTTTGGCCCGACAGGTGCCTTTTGGCATACCGCAGTACATACAATGCATTCTTCATGGACTTACCAGTGTCCTCCTTTGTGTCCCATTCATCTTTGCTGACAGCGAAAAGTGTCGATTTGGCGATAGCACGTGATGGCTTCCTTTTGTAACGGAAATCGTCCGTATTTGTCATAGTGGCTATTTTGATATCAGAGGTACTTTTCAAACAGTTCTTGATTCATACTGCTGTGTAATGGGTTGAACATAGCCGACAACGAAGCGTAATGGATACTTCAGTTTTCAGACAATAATTAATATAACTGGGGCGCGGCACCATTTTTTGCTTTCAGTATGCGTGGATTGCAGAGGTGCCTTTCAAACAGTTCTTGATTCGAAATGCTGCGTAACAGGTTGAACATAGCTGACAACGAAACATAATGGATACTTCACTTTTCAGATGAAAATTGGGGCGCACGGTACCATTTCAGATGCGGTACACATGGGTTCACCAGTCATAATTATTATTTACAAAAAAAAGTTAACAAACAAGTACACAGAAAAATTTGGAATTTTCAACTAGAGTAGGGACCATAGCACATCGATGAAAAGTACTGAAACAAGCTGGAGTAGTGCACGATATTAATTCACAGTAAAACAATAAGAAGTGTTATATCCCTACTGTGCTCAAGATATCATAATGGAAATGCACAGTAGGGATATAACACTTCTTCATGTGTATAGACTTCTTCATTGGGTTCTGGGGTGGTCTGGTGGCACTGAACCTTAACAAAGACATTGACAAGACATGGTATGTCTGCTTCTGTCAAGTTGCATCCCTGTCCTTGCGTCTTCACTTGAATGAAGGTACATAAGGCGTTTCTTGCTGCCTGGTGGTGAGTTGGCTGCTGGTACTTTTTGTCATCTTGCTGTGGTGGCTTGCAATCAGCCGCTGGTCATTGGACTGGTGTTGTTCCTGCACTGCTCCGCTGGTTGGTCACACTTCTCCTCTACTCCACTTACGGCTGTTGACGGGAGGATGCTGTGTTTGGCAGGTGGTCACTTTATCGCTGCATGTTCCTTCGCTGTGGCTACGAGACTTCTCACATGTGCCCTTCTCATGCATGGCGATCTTGGCCTTCGTCTTTGGCATCTTGGAGACTTAATAACCTTTGTTTATCCAAGAAATGGGACCTCTATGGGCACGTCCACTTTAGTACTAGTGCATCTTGTTATGAAATGCATTTTGCAAGTTATAACGAGGCTACAGTGTGTGTATTCTATGAGTGAGTTACATGTATGATGCCATGCCATCACATGACGGCAGTGGCCAAATACATCTGGCAATGTGCAACTGCCTCTTTGGTTTGTTATCATCAGTATTTCTTCTTCGCTGCCTCTTTTCAGGCTTCTCTGCTTCTTTTGCAACCAACTTAGCATTCTTATGTACAGCACTTAAATGTTTCATGAAATTAGAAGTTGTGTGTTCTTTTAGATGAAAGTGTTTTTCTACCACAACAATGTGACCACATAAGACGCAACGCACTCTTACATTCTTTGAATCATTGCTAACAACATGAAAATATTGTTTGTACATCCACCCATGAAATGTATTTACTTCTGGTCTACTTCAGTGGAACTAGCATTGTCAGAATCTTGTAATACGTAGCTGCATGTGTAGAATTATCTTCCAATACTATCCCAGAGTTGCTAGAGTCTCTATCATCCTCCATCACTGCCACAAACTCTCACTCACATTAAAATTAACCAGCAAGTATACACCACAAGGTGGATCACGAGACAATAAGATGTGTGCTAATAAGAATTGTTTTTTGTTGTTTTTTTATAGCTGATGGCTCAGCAGGAAATCCACTTATTTTGTATAAATTGCTGAATTTTTTGCTACTAACTATCTTATACGGTATTGTAATGTGCTACAATAATGCATTCATTACTATCACTTGAAAGCTTTGTCTCTAGAGCATAAATCACTTGACACTTGTCTTTTTTTTTAGTGTTGAGTGCAAGTATCTGTAGGAAGGTATCTGTTTACTCAGTGTATGTGTGGCATTGTAATTATGTTTAGCCACTGTGTACATCACTAGTTGCACCTATAGACTGTTTTGTACCACACTTGTGTAATGCTTTAGGATTACCACTTATTTAATCTATGTCTGTAGTTAGCTCACTGATTATGCTCTCTCTATTTTTGTATAACATAACTCTTACACATACATGACTATAAATAGCTATAACTTTGTACCATTTGCATAATAAGTTGGTATAGTACGTAGTTGTTGAGTTGCATTAACTATTGAAGTCTACTTAATGGAGTGCTGACAAGTGGCCTTGGCTACATATCCAAGAGTTAAGTGGCAAGCAAGTGCAACGTGCATTTGAACAGTACTACAAACTGAATTTTTAAAGTGGAAAACTTTTTATTTGATATATCCTAACGTATCGTTGTAATCCTCATTGCATCACAAGTACAATAAATAATTAGACAACACTTTGAAAATTACAGCACCTAGTTATAATCATTTATGATGGCTGATTTATCACCCTATGCGGCTATACAGTATAGATTGGTAAGAAATCATATGGCTTCATGACTTTTTGCACTTTAAAAAACACCCTTGCAATACGTTTTACCCGAAAAAACACCTAGAATGCATTAGTACTGCTGTAATGATGCTGTACCTTGATTAAATGAAGCGAAAAGTCGAATGTTTCGGTGTATAGTGAGTTTTTAAAATTTTGAAATTCACCTTATCATGTGATGGCCATGCTAGTAGAGACAACACCATAACAAGGTTGCAAGTTATGTTTTACATTCAGCACAACATAAAGAACACTTAATATTTCACCATAATAGCTGCCTACTGACAAGTGGCGCAGCAATCATAATTTAGTAACTACTGTTTGACATGCAAGTCACTCTTCAACCAACAAAATTAGAATATTTTTTATGGTACTGACTCTCTACTTATTTTGACCCAAGAAAGTTAAAGTGGCCTTACTGGTAACATAATGCTAGTGTTTTAATTTTTTAAATATTAAATGATTTTTCTTCTTTCTGTTAGGTAAACATTTCGATGCTAGTCAGATATTTGCTGCAAATTATTCTTGCATTGATAATGATGTTTTGGCAGAGTCCCCGACTTACTGCTGTGTTGTTGTCAGTGGTGCCAATTATTGCAATTGGTGCTGTGCAGTATGGTGAGTGTGCATGGCCACAGTATATAAAATTTATCAAACAGTATGGTAGTACTGTTTAGTCTGGATCACCCCAATAATGAACGCTGTCCTCTAGCTTATCTAAACGACAGCAACAATAAATAAGAAATGTGTGTCAATATTGTAAAAAATGCCAAAACCATTTTTTGCCTGTACAGGGTGTATGTCTCCCTACCTGCCTGGCCTGCCTGCCTGCATGCCTGATGCACTCAGACAGGCGTAACTCAATAACAGTTAAGGCTACAGGCTTGATTTTTTCACTGTTCAATGTCAGTTCAGCCCAACGGCATACCGCAGTGCATACAATGCACACATCATGGACTTACCTTTGTCCGCCTTTATGTCCCATTTCTTTTTTTCTGACAGCCCAAGGTGTCGATTCCAATTAACAAGATAGTTACTCAGCTAAGTTTGTAACAGGAATCATCCATAGAGACTGGATTGATTGCAGAGGTACTTCTCCTATTGTTCTTCGCTTGCAATGCTGTGTGACAGGCTGAGCATAGCTGAAAGCAAAGCATAATGGCCACCTCACTTTCGATTCAATAATTGATAATTGGGCTGAGCATAGCTGAAAATGAACGGTATTGGCCACTTACAGTCAGTAATTGATAGTTGGGACGTGCGTTCAGACAAAAACATTAACTCAGGCACCGTTCTTTCTTATGATGCAGTATGCGTGGGTTCATCAGTCATAATAATGTCCACTAGTATATCTGCAGGTGTAGGAGAACTCCCTTGTTTCCCTACCTTTTTTCCTAATTGAACTTGAAATTCCTATTTTTCCTTGTACTTGTAGTATATAAAAAATATTAATTTAAAAATGAAGTAGGGATATAAATGATAAAACCTAGTGAGACAAGAGATGAATGATGCCATTACAATATAGCTCCGTGGAAAATTCCTACACAATGCCAATGTAGGGATTTTCCCACAGAGCTATGTTGTAAATCCATCATTCATCCCTTGTCTCACTAGATTTTATCATGCGGTACGATATTACTGTATAGCAGGGACCACAAAGGAGTAGGTGTAGCCACAAAATAACTTCACCCAAAAACCAGCCTCATTTTTCCCTGATGACAATGAAGCAGCATTGGTTAAGTAAAACTAAGCCCAAACAAGCTTTCAGATCGACCTGAATCACTTTCAACAAGTTGCTACGGAATTTTAAAATAGTTATTTAATGGAATCTTCTGCTGACTGACTGAGTAACTGGCTGACAAATATAACTCGATAACAGCTAAGGCTATAGGCTTGATTTTTTCACTGTTCAACGTCGCTTCTGCCCAAGAGGTGCCTTTTGGCATACCGCAGTATGTACAATGCATTCTTCATGGACTTACCAGTGTCCTCCTTTGTGTCCCATTCATCTTTGCTGACAGTGAAAAGTGTCGATTTGGCAGTAGCACATGATGGCTTCCCTTCGTAACAGAAATCGGCTGTATTTTTCATAGTGGCTATTTTGATTGCAGAGGTGCTTTTCAGACAGTACTTGATTCGTACTGCTGTGTAATGGGTTGAACATAGCTGACAACGAAGCGTAATGGATACTTTACTTTTCAGATGATAGTTGATATAACTGGGGCATGCGGCACCATTCCAGATGCAGTATGCATGGTTTCTCCAGTCATAATAATTATTTACAAAAATATTAATAAACAAGTACTAGGGCTGAGCAATACCGCCATTTTAGTATCACGATCAATACTAAAGCCACTATTCACAATAATGAATAGTTCACGATACTTACAAATAAGTCAATCATAGCTGGTGCTGCATAGTGTATTGCTCAGCATTCCTGCAGGAAGTCTTTAAAGGTAGCATCAAACTAGCCACTATCATCCTTGTTTGCAGTAACAGTTATTGTAAAACATTCTTTGAGGTTATGTTATGGTGTTCACACCTCTCTGCAGGGGTAACCAGGTTATTACTTACAAGGATTTTTTAATGACAATAATGTACAGACATGGTATCACGATAGTTAATAACAAAATATCTCGATATCGATACTTTCAAAATATCGCGATATATCGTTAAAATCGCTCAGCCCTAACAAGTACACAAAAAATTGGAATTTTCAACTAGAGTAGGGACCATAGCACATCAATAAGTACTGAAACAATTAGGAGTAGTCCATGATATTAAATCACAGTAAAACAGTAAGGAGTGTTACATCCCTACTGTGCATTTCCGTTATGAAATCTGAAATAAGTTGTTTTACTGAATCATGGACTAAAAAGTACTGAAACAAGTTGGAGTAGTGTACGATATTAAATCACAGTAAAACAATAAGAAGTGTCATATCCCTACTGTGCTCAAGATTCCATAATGGAGATGCACAGTAGGGATATAACACTCCTTATTGTTTTACTGTGATTTAATATCATGGACTACTCCGACTTGTTTCAATACTTTTTATCGATGTGCTATGGTCCCTACTCTAGTTGAAAATTTCAATTTTTTGGTGTATTTGTCATTTATGTCTCTACTTCATTTTAAATCAAAAATATACTAGTTTGTTAGTTTTATGCTATAGCTATACAGTTATGATATTCACACGTGACTGTTTTATTAGAATATTAAACATGGCTGTTGTATTAGGATGACTGCTTTATTACAGTATCTTGGGCTATACGCAATATATGTGACCGAATTTTGGAAAACCACCCTTATGGTCATGCCTGAACCAGTTAGGTCTGGGCGATAGTGCATACATATTGATATTGCTATGATAGTGATTCTTCAATCTTTCGCAATATTTTAAAGGCACACCTATCAATACTATAAATATCGATACTCAAACGATAGAAGTGATAGCGATATATGTCTGTCAAATGTGTAATGCTTTCTTTTGCTGATGCACAAGAGCAATATTATCACTTAAGCTAATGCTCTCCTGGTCATCGACAGCAGAGGTGTGATGCCACGAGAGGTGTGATGCCATGAGTTTCTATAAGCATGCAGATTATAAATAGAATATTGCAGATGAACATGGGAAACCAGATGATGCTGTTGAACTCAATTCTGACGATTTTAGTAGCTGACAAAAAGGAAATGGAGAGCAGTGACTTGTAAAACAACGTAGAAAGAAGTTGAAATACATTGGTGGCACTAGCAACTTACATTTTCATCTGAGAGAACATCGCAAAAGTGAATATGAAGGGAACAACGTAGAAAGAAGTTGAAATACACTGGTGGCACTAGCAACTTACATTTTCATCTGAGAGAATATCGCAAAAGTGAATATGAAGGTGTAGTACAGGCGAGTACAGAGGAAACGCCTCATTGTAGCACGAAGCAGGTTGTATCATCATCACAAAGTACTATCCAAGATAGCCTTGCTAAAGCGATTCCTTTACCACATAATTCAGAAAGGTGCAAAAAGCTTACAAAGGCTGTTCGTTATTTTACTTGCAAGGACCAACAACCTTTTTGACACCATTAATGACAGTGGATTTAGACACATACTGCGTGTATTTTGAGCCTTGTTATACTCCTCTGGACTGGAAGACTATTGCATTGAACCATATTCTTACCATGTATGATACTGTCAAAGCAGATATTACAAAACAAGTTGCTGATGATCTCCAGTACTTCAGACACAGCTACGTAGCTGTTATTTGACAGCATCATTTGAAAAGAGGTTACATTTGGTTGTTTGCAGCAGCCCATACTGGTGAATTGATATCTGAAGCATTGGAAGAAGTGCTGTCTGAATGGAATTTAAGGTGTGAAAAATTAGTGACTGCAACCACAGATAATGGGTCCAATGTTGTTTGTGCCATGGATTTGTTAGGTTGAACATGTATCAGTTGTTTCAGCCATACAATTCAGCTTGTTATTGAAAAGGTTATGGATATTCCATGAATAAGTAGAGCTGTTGCTTCAGTTAGTGGGACATTTCAGTCATTCTTCAAAGTCATCATACCTATGTATTAAAACAAAAACAGTATGACTTGAAACATTATCAACTTTGTTTGATTCAGTCTGTGGCCACCAGATGGAAATTCTTCTTGCTATATGATGGAGTGCATCTTTGCTCTCTCAGCCACCCTATCACAGCTGCGAAAAAGTGATCTTATGCCTACAGATTCAGAAATTAGCACAATGTACAATTTATGAAAGCCTTTGTAGAAATGACCAAGCCATTGGGAGTGAGAAATGTACCTCACTTATTCATCAAATAACAAACAAATATTTACTTCTCTGATGATGACAGTCCTTTGGTGAAACAAATGGTAACTAAGGTGAATGAGTATTATGGAGTGGCTGTGACTTGGAAGTTTTAAATAAATGTATGCTACTACACCTGTAGATCCTTGATTCAAAAATGTTTCATTTGCATTTAGTGACAATCTACTTGATGAACTAATAGAAGTAGCCAGAAATAGATTGAGACCCTGCTTCTAGCTCACATGTACCCTCCTCAAGTGTCACCACTTCTAGTACTCTTGTGTCAAGGCATAAAGAAGGAAAGCTAAAGAAATTATTACCTGACATCACATTATGGTGACTCATACACCACACCATCTTCCTTTAATTTCATACACAGTATAACCTTACCAACAAGTGTCATGTGGGATTAGAAATGTGGCATTGTTCATAGGCGGCTTAAACATTTACACACTGAATTTCCACAGGCACGCAACTGCACTTGAACATTCACAGACTTGTTACCAGTTTACAGCTGTCCAAAACATGTAAATCAGGCCTGTTACACATATTAAAGCAAGTTACAGGCCTGCTAACATACAAAACAGCTATTTCTGTGGACTAAATTTTTAAAAAGAAAGTCTGTGGCATTGGTATAATCTCAGATACAGGTCTGTGGCATTTATGAGAGTCACAAAATGCAACAGGATTGTGCAATTATTGTACGGGCTTGTAACATATTTGAGAGTGTTCAGGTTTATGACATATTTAGGTGGCCTGTAGCCATCTTTGAATAACAGGCCAGTAACCATCTTGCTGCTGCCTTCACAGGCCATAAAACAATACATGCATTCGTGTATTAGGCTTGTAACAAAATAAACCTTTTGTAAGGGTAGTATATAAAATGAAGTAGGGATCTACTGTAAATGATAAAAACGGGTGAGAAGATTGTATGAATGATGGTATTACAATGTAGCTATTTGTAAAAATCCTTATTTCGGCAGTGAACAAAGTAACTACGTATGACATGCCATTGTAGAGATTTCTCGCAGAGCTATAGTATTTTGTAATGCCCCACCATTCATAAAATCTTGTCTCACTAGTTTTTACTGCTTAGATCCCATTTGTAAATAATTTTAACTAGGCGTGTGCCCGGTTGTGAATGCATGCTTGGTTTACTGAAATTGTTTTCCAAAAAATGTTTGTATGCATATTTGTTTGTCTTTCCACGCCCACATGAGCAAAATGGTATATGCTAAAAGCAGCCTGTATGCAAGAATTGAAGAACCTGTATAAACCAGCTTTCACTTTGAAGCGGTATATGGGCGTAAAACAACCAAACGCAGTGTGTCTGGCTTCATATGCTACCAGAAATAATGAGGAGAAAGGGCTGTGTCCCATACTGATGAGAAAGAAAATGAAGGGCAGTCTAAACAGTTCGCATAAGAAAACCGATAGACACACTGTAAAACAGTTGAGAAGATAGTTCTGTACATAATTTGTAGTTTGTTGGAGTTATTCTTCCTTAGCAATGCATACAGTAGCACCATAATTACTAAATTACAAAATAATTCATGAATTACAAAATACACTAAGTTACAGTTTTTACTAATCTAATTATCTAGCTGAATTACAGTATTACAATAATAGCATAGCATTAATATTAACTAAATTGTATACACAGTTGATTAATTCCCTATTTAGCTAGAATGGGGTAGTACTATATAACTGCATGGACATCTGGTTTTTAAAAGTAGTATAACTTAAACGCTTAAACCCGCATATCCAGAAACTGGATTTAAACTTAATTAGTACGCATGCCTTGCACAAAGCACTGTAACTTTTGAAGATTTTGTCTTATGGTTACACAATTACTTTATTTTACTCTGGTAACAAGGATTAAAACTTTTCGGTAAGGAAACAACATGCAAATCCTTTAGTACCTTTACAAAACAATTCATAACTGAATGGTGGTTGCTACTATCACCTTGCAACAGGTTTCGTTCTATTCGCCGTTAAAGTTTCCATCAGGCCATATATGACGCACGTGAGTAAACCCAAAATTGAAATTCAACTCATCACTAGAATTCTGAAACACAGAGATGTAATTTGCTGTTGTTTGTCACTCATGACAAGTAAGCTGCTGTAGTTACAGTGTTCATTTAACCTTCTCCGAGTAGTCCAGTAAACAGACGTTTAATCAATGTGTAGGCTATAAGAATTAAGTTACCTCTAGTATCGTCATGCGTGCCCATATTGTGTAAACACGCATTTCCCAAAAGTTATTTGCAGGTTTAAGGGTTAATATACTATAGTGAGTATAGCCCCAACGGGTATCAGATTGTGAGGAATTGTGAAATGGCAACCAAGAAATGCTGTAATGATGTTAATGTCAATTAATTTTTATAGTGATAGCAGGGTCAGCACTCTTCTTTCACTGCTTGGCTGTTTTGGCATAGATGCCACAGGATCTGGTGTTTGTAGTGGAAAATGATAATATAGCATGTATGTACATGTGAGTGATGGCAGCCTTTTCTTCCTGGCAAAGAGCAGTTAAGCTTTACCTGGTAGGCCTGTAGAAAAAAAGAAATTTATAAAATTGTTTACCATTTACTAACCTGGTTTGTGAAGTCTTGTTAGTGTGACTTGCTTAGCATATCAATTGGAAGTGAGTAACAAAGGCTTATTATTGTCCTGTTGTCATGTAACACACAACAACTTGAAAATCATGATGATGATCATAGTCGTGATGGGTATATTAAACATGCCTTTGAGGACTTTGACGAAATTTGTACTGTTTATGTATTGAAGACCCATTATATCTGTTCTAGACTACTTCCTTAAGGTAACATCTAGCCAGTTGCCTAGTATTTATTATTTATCAAACCAGACTAACCTGTTAACTTGCTATAATTATTATAAATTAGAACTAAAACGGGTAGCAATTTTTACTATCTGGATATCCTGAACTATGATGTCACTATCCATAGGATTTCCAGAAAGGCTTATCAATAATAAGCCTTTCTGGAAATCCTATGGATAGTGACATCATCATTTGTGACCCAGTCTGGGAAAACCGGTCTTATTGTCTATTTAAAAGTATCAAGAAACACTGGTTTTAAGTATTTAGTGTGTTGTAGCTCACCAATAGTTGAAGCTATGTGTACCAAATTTCACATGTTTTACACCAATTCCTTACCTTCCAGAACATCCACTGTGCAAGTAGCCAACAACTAAGTTTCCCACCATTTTAGATAGTTTTTAAACCGAGGTTGACTGTATCAGGCGAGCTGCAAAAAAGGTGGGAGGCGGGAAGGCGGGCAAGATTGTGTTCAAAATTTGAAAAGGAAGGCGTAGGGATGAATTAGGCCAAGTTTTGAGCCATTCAGATCTCAAAATTGGCTAAAATGAAAGGAAACCGACAGCAGAGGTACTTATTCAACACCACAGAGCTGTACAGCCACATACAGTCATCCCCAGGCTGACCAGAGCTCCATTAAGGCCCCACACCACACATACAGGTTGCCACTTGCTTGGGAAAAGCAGCCAGCAAAACCAGACCACTCAAGTCTAGCTGATTTTGATTGTGAAATTAGATAGTTTATTCATGTAGCTTTGTGTCCTGGGTGAAAAATTGACTCTGCTGACATGGGTGATAAGACCGGTTTTCTCAGACTGGGTCACATTTACTGTATATAAAAACATGACATATGAACCCACTTGCTATACCCATAATTTACACCTGTAGATCAGAAGCAAACATTGCATTTGTGCAATGATTGGGCCAGGTTGTAGTCAAATTATTAGTGCAAAAGCTTTGTATTAAAAATGAAATTGTTAGCAACTATCCTGATAGCTTCAGGATATTAAATTATTATCTGGATATTGAATTAATATCTGGATATCCACTTATCTGTTTCATCCCTGTTATAAACAGCTCCATTTCACCTACTACTAAATGTTAATTTAGAATCTTTGTTGCAAGAAGGTGTCTAATAAAATATTCTGGTCCTTGTTTCCTAATTTACCTGCTGTTATTGTGCATGATGTCTCCTATAGGGCGTATGGTAAAATCACTACAGAAAAATTACCAGGACAAGTTGGCTCTTGCCAGCAGTGTTGCAGAGGAGTCAATCAGTAATATTCGTACCGTGCGTATATTCTCTAATGAGAATAAGATGGTATCTTCCTATGGTAAAGACATTAATCAGAGCTTTTTACTTGGAAGAAAACTTGCTGCTGTAATGGGTGTGTTAATTATTGTGTTGCTTATTTGTGTTTTTGTGATGTGATTATTTTGTGTATGTGTGCGCGTGTGTGTCCATGTGATCACAACTCATGGTAGTGTGTCGAGCAGCCAAGATAGCCGGTGCACCACACTATGAGTCTTTTAAAAGGAATAAAGAAAAAGAGATTTTGCACATACACAGCTTTACTTGAAAGAATATGATTTTTGCAATATTGTTGCCTTCTAGCAACCCACATACCACATGTAAGCAAAATCACTGTACAGTATGAGTTTGTGAAATATATAAACCTTCCTAGTCAGGCTTAATTTCTTTGTTTTTTTCTTTGTGTTTTGTGGGGGCCTTATTTTTCTTCCTCTTTTTGCACACTTACAGAAACCAGTATAATGCATATTTCAAATCATATTAAGTCTGGTGCGAATTTGATAAACATTGGACAATTATTTGCAAAAGATTTTTTGTCACACTTGTAGGGAATATTGGAGTAGTTTGAAAATGGTGTGTGTATAAGTTAATCATCATAGCTCTAATCTTTTTGTGATTTAAGTAGAGGTGTACCGATAATCGGATCGGCTATAATATCGGCCACCAATATGGTAATTTTTACCAATATCGGTATCGGTACAGAACAGCAGGAGGACCGATATCGCTACCGATATTTATACAGTAGCAATAGTTTGTACATAAACGGATTGTGCATTGGTTTTCTACGTTATTCATGTGGCTCTTTAGTGTCAGTGGCTTATTGTTCACTCTGAAACAAGCGCTACGCTACGAGAAGCCATATAAATACACGTGATTCTACTGTCTGTTGCTGGAAAGCTTATCACAGTCTTTATAAATGAAGCAGTTATAGAGTACCTTGTAATAAAAGAAGGGCCACAGGATAGCCAAGGAAACTTGCTGTACCAGCTTTCTCACAAAGCAGAGTAATGCAGAAATATCTGTATAAGGCTTCATGGGAGTATACATAAAAATGTTTGTGGGTGCCTAGTTGTCTGGATTGCACAATAGAAACCCAAGCTGTATACCACCACAGGCAGAGTATAGCAATTAATACATGCACTTGTTGTTGTAGGGTTGGTAAATGTGCACTTTTAACTATAATGCAAATATCGGATTGACTATCGGTTATCGGCTTCTTTTGGTGGCATCGATATCGGATATCGGTACATGCCAAAAACCCATATCGGTACACCTCTAGATTTAAGGTGGGAGCTACCTACATATTGGATCTTGTTTTCACTGGGTAGGAAATTGTTGTTTGCTTCACTGTACCATTGTAAGATAGTGTTATGGCAATTGAAGTTCACAGAGAAAATCCAGGTACGGCTGTGCCAGCTCCCATCCAATCCTGAGATACAAGAGTGTTTAATCAAAATCATTCTACTGCCAACTGCGCTAGTTAGGCCTTTGAAACTTTTACTAGGGCCTAGCTACATTGTTCTTACTAGCTGTATCAAACAGCATGGAAGTACTGTTTAAGCAGGGATCCTCCCAAAAATGATGCACGCCGCCTAAAAATTCTGCCTTTAAAGATCGTCCTAAAAACACCTTATATTATGCAAAAATGCATCTGAATGTTTTTAGCGAATACATGTGTACCTAAAGAAAATTACCTTTACGGAACAATATTAGTCCATCTATCATCAAATACAGCGTTAAAACAAGAAAACACTTATAGGCAACCAGATATAGAATTAAAAAAAAAAAAAAAAAAAAAACTCTTATTGTTGTCCTGCCTGCCTGCCTGCCTGCCTGCCTGCCTGCCTGCCTGCCTGCCTGCCTGCCTGCCTGCCTGCCTGCCTGCCTGCCTGCCTGCCTGCCTGCCTGCCTGCCTGCCTGCCTGCCTGCCTGCCTGCCTGCCTGCCTGCCTGCCTGCCTGCCTGCCTGCCTGCCTGCCTGCCTGCCTGCCTGCCTGCCTGCCTGCCTGCCTGCCTGCCTGCCTGCCTGCCTGCCTGCCTGCCTGCCTGCCTGCCTGCCTGCCTGCCTGCCTGCCTGCCTGCCTGCCTGCCTGCCTGCCTCTCTGCTGACCACAGTCACATAGCTGAAGGCCAAACAGAGCAGTGCATGGCCACTATTTTATGCCACAATAACAAACTCACCAGTGGCATGTGCCTTTTGGGGTTACATGCAGAAACAATGAAACCATTAATTTTCCATATCAACATTATCTTGAGCAGCATATTGAAGTGTTATGCTTGGTAAATACCTGTATCTTCATGATTTGATCGAGGCCACACCCATTATCGTGATCTAGTGTGGAAACTACTCATCTTAATCTATTAACGTAATCATGATGACCACACCCCTTTGTTGATGGTCTAGCTGTATTTATATAAGGCTAGCAAAGTGAAGATGTGAAATAGTGGCATGTCCCTCAGGGGCGGATTAGGGAAGGGGGCCAGGGGGGACTGCCCCCTGGCCCCTTTTAGAATTTTTTATTGTGTTGCTCATTGTTATTGCTATTGTTGTTATTGTTATTAGTGCTTTACAGTGACCAGCACTGAAGGTCTGACAGCAACATGTGCTGCAGCCTTAGGATTACCTAACCTAACTTCAAGGACTTAGAATTAGTGACTTATAGCTAGGCACCTTAGACATAATTCAAACGTTTTTGATGCAGTTTATGACTATGTATAATATAATAAAACTGTCTCTAGCAAATTGTTATCCATATAGGCAAAGCACAAGGGGAACTAGGTGGTTAGAGCCCCCCTACATTTAGAGATTGAGGTACTCTAGTAGAACAGTTATTTACTCTGATAAAACAGCCATTTACTTTGATAAAACAGTCAATAGTAGCATAAGTACAAAACACTGTTTGTCATTTTAAACAACTTAAACAGCTGTTATAAATTGAGTTACTGATTCTATAAACACCCTAGTAACTATAGAAATTCTCTGGAGATGAAAAATCATGCAGCTGCTACACACCATATTCCAGGATTATCTATATGTTTAAATATTTGTGCAGGGGACCTTATGCTAATTCTGTTTTGTAGCTTGGTTATTATGTATTTGAACATTCAATAAAATCTTTCAACTTAATTTAAACCGAAGTTAGCACCAAAATCATTCAATTTTCTTATAGACTCTATAGCTAGTACCAGCTCAGTAGCATGCATTCTTGCTTCTGGCATTGAATTTTCATAAACATTTGTGACCAGATCTGCAAGAACCCCATATGTTAGCGCATTTTTTGAATTCCAGTTTATTAATTTTTTCTTTATCTACGGTGTAGATAGCCAAAGGAATGGCCAACCGAAATTTCAGCTCTAGAAGCCAAGAACTTTAGAAGTTACAGTGCTAAAAAGTGACAACAGCAGAAAAATCAATTGTACAGTGACGATATGGAAAGTAAATTACAGGTGCTTGAATACACGGTCATAACTTTTGAATGCAATTATCTACCTTTCACCATCGGTTTCTGCATTAACAGGCAAATCCATTGCTGGGTAAGTTTTGTCTTTCAGGCCTTCTCTAAAAGCTGGGTGAAAGTGAAAACGTGAGAAAAATACAACGACAAACCGCTCGTCCAATGTAAGGCAAAGTAATGCTTGTATAACGAACTCCTCTTGCTTTAGGGATCACAATGCTATCATAGTTTTTGCTGTTATCACCTTCCTTCATAGTGAAACAAGCGTTAAAAAATTTAAGGAATTTTTTTTTTGATTTTGTAAATATTTCACCCATTACGTTTATCACATTCTACTGTAAAATTAGGATTGTGCTAACATGGGATTCTTGCAGATCCAGTCACATTTACATATTTTAGTGAAAATTGCCACCAAATTCAATATCAGAAGGTTGGTTTTTCAAAATTCCTTGAGGAACCTAACACTATATGTATACTAGTTAATTCTTTCAAGCTCAGTATCATACGGTGCGATAGTACTGTATAGTAGGGACCACAAAGGAGTAGGCGTGGCCCACGAAATAACACCAGCCTCAATTTTCCCTGATGATGATGAGGCAGTATTGGTTAGGTAAAACTAAACCCAAACAAGCTTTCAGATCGACCCGAAACGCTTTCAACAAGTTGCTACGGAATTTTAAAGAAAAATTATTAACGGAGTTTTCTACTATCTGACTGCCTGACTAACTGATGCCTTCAGACAAGCGTAACTTGATAACAGCTATAGTATGTTCGCGTTGAGCTGAATCCTCAAAAACATTTAATAACTCATGGATGCAATTACACACGATCTTGAAATTTGGCTCATTTGCAGTACTGCTTGATCCGCTAAAAATATTTCAAAATCTTGTTGTTCAAATGTTTGACATAATATTTACGGCCAATCACAATTTTCACAATACATTTCCTATGGAGAAGCCATATAAGTACAGTGTCCATTAGAGCCCTTTCCCGAACTTGTAATGGAGCCAAACTGTACATGTCTGTTGTTGACACCTTTGCTGTTACCAATAATCATCTGGTTGGCAGAAATGTTAACTCTGTTGAGAAAAAATCCACTTAATTTTTAGCTGTTTTTCAGGGTTCAGCTCAACATGAACATACTATAAGTCTACGCGGGCTTGATTTTTTCACTGTTTGACATCGCTTCAGTCCGATAGGTGCCTTTTGGCATAACGCAGTACATACAATGCATTCTTCATGGACTTACCAGTGTCCTCCTTTCTGTTCCATTCATCTTTGCTGACAGCGAAAGTGTTGATTTGGTGGTAGCACATGATGGCTTCCCTTCATAATGGAAATTGTCCGTATTTTTCATAGTGACTATTTTGATTGCAGAGGTACTTTTTGAACAGTTCTTGATTTGTACTGCTGTGTAATGGGTTGAACATAGCTGACAACAAAGCATAATGGAGACTTCAATTTTCAGATGATAATTGATATAACTGGGGTGCGTGGCACCATTTCTTTCTTTTGGTATGCAGAGATTGTAGAGGTGCTTTTCGAACAGCTCTTGATTTGAAATACTGTCTAACAGGTTGAACATAGCTGACAACGAACCGTAATGGATACTTCACTTTTCAGACGATAATTGATATAGCTGGGGCGTGCAGTGCCATTTCAGATGCAGTATACATGGGTTCACCAGTCATAATAATTATTTACAAAAAAGTTAACAAATAAGTACACAGAAAATTTTGGAATTTTCAACTAGAGTAGGGACCATAGCACATCGATAAAAAGTACAAATCATTGTTAAAACATGCCAATGTCCCGATTTTCCCACTGAGCTATGCCGTAATACTGTACATATCTTGTTTCACTACGTTTTATCATTTAGATCTAGGGCTCTCACGATTAACCCTATAAGGACCAAAGAAATTTATACAGTGCCTACCCTGAAAACCTGCAAGTTTAATTACGCATTTTATTATTTGACAAGTTTGTAGTGTTACCAAAACTCCAGGAAGTAGTAAACATTATAGTAGACAAATCGCCTATCAATAACAGCACTATCTAACTTAAAAGTGTGTAGAACATACCATTTTCAAATAACAAGTTGATCTGTCATGAACGGTGATGATCTTTCTTCTTTGTAATGCAGTTCTTTTAAAATTGCTCATCCATCTCTATATAAAGTGCCACATCACGTGATCTTGTATACCACAATTTTTCAACTCTAATTAAGGAACACTATGAAAGTTGAATTATTAAAATCGGTTCATCACAGAGGAAGATACAAGGCGATTTCTACAAGGTTAGTTTTGTTGTTGTGTAAATACAATAATTATTGTCTTTATTACAAGGCTGTTTCTAACCAGTTTAGTTTCACGTAACATTTTATAATTGTGTATATATCAACAGAATCGCCTACTAATGGCAAACAAAATAGGCCCGTAGCTTCTACTACTGCGAAGATATAGCTCTTTGTTTACTGCCTATTCACTTGGACGTACATGTACGACGGCAGGCTTTTGTGTGAGGCTATATTTGGATGTACGTGTACGATGCTGGTCCCTAAAGGGTAAATCGATTAAATCAACTAATCGATGAAAAAATATAATCTATTTGTAGTTTGTAGTCGATTAATCGGGTAGTATACACATGTCATCAATAAAAATTCTAGCCTTTTTTGCTCACTACAACAAATAGAAAACCTATTTTCCATAGAGCATTATGTTATGAGAAACCATGCAACTGCACATGTGAGTACTCTTATGGATATATCCACCCTTAAGGATATATCCAGAACTTTGAAGACTGACTCAGCTGCCTTGTAGACTTTTGAGCCCAGTCACAGCCTGTCAGTGAACAAATCGCTTATTAAGCTTTTGATAAATTGCTATGCCATGCAAATTATTTCATGTTTGTGTGTGTGTGTGTGTGTGTGTGTGTGTGTGTGTGTGTGTGTGTGTGTGTGTGTGTGTGTGTGTGTGTGTGTGTGTGTGTGTGTGTGTGTGTGTGTGTGTGTGTGTGTGTGTGTGTGTGGTGTGTGTGTTCTGTGCAGCTCCTCCTCGACATTTGATCACTCAGTAGACTTTCCTGGCTGGTCACCGTAGGCGACCCTTTTGATGACTCTAAATCATAGGAATGCAGATACAAAAAAATAGCTATACTGATTGCTAACCTTGATACATAGACTATCGTGCTGTTGAATCCTGTGTTTCATCCATTTATTACTTAGTGCGCAGCCTTTCTTCAATGCTCCATAAACTGGTAAACCTACAAAATGCACGGAAACTGGAACGCAGATGCAATGCAAACACACCGCTTAGAGAACACAACACAAATACAGAACAACCCAACACAAACACAACAGGAACTTTATTGATCGCTACTGTATAAGCTGGGCATGACTATGAATCACGTCAGCAACACAGTACCAGTGACAATTTGCTGGCCCTGACCCAAAAAATCTTTCCCACCAAAACAGATAGCCCAATAGGAATTTTTACTTTTATTTGTCCTCTGAAAAATTATATTATCATAAATGGCTTTGTACATTTACCAAACCCTATCCAATTGTGTGAGACTCTGGAAGAGAAGTCACAGCCATTATTAAACTTTATTAGCATTAACATCATTGCAGCCATTTGTTGGCTGCCACCTTTGATTTCACAACTTTTCGCCCAGGATTTCTAAGACCGCGCCTTTTTTCACAGCTTGGCTGTTTTTGTGCAGATATTGCTTCTTTTTGTAATTGCAAGTTCCAATGGTTGGCCTTGATAATTTCTTTTAACTTTTTCCCTTTACTATAGGAATTGTCAAAGACTGCGTAGCTACATATATGAAGAACTGAAATAAGACAAATTTTGAAGGCTTGTATTATATATATCCCAATGATAACTTGGCAGATTGAACTCAAATTAGGAATAGGAGAGGCCCTACCCTAAGGAAGCTTCCACAGCAGAAACAATTAATTATACTGTTCAAGCACTATGGAGCTATGGATACATGAAAACTTTAAAAAAAAATTTATTTTATTTTATTCTGGGGTTACCAGCACTCCTTGCCACCACCCCTAACACTAAAGATGTTAAAAGTGCTAGATAAACACTAAAAACAAATTTCAGTCAATGAGCTGGAGCCATCTGACTCTGAGCTAGTGCAAGGTCAAGTGCTCCTAGTTAAAGTGGACAGCCCTGATGTTATCTAGCTCCTCTCAAACACATAACAGCGGAGCGTGACAAAGAATAACTAATCCTGCAATGCAGCCATTACATCACAGAACTATATGATAACTCCTTCTGTAGAGAGACAAGGAAAGCAAGTCTTCTGTAAAATACAGCAGTAGCATGACCCATACCACCCCATAATGTTTAAAATACAAGTTGGGGTAAAAGCATCCATTTCAATTTCCCTAATATGTTGTTCATACTTCTCTTGTTTCTTGTGTTCAAAATGTTGATAAAGTGAGGATACTTGGGTACCACAGTATGAAGGTGCATTAACTGAATAGCATTAAATACTCTAACATCAAAAAATGCCTTCTGATATTTACCTCCCCAGAATCCTGAAGCAGAAACGTCTACACAAGTTCCATCTTTATTATTAGCTGTTGCATATCGAAGGGTCTCACCTGTAAGAAGTTGCAACAGATACATGAAAATGACATTTTCTGGTTCCGTAAAACAAACATGTCACCCACCCACACTGGCTGTACCTAGATGCATGTCACACTTGATATAGGCTATTTTCATAATTTTTGTAGTACTCTAATAGAACACACATTTTTTTCTGAGCACTTCGATACAATGCATATAGAATGTTCTAGAATTTCCACTGATAGATTTACGAGTTATCATTCTAGTGTACTAAACCAGAACTTTCATTTATAAGGTAGAAACTATGTGAGGTGAGCAAATGACAGTAGTAGAGTATTAACGGGCTTCAGTATATTGGTGTGGAGGTCCATGGCTCAAACCCAGGAGAAATTTTTTCCCAACTTTTTTGCACATGTTTTTTACTTTTCAGTGACTGTTCTATTAGAGTATCTCTATTGCAATTTTTTCACGTTTGGTTTTGCTTTATATCTCCTTAGCTACATGTAATACTCTCAGTACTTTCAAACCACAGAAAGTTTGCACTACGTAGTAGTTTCATGTACAGACCGATTTTCAAGTTATTCCATCAAGTGGATTACCCTGTAGGCATGACAACAAATTGCTTTTGTAATTTTCAAAATTGTGCATAACTCCATTTTTCTTAGTTGGATTTATATGAAAATTTGGCTGTAAATGTGCTGCAATATGTTTGAAGTCAATCATATAAAGCATGCACAAGTTTTTGCAATTTTTCTAAAGTGTACGTAAGAAGATTAAGAGAAGAAATACGAAGAAAATATGACGAACTTTAAAGTGATGGCTAGGCAGATTAAGCTCAAATTTGGAATAGGAGGTGCCCTATCCTGAGGGAGTTTCCACAGTGAAACTGGTTAATTTCCATTCATATTGAGCAAGTTTTTGCAATTTTTCTAAAGTGTACGTAAGAAGATTAAGAGAAGAAATACGAAGAAAATATGACGAACTTTAAAGTGATGGCTAGGCAGATTAAGCTCAAATTTGGAATAGGAAGTGCCCTATCCTGAGGGAGTTTCCACAGCGAAACTGGTTAATTTCCATTCATATTGAGCTACAAATACATGAACATTTTGTTGGTGTCTGTAAAATACACACTTGTCTGCCGCGCATCTGTACTAGCTGTACTTGGCAGCTGATACATTGTGCGTAGTGTATGCATGATTAATTATTATCCAATACTATGACTATAGTATTATGTATGTATCTCTCATGTCATGGTCACTTGATGGTTTTTGCAGGCATTTTTTCTGGTGTGGTGAGCCTTTTGATACAGGTGAGATTTGCAGCTTGTGTGTCATCAGTATATGATACAGACAACAATTATATATTGGTTTAACAAATACCTGGACTGTTTAGCATATGTAATACTACCATACACAATAGTGTTATAGACAACACAAATACACGATAAAGTACTTCAAATTTGCACTGTTTGAATTTTAAAGTTCAAATTTTAGCCCTATTACAAAAGTTCTGTATTGAAATTAATAAACAGGACGTTGTGTTAGATACTACAGGAATATGTGCAGGATTACAAAATACTGGAATAATCCTGACCTGCTATATATGTACTGGGGAGAAAACTGACTGTTCTATTAGGGTGACTACTGTATTACAGTATCTTGAGTCAGCCTCCTACATACAAGGGATGTGGTCACTATTCCTAATTTTCACCATGCTGTCATTATAAATACAGCTAGACCATGAGGTCATCATGTTTAAGTTTAAAAAATTATATTGTTTATTAAGGGGTGAGGTCTTTGTGCTCTAGTCAACCAAGATCATTAATGGGCGTGGTCTTGAATCAATCTACCAGGTGTCCACCATACCTTTTACAGCGGCATGGCATAAAATGGTGGCCGTGTGCTGCTTTGTTTGGCCTTCAACCTTGCAACTGTGGTCAGGCGGGCTGGCCGGCATACCAAAATTCAAGTTTTGGTTATTCTTTATTTTTGTTTCTGCTGTACGTATTTGGTGCTAGATAGACCTTTATCCCATAAGATGTTTCTAGGATAATTTTTAAAGGTGGCATTTTAGGTGGCTAACATCATTTTAGGGTAATCCGTACTGTTTAACAGCACACATTGTGTTTATTTGTATTGGTGAATTATTGTACTATGCAGGGTGCAGCTGCATTGGTGTTATGGTATGGAGGTTACTTGGTTTATCACTCTGAACTGACTGCTGGTGCCCTCACCTCTCTCATGTTGTATACACTCAACCTGGCTATGGCTTTTGGCTTCCTGTCCAGCCTGTATGGAGACTTCATGAAGGTACAAAATGAAAATTTATTTTGAGAATTCATCTTAGCTCCTAAAAAACATATTTTGCATTTTTTGGTTTTTAAAATCTAAAAATACCCAGATGGGTTACCTAAATACTTTAATTTCCAACAGGACAACTGGAGTAAGATTTACTATCTAGTAGGTACATAATGCCCTTCGAGGATGACTTCGGTTTGAAAAGAGAAAAGGGTAGATTGTTTTCCTTTCTGCCTCCTTATCTTTTGTGACCCTACATGTATAAGTAAAACTCATTACTGTACTTCATTCATGGTTGTTTTAAGCTGCAACTTGGGGATTAGAAATAATTGGCTGCTTTTATCTATTACATATTAATATCCTTATGTTTCTAAATATATTATTTGGCTGTAGAGATGCATAAGTTTACACCTAAATTTCTCATCTTACAGGCGGTTGGTGCTTCTGTCAGAGTGTTTGAATTATTAGATCGTCAGTCTTCTGTTTATGATGGTAATCTTCAGTTGGATTCGTTCAAAGGAGAAATAAAATTCGACAATGTATCTTTTAGTTATCCTTCACGACCCGACACTGTTGTACTAAAGGTATTGTTTAATTTATACAATTAGATGTGTCCTATTGTTGATACTAGTGTATTAAAAATTAAAGAATCCAAGCAATAAAAAGTAGTGAAACGAGATATTGTATGAATAATGGTATTGTGACATATACTTTGGCATGTTGTTTTCTTCAATGCCAAAGTAGGGATTTCCGACATACATTAGCTATATTGTTCATATAATTAATTTGCTTTGATCCTTATTTCTTTTATAAATAAACAATTTTTTGTGTGTTAATTTGTTTACTTATTTTGTTATAATACAAATTTACCTAGTGAATGTAAGTTAACAGATCAGGTACTTGGAGGTGTATGGTGCTACATACAAGAACAAACAAGCCCAGCCTAACTGGAATGTACTAATGGAGTATTGTACCATTGTCTGTGTGCCATGGGATAGCGGCCCCTACTAAGTGTCCAAGCTGCTGGCAAGTCAACTGCTTCAGTTTGTGACTGCTCTAGTACGCTTAGTCAAATTCTGTAATTTCCCAGTGATTCAACACTACTCACAATGCCAAAGACTTCCTGCTGATTGAGGTATCAACGTAGCGCAGTACTCAATCCAGCAACTAACAAGACTGTCAGCTCTGACTTACCTGTCTGCACTCATCCTTGTCACTACTGGCACCAAGGATATCATGGCTCACCGCGTTTATGACGCTATTCATATTGCTCCAGCAAATTCTTCCTCATTGTCAACTACTGTTATGCCAGAATCAGCCACCTTTACGTTAGCTACCCAGTCATCTGCTCCAGTACTAACTCAAGGCAGCATTCTAATGGTATCATAAGTTACTCCATCAACCTACAATCCAGCCACACCTGCTCCGTCATCATTGACTCTGACTCCCAAACTATAGGCCCAGCTATTGTTCCTAATGGCACTATTCCTCACAATGCCACTTCAGTAAGCAAAAATACTTCTCTACCAAGTGATAATCTATTGCCTGCCTCTGCCATCAATGTTACCATGCAGATGCCAAGTAACTCCCTGCAGCTGGTGACTACAATCGTCAATACTGCCAACCATGACAATGACCTGTTCAGGCATCACAATCAACTAATTAAAGCTACTGAAAACTCAACTACATGAAAATAATGATTACACAATTATTGAGAAGAGGCTCCTGTGGTCTGCTTTAACATTAGCATTCTATGGATTCCTCAGGACAAGCTAATTAACAATTTACAGTAGTCTGACATACAACTTACAACAGTATCAATCTGTACTTTCAAGACAATCCAAGACTGACCATTTCAATATAGACAGTCCATAACTCTTCAAGTAACATCAACATCCACCTGTCCACTGAGAGCAATGAACTTATTTGCTGAATGATGCACAGACTGGAGTGGCCTGTTGAACTGTGGTGGTCATTCAACCCTTTATCTTAAGGCCAACTAATTAACATGTGCATTATGCAGCAAAGCGCTGGTTAGGCTTCCACCGATATAGAAAAATACCTACTGATCCGATACCGATACCTAGAGGTAAATTTTCACCGATACTTGATACCAATACCGATAATTGCCATACAATAATACACATCTCCCAAGTTTACTATGTGTGACTGCTCCATTACATTTTTATTGTGCAGTGACTGTTCTATTAGAGTATTTCGATCTTATTCATGCAAACGTAGTAAGTAGCAGTTGTTCAATGTTTAACAAAACATTTCCTGCACCATTTCTATAATACTCAACACTATTTCCTGCACCATTTCTATAATACTCAACACTATTTCCTGCCTGTTATACCCCACGTTTTGCTAGCATAGCATTTATGATGATAGTTATGATGATGACGATTGGCGCGAGTGGCTATTAATCAGTATCAGAATACCTAAATAACCAATATCAATCGATACCAAAATGCCCAATATCAGCTCCGATTTGATACCAATCCGATTATCAGTGGAACACTAGCGTTGGTTATGAACCACATGTGTATGCCAGCTACAGTTTTAGAATTGGTGTTGCCACTACTGCTGCTGCAGCAGGTCTTTCTGCTTGGCTGATTAAAACAATGGGCAATGGAGTAGTGATGCATGCTAAACTTATATACACTGCCCAACCAACTTGCTTCAGTCAGTTCCTTCACTGCTTGGCTACACTGATGCAGCCCAGCATACACCATGGGACCCCCACAGCATTTAAGTATGCCACATGCTGCTCCCATCAACACAACAAGGTCAGTATGCTATTTCATGTATTGTATGCCATGCTACTTGTGGCACGGAATATATTTTGTTACTACTGCTGCTATTACTTGTATTTTGTTTACTGCTGTAATTGCTTGTGTTAGTTGTTGCTGCTGTCATACCCATGTGTATATATTGCTGCTTTAGTTTGGGTACATGTCACTTTTGTGTACTGTTGTCGTTGCTGCTGCTTGTACTGTAGTGCCACCGTGCATGCCAAACCATGCTGCCATTACTGTTTGTATGCTGCTGTTGTTTTGTGTTGCGTTGTGTACTGTTGCTGTTACCGCTGTTTGTATTGCAGTGCCATTGTGCACATTGTGCATGCCACAGTGTTGTCTCTGTGTATTGCTGCCACTACTGTTTGTATGCTGCTGTCATTTTGTGTTGCATTGTGTACCGTTGCCATTTCCGCTGTTTGTACTGCAGTGCCACTGTGTATGCCACACTGCCACAAGCGAAGCTGTGCATGCCACAGTCTTGTGTCTGTGTATTGCCATCACTACTATTTGTATGCTGCTGTCATTTTGTGTTGCATTGTGTACCGTTGCCATTGCCGCTTCTTGTACTGCAGTGCTACTGTGCATGCCACACCGCCACAAGGGATGCAATGCATGCCACACCGCCACAAGGGATGCAATGCATGCCACAGTGTTGTCTTTGTTGCTGTGTCACTGCCTATGTTCTGTTACTGCCATGTATCAAACAATTTAATCAAGAAATCAAGGCCAGCTTAACTTGGGGCAAATTGGGAGCAGTATAACTACTTTGTAACTGTTTGAAAATATCATAATGCTGAGAAAAAAAACCATTTCTCAGTTGCAACAGATCAGTAATTGATAGTAGAGCTGCAACAGGCTATGTTAACTTAGCAAGCCCAATTTTCACCCACAAGCATAACAGGTTGACTGGTTTGCCCGAGGTGGTTAAGTATAGTTATTACTGTATATACACGTGACTGACTGTTCTATTAAAGTATTGTAATGTATTGAGGTGATTGTTTTACTGTATTAAAGTATCTTGATTTAGCTGCTGATCTCAAGTGAGCCGTGCTGGTAGATTAAGGAGTGTGGTCACCATTCCTTGTTTGTGCAGCAACATGATAGTTATAAGCTGGATCATTAATGGGTGTGTTCACTCTACTCTGTTGTAACTGATCACTACGAGTACAGCTAGATAAGTAAGGAGCATAATTGCCTTGCTCTGTTTTCTGTAGCAACCCCTTTGTTAGAAAGTACAGCTATTGACTACCTCCTACAGTAGTGTAAGAACTTCAAATAATTTTATAGCATCTCCTGTCTCAGTGGTGCCTTGGTATGGTTTCATTGCATGAAGAAGATATGAATTGATGGTATAAGGACAGGCAAGGTACAGACGGAAGACATTTGTTGGAACCCAGGCATGCCACAGGAAACGTTATTATTCTGGCATGAAGTGGGAGTTGAGAACTGCATAGTTCAGCCTCTGGCCTTGCAACTATAGTCGAGCTGGCAGGCTGGCAGACTAAAACTTGGGTTTTGGCAATTTTAATATTTGTTTTTCTGAAAAGGCTTTTTTAAATGATAGGTTTGATTAGTGTTGCACCGATATCCAAATTAGCCGATTATTCCGATAACTGATATTAAGCAACAGAATTAGCCGATACCAATAACCTATCCGATATACACTAACACTCATCCTCATCATTATTAAATGTGACCAGATCTGCGAAAACAGGACATAATCGCACAAGCCTAAATAAGCATTGAATACATTGGGTGAAATACTTGCGTATTATTGAAAACATCTGTAAATTTTTTGAACACCTCTTTCTTAGTAAAGGAAGGCACTAACAATAAAAACCTGGATATCATCTTATTCGCCTGCTCAAGTGGAGTTGGAAAATTTTTGTTTCGTTGCAGCAGACCCAAGGATACGTGAGTTATGAGCGTTTGTTTACGTCATATCAAAGCGATCGTATGCGATCGATTTTTTATCACGAATTTTGCCTTTGTATGCAGTGAGGAAGGGTGAGTAAAGGGAAAACGTACCCAGTAATTGATCCCCCTATTCATGGCGAACTCAATGGTGAAAATGTCAGCTCCATACCTCAATCCGTTGGTAAGTTACAACTGTTTTTGTAAGCGCCTGTAATTTATTTTCCCTATAGTTGCTGTACAAATCGATCTTTCTGTTGTTGCTACTTTGTAGGGCTGTAACTCCCAAAGTTATTGGCGTATGAAGCTGAAGTGGGTACACTTGGATAAGTAGATCATAAACATTTATTAAACAGGAATTCAAAATAATATATGCGATTATGTCCTGTTTTTGCAGATCCGGTCACAAATTACTCATATTAGTGATATACAGCTTATTCTAAGCTAAAATGTAAAATTAGATGTTTACCGCAAGTAAAAGTTACTCATGGTAAACAGGTTTTAAGTACATTTTACTACTGCTATACAGCTGAGACAAGTAGTTGGTACTACATAGAAACCCACAACCTCAGTTTACTGTTGGGCATGGCCTAAAACCTGACAGTTTATTATGGGCATAGCTCAGAGGAAGTTGGATGCACTTTAAGCGCTACTTAAATAAATATATTGCTCTTAATTACATTCTTTTGTTTGGTATTTCACGTGACCCTCAATAGTCGTAATAACTGAAAAATGATGGGATTCACTGGGGTTCGTTAGATATTCAGATCGTCCTTCACATAAACTTCAAGGCAATGTACTTTGTTTTCTAAAAGCACTCTAGATATGGGATAAAATTAATAAATTGCGATTTGATGTATACAACTTCACCAGACTTGTCACATACATTTTCTATAATGAAACAACGACCCTTCACTGCGTTATACTGAGATAGCGGTATTACCCTCCTCAATAAAACAGATTTTGCGTAATTTATTTTATTGGTGCTTTAAACTCTGGCGTTTTTACCAACTTAATCAGCGGGATTGACTGGGGTTTATCATGCTGTTAGAATTAGAAATACATAAGCTTTCAATTGCACTATAGTTTTAATATAATTGTCTTGAAGTGAAGATTTTCCAATGAAAATGTACAGCTCACGTGACCTCCTCTGGGCATGGCTTGTAGTCACTACTAAACCATCAACGCATAACTTAATTAAAATGCCAAATAACATATGTCTAGCTTCCCCCACATCATTTATACTACACAGCGCAGTGGAAATTAACATCGGCTTTGATTTAATCAAAACCGATTAATCGGCTAGTAGCCAATATCAGCCTGATACCGATGATTGAACCAATTATCGGTGCAACACTAGGTTTGATTTTAAGATTTTTCCATAAAGGTACTTTCTTTTGCAAAAAAAAAAAAAAAAAAAAAAAAAAAAAAATTCGTTTCTATGATGGTTTCTAGCAGCAACTTTTGGTGGGTGCCCTTGATTTTAAGGGAATCCTTACTATCAAGGGTTTGAGAGTATGCTAGGGTATTCAAGCACGTATGTAGCAAACAGTTCTGATTTGCTACGTTGTTTTGTGTGTATATTTTACAGTCATCCAGGTGGAACATGACTGAAAACACAAAAATACATAGCCAATATTCATAGCTAAAATAATGGAATCATCTTTATGTTTGAGCTGTGGAGGAGATACAGTAGATACTGTGACTGAATTATTTCTGTTGCCAGATTCAGACAAGGTAGAAGAAGCAGACAATAAAGTGTATGACAAATTTGGTAAAGGGGATCCTTATACATAAACTACTAGACCAACAACGTTTTAACCAGCCATCGTGATTAATCAGGGAAAGGAAATGTTCATGAGGGTTCAATTTAGGTGACATTAGTTATGTAGTATACTTAAAAAGCATGACAGATCTTTCAAAAATGCCTGGAGTACTGTTGTCAACAGTGGGTATTGCTGTATGCTAAAATAATGTTACCCCATAATGTTCATGACTTTATCATACGGTACAGTAGTACTGTATATTAGGGATCATGAAGAACTGGGCTTTTCCAGACAAAAATATCATCCTAAAACCAGCCTCAATTTCCCTTCATGACAACTTGACAGTATTGGTTAGGCACAGCCAAGCCCAAAAATGTCTTTAGACCAAACCCTTCCAAAAAGTTTTTATGGAATTTAAAAAAATTCTATTTAACAGAAATTTGTTCTGACTAACTGACGCCTTCAGCCAAGCATACAACTCGACAGTGGATATGTTGCTACGGGCTTGATTTCTTCACTGTTTGACATCGCTTCATCCTGAGTTGTGCCTTTTTGCCAACCACAGTACATACAATACATACATCATGGACTTGCCTTTGTCCTCCTTTGTGTTCCAGTTCTTTTCGCTGACAATGCAAGGTGTCAATTTGTGGTAGCACTATGTGGCTTCCCTGTGGCTGTGTTAGTATCTCACCTGTATTTTCTGTAGCAACTGGATTGATTGCAAAGATGCTTTTCATACTGTTCTTCATTTGTAATGTTGTGTAATGGACTGAAATAGGAGAAAAAGCAAAGAGTAATAGCCACCATTCAATCTTGAGTATTGGAGCTCATGAATCGTCCATATTTTTGTGATGACTGGATTGATTGCAGAGGTACTTTTCCTACTGTTCTTCATTTATAGTGCTATATAACGGAGCTGATAGTGAAGCGTAATGGCTACTTCACTTTAGAGTCAGTAATTGATACCTGGGGCAGGTGTTCAGACGAAAACATTAACATTGGTGCTATCCTTTCTTTTGATGGGTTCACAGTGTTGGGCAAGTTACTTTATAAAAGTAACTAGTTACATATTACATATTACTTGCAACAGAACTATTTAATTACAGTTACATATTACCCATAAAATAAAGTAACTATAATAATATTACATATTATATTACTTTGTGTCCATAGCCTTAAGCTGTCACATGTGAAACTACCACCTTATCACGTGAGATGATTGCATTGTTGGACAATGTGCAAATCTTGGTTACAAGTAAGAAACTGGTAAATAAGCTTCATTCAGTAGGCCTCGTTACTTCGTTGTGGCTAGGTGTTACTCAGAGGATAACTAACGATATTAGTAACTTCGTTACTTGTAGTAATAATATTATGTAATATTAGACTCGTTACAGTAACTATATTACTTAGGTAACGCATTACATTTGTAAGTAAAGTAACTTGAGTTATATTACCTGTTTTTATGGCGTATTTCGTTATATTACTTTGTTACCACAAAAGTAATAATATTACGTAACGCGTTACTCCCAACACTGTGGGTTCATTAGTCATAATAACGTTACATAAAAAGTAAACAAACAAGTATAAGAAAAAATTAGAAACTTTAAGTTCGATTAGGGATCATAGAAATAAAAAGTATGGAACAAGGGAGGTTGTGTACACCTGCAGATATACTAGTAGACATTTTAATTCCTAATTCAGTTATGGGTATAGGCTGAAGTAGGGATTGATAATGTCCACTAGTATATCTGCAGGTGTAGGCGACCTCCTTTGTTTCCCTACTTTTTATTTTTATGATCCCTAATCAGACTTAAAATTCCTAATTTTTCCTTATACTTATTAGGATCGATAATAATAGGTAGTATTATATAGTAGAAGGTCGGTGCTTCGCATTCTTTATTAGTAGAGAATGTACAGTACTACCCTTGTCAGATAAAACAGCCACTGGCTCTCAGGTGTTAATACAAGCATATACTTGATCTCGATACAAGGAATAGAATTACCCCCTGCACAAGTTACATCTCAGATCAGATCTGTTTTTCAGCATTTTAGTTGTTTTACCCTTCCAGTTGTATTGGGTAATGACCTAGCTGGGAAATAAGTGTTACCCAATTTGCTTGTGATATATGATGTAAACTCCATGGAGAGTAAGAGTGAAGGTAAAAATAGCCCAGAAGTTTTCTCAGCTTGTGCTATTACTAGAACGATGACCAAGCGCTCCAGTGAATTTAAGTGACACATTTTGGGTTCATGATAACCCATCCTTTAACAGTGTAGAGCCAGTTACCAGTGATGATAATGACAATTCTTCCCAGAAAGAAGCAGGCTAATAATGGAGCAGAAGAGTGACCCTGAGCTGGTAAGGCTGGCTGTGAAGACTATGACTGAGGAAGAAATGAAATTACATCCTGAGGGATATTGTAAGCAATCAGGAGGCCTGATGAGGAAGTTAAGGCCTAGAGACACTTCTACCAATAACTACTGGAGAAATTTTTCAGTGTGTCAGCATTGGCATGCTTCAATAAAATGTGCCAAAGAGTATTGTCTTATTTTTCTGGCTAGAAAGAAGTTGTTAACCACTGTAGATCTTGTCATGTGTGTCAGATGGTTGGGAAATCAAATCAGCAGATACTGAAAGCTCCTTAGAGGAACCATTTTCCAGAGTAATTATTGATTGTGTGGTCACTTCCCTGAAACAAAGAGTGATGATAGTCAATACTTGTTGACACTAACGTGTATGTCAACTTGCTTCCCTGAGGCTATTCCACTATGGAATATCAAGGCCCATAATATAATGGAACATTTAGTCAAATTCTTTGCCTTAGTGGATTTGCTAACGTTACTACAGTCTGACCAAAGAATTATGTCAAGCTTTATGCAAGTCACATTTCAGTTATAGTATAGGTCAAAAGCATACCAACTCAAGTCCCAGGGTGTTCTAGAGCAGTTTCACCAGACACTGAGGAATATGCTGCATACGTATTGTGTGGAACACTGGAAAGACTAAGACAAGGGAGGCAAACTTGCCCCAAAAAAACCACATGAATTTGAGGAAGATAGTGATGGATGGCCATCGTTAAAAGGAGGAGGAAGTTGTGAGAAGCCATGTGATAGCTGTAAAGGCTCACGTTAGGATCCCTGGAGTCAGTCAGGCAGATAGTCTGCAGCTTGATTCAACCAAACTTTTTACCTGAACTGTCTACTTATAGGATCGTAGATAAGAACTCAAATGTGTTTGATTTATATTGCTGAATAATGAATCCAGTGTGTTTTCTGGCAGCTCAATGGGACCTAGGCTTTGGGAAGAAGTGCTACTGGGTACCTACATTTTGCCAGCTTATGGTAGCTCTCCATCAGTAAGATATTGTACTATTGCTTCTAGAAATCTTACTGTAGACTCACAATTTGTTCAAGTGCTGTCTTATCTTCCAAGCCTTTGCCTATATAGTGTCATGGGAAGTCTGAGAAACATTATCACCAGTGACCTTGGTAAAGCATCTGCATTAGAATTTACTCAACGTGGTCAATACTGGATGTCAATGCCAAATTCAACAACAACCATTTTCCAGATGAATGCTTTGCAGTAAACATAGCTTTTAGAGGAGAGTGATCACTGTTGGTCACACAGTGATGTCAAGGAGGTAAGGTTTGAAAAGTTTCAATGCTCATACTAAACCTGACATTTCCAAATCTGATATTCCATAATCATTTCTGCTTTTTACAGCGTGCAACTAGCTTAAGCCACTGAGTGAAGGCTCTAATCATCTCATTTTTGCTCCAGAACTGCTCCCAGTCCCTCCTTGCCCACTTGCATCAGTGTGCAACACTAAAAGCTTGTCAAACAAGGGATATAAAAGTACAGGAGGGGAGGTCAGCAGTTCTTAAGTTGGAGTCCATGTGAATTCAGCATTACGGCATACAAGGCTGCGGCTACTTTAGCTAACCTTGGCACGAAACTACAATAATAGCTGGTAAGACCCTAGGAATTTCTACTTTCATCTATGTATACACTTCTACCATGCTATAGTTTTCTGCATTACCCTATGAGGTGTAGTGGGGGCATTATGGAGCCCAAACAGCAACACTTAGAGTCAAACAGTCCATCCATTTGCAACAAATGTAGTCTTCTCACATGAGGGGCTTTGTACTTGAATCTGCTAATAGCTAGGTGAGCATCTTTAGTAGAAAATGCCTTCCTTCCATTTAACTGATCAAAGAGGCCCATCCAGGTAGCAGCTGTACTACTTTCAGGCTTATGAACCAATACTATTTTACTAGCTCAAGAGCTATTTGATTCTTCGATTGCTTCTATAGCCAACATTTCCTACTCCATCTTAGTAACTTCTGGTCTATTAGCAAAGTGATACTACAAGGACATTGTCTCTGCAGCTTTTCTATGAAACTGAATTGTTTCCTCTTTTGCTTCCTTTTCATAAGTTGAGTGGATAACAGTACTTCATTCTGAACTAGACTGGAGGCAATTGTTTCCTCAGAGACTCCACTTGTAAATGTGTTACGAGATTCTGAAGGAATGAGCTCAAAAGATTGTTCTGCAAATCCTACCAAATATAGCTTAAGCTGTAACAACTTCTGTCTATTAGTCCATGACTTCAGTTCCGCACATCTGGCTGACTTGAATCAATAGCATATCCATCTTGTTCATCACTACTAGAGAACTGCAAAAGAGAAAGCAATGTCAATTTCCTTGTCTTGTGCTCTGTACTGGTTCATCAGTATTGTCATCATTATCTTTGTCAGGAGCTGGTAATTGCGATTGAGTTTGGTCTTCTGTTTGCTGCTGTTCCAGATTTAGCTTTCCTCTCTTCCTTCTCCTCTAATAGTTTGATTATATGTGTTATCTCGAATAGCCATTCTACTTGTTGCATTTTCAAGTTGTCTCCATTGCTTGAGCCACTTCCTGCTCCATTTTGTCAATTGATATTCATATTTTATTTGCTTCCTGTAGTTGTTCAGCATTAGCGTTAATATCAGTTCACTATTGGCACTGCTTGAGGTACCACTAATACTATAGCCGTAGCAATCTAAGCCACTCACTTCACATCCTTGTGAGACATGGGGATGCTCTAGTTCAGCTAATAACTTACTGACAGAATTATCACCCTTCCTACAAGCTGTTTCTCTATCTATATTTTCAGCTCTACAGTCTGTTTAAGGAGGTCTGCTTTTGATAGCTCACAGAGCTTAGCTATTCAAAGACATCCTATACTCTTTTTGAGTGTTCCCTGATAGCTGTAATTAACTTCTTCAGAGAAAAGCACACCAACACTAACTCTATAATAAAGGTTAGCTGAATGACTTTTTCTGATGCTGATTCATACCTGGCACCAAGGAATATTGGTACTGTTGAAGTTTCAGCCAAATACTGCATGGCACTTCTCCAGTCACCACCTTCAGACTGTTGAACAAAGACCCAGACACTAACTGTACACCAAAGTCAGCCAAATAGCCTTTCTGGTGCTAATTATTATTTACGAATGAAAATTTCTGGTCAAAATTGAACCCTCTTTCAATCACCAGTCAATGCATTGGTGTGGACCTCCAAATATAACAACTATGCAGCCTGTTCATGTTGTCACCTTGAACAGCTATAAACTCATTGGTATAAACTATAGACTCCTATGACACTAATTATGTATATTCCATTATACTCGTTGGTATTAACTATGAGCTCATGTGACACTATGTATTGTTTACGTACAGTGTACTGGATACTAGGATACTATGCTGACCTATACTCACTATCTACATCATGGATTCAGGACAATTCAATATAGTGTCATGTGGCTTTCCACTAGGTCAGGAAATATAACAGCACCTCCAGTAGCAATTAAAAAAACACTTTTATCATACTCATCAACACACAAAGTGTTTGGAAGTGATGTGGCACCACATTGAACACTAACTCTCTACTCCCATGTTGCGAATGTCTGCAAGGGTATGGCATATTATTTGAACACCATCAATTATCACAGAAAGATTTTGTCATCACAGATATTAAAATGTCCTTTGTTTACTCTCAGCTCAGCTATACTCTACCAGGGGACCTACAGTGGAACCTCAGTTATCCAAGCCCCTTGGGACCAGGGGGTTTGGTCCATAAAAGTCTGAAAAGTCCTTATCTCTGAAACTGTGTTTTAATAACCTTATGTATATGTTAAAGCATAGCCGCGAGTGCTATACGAAAAATAAAGTACGAGGCAAAGCGCCGAGTACTTTATTTTTCATATAGCACGAGTAAGGCTATGCTTTAAATGATTTATGGAACTTTCTAGTCGTGTAGCTTCACCATACAGTAGGACTCGTAATTAACAAGCATTGCACGAACTATTAGCAGCCTGAACGCACACAACAAAGTAACTCACGCGTATTTCACCATAGTTTGGCATAGTAGACGTTCATCGCGTCTTTTGGTAGGTTTCGCTCGCAACCCACAATCGATTCTATTGTGAGTCACATGGTGAAGTATTTCTGTGATATCTCCAGGACTTGTCCGTTTACATTAACAAACGTAACAGCAACGTTACCTTCTCCCACCCATCATCGAAGCATTTAGGTATGTCTATAAAAGCAATCCAGTGGTGGAACTCATATTGGCTGGGGTGATTGATCACTCAGTGCGGCGAGGCTATCAGCCTTCACCGGCGTGGGTGATTAGTCGTACTGGCGCGAGCCCCGTAGGCTATTAGCCTACACTAAAGCACGTGGGTGACTGTGCTTTATTGCCCACAAAGAGTGCTTTATTGAACGAATAAAGCACTCTTTGCGGTGCAATAAAGCACTCTTTGTGGTCGATGAAGCAGTTGGCCGGCTGAGAGTGTACTTTATGAAATTTAAAGTACACTTTTTCCTTTGATCTCGCCCACGCAAAGTTCTATAAAATAACAAAGATTTTTAAAATATCAGTATTTTCAACTACCCTAATAGAACAGTCACTACTCTAATAGAGCAGTCACTTCCGTAGTTTGGTTAACCGAAAATCTGGATAAGTGGGGTACAGATATCTGAGGGTTGTACATAACATCATGATTTCCTGTATAGATTTATATGATTCTGATCAGATCACATATGGTTTCCGATCATATCTCTGGTCCTCCACAAACTGTTGGTTCGCTTTCTCATACACTGCTGGCTGATCCTTATGTGCAATGTTATACCAATATGGTAGTTAAGGTATTTTACTAGACCCTCCGATACTGTTTGGATGCTTATACTCCTATAGCACTAGATGTCCCTCTCATTTTGCCACATATCTCCACAGTAGAATATCCTGATTTTTTAATCAGAAAGCTGCTTCCTGGTGGAACTCCCTTCCACATAAACTCTTCCAAAACTTGCCCTCCTTCCATAATAATGTATATGATTATTTATTGTATGTGTGTAATTATGTTGTGCCTTGTGTAGTTATGTTGTGCTTTTGTTTATACATATATTGTTGTATATACATTGCATTGTTTTTGTATTTGTTTTATACTCGTATGTGTGTCTCGGTATGCAACTGTCTGTGTACTGTGAAATGGAATAATGAGCTTGGTCAAATTCCTGAGTTAAATCAATCAAATCTATTATTTGCTATTGTGTGTGTGTGTGTGTGTATGTACATGTATGTATGTTTCATTCCTGTGTATGTATGTTAATTATACGTTTCTCATCCTTTAGGATGTATCATTCGTAGTGCATCCTGGAGATGTGGTTGCCCTTGTTGGCCCATCTGGAGGAGGCAAGTCTACCATAGTAAATTTGATTGAACACTTCTATAACCTTCAGTCTGGGAATGTTTTCCTTAGTAAGTAATTGATTACTGTGTGTTGAACTTGTATCGTTTAGCCTACTGTGATTTATAATGTAATAACATACAAGCCATTACTGCACTGCCCATGAATCAACGCCTATGTGGTAGTGTAGAAAGAAATTGGACACAAAATAGAGGCCATGATGCATGTATTGTTGCTACAGAGGTAGGCAAAAAGGCACAGACACCAAACAGCGACAAAATCAAGCTTCTAGTGTTTACCATATTCTAAGCTAAAGTCAGTTGGTCAGGTTGAAAAGATTTTAAAATTCTGTAATTATTTGTCACAGGTGTATTATAGGTCACTCTAATGTTTGTACATGGAAAATGAGGTGTTGGGTGCAGACTTATGTATGGCATGTTGTGTTGTGTGCTGTGAATATGAGTATATGTAGCATCAACAAATGATGTTTTATCAAGTAGCACAGCAAAGTCAACATACTCATCCTTAAATATCTGATGTTGCAGCTGAATTGGTACTGGCCCGGGGGGCTATTGAATGACATACTGAGGCATCGGTTGTTGAAGAGGTGGCTGGATTGGCAGCTGGACTTGGTTCAATGACTGGACTTGCTGATATAGTAATAATTGTGCTGGTATAGGGTGGGGCTGTATTGGTGCTGTCTGCTGGGGCAACTGTTGGTTGTAGATAGGTGGAAGTGCTGTAGTAGACTGTTGTAGTAGTGCTGTAGTAGACTGTTGTAGTAGTGCTGTAGTGGACTGCTGAACTGTAGGCTGTACTGATACCGTCTGCTGGGGCAACTGCAGGTTGTGGGCAGGTGGCAGAGCAGTGGTGAGCTGAGTCTGCTGATTGCCATTAATTGAAGCAGGAGACAGGGCCTGAAGTGTTGATTGGCCAGTGGCCTGGTGCAGGAATTGATTGAATAACTGTGCAAGGTCTGTCAAATTGGCAGTTGTTGGCAGCGATGATTCCTGCTGTAACAATACAATCAGTTGTGTCAGCACAGACAAGACGTTCAATGGCAGCGATGATGTTACTGGCAGTGACACGGATGAAATCACCTGTAACAGTTAGTTGCAGCAGCAATGATGATGGCAGCGGAAATAGTGGCAGTTGCTGAGTAGCTGGTAGTGGCTGAGAGGTTGGAGTGTGCTCCTGCTGTGGCATTGCTGGATCGCTCTGTTGTTGCAAGACAGGTGTAGCATGGATGGTGTTGTGCAGCTGTTGAGCCATTATAGCCTTGATGCTAGTCATCACAAGGTGTCTGGAGGCCAGGTGTAGGCGTAGTCAACCACGTTAGCTGAGTGACACTGGCTTGAATCACGTCTGGAATAGCTGGAATGGCGAGATGTTTTTGGCATGCTCCCTGATGGTGAAGGATACTATACCTGTCTCTAACAATTTCACCAGCGCAACTTGTGGTATGCGCATGCATGCTGCTAATACTATTAAAGGATGTATGGTGCATGTGACCCATTGTCCCCCCACTATCCCTAGTCTTATAATATTCTATTAACTTTTATTTACTGAGTAAACAACGTTACTAATGGTAATTGTAAGCAGTGGTTTGCACAGAATATCCATATTGTGTTGGTATATTGTACATAAGTGTATATATAATAGTTATTTAATCCAAAACAGCCAAGCTGTAAAAAAGAGTGCGGCTCCAAAAAGGCTATGATGAAAAAAGATGTGAAATCCAAGGTGGCGACCAAAAAAATGGCTGTGATGGTAGGTTAATGTCAAAAATTTTAATAACGACAATTCAGGTGAATTTGTGTTGCCTCCTCCAAGTTTCACTAGGATTCGGCACCAAATTCACCTGAATTGTCATTATTAAAATTTTTGCCATTAACCTACCATCACAGCCATTTCTTGGCCTCCACCTTGGATTTCACATCTTTTTTCATCATAGCCTTTTTGGGGCCACACTCTTTTTTTACAGCTTGGCTGTTTTGGATTAGATATTACTTCGTTTTGTGTTTGTATACCCCAATCTCTCTACAGAGTGACCTGTTTCTAGCTGATCTCTCTACAAGGCAACTTGTTTCTAGCTGATCTATCTACAGGGTGATTTGTTTGTAGCTGAATATTCTGCAGGGTAATTTGTTTGTAGCTGAACTCTCTACAGGGTGACTTGTTTCTAGCTGACCTTTCTACAGGGTGAATTGTTTTTATCTGATAACACTAGGGTGATTTGTTTGTGGCTGAACTCTTTACAGGGTGACTTGTTTGTAGCTGATCTTTCTACAGGGTGAGTTTTTTCTAGCTGAACTCTCTGCAAGGTGACTTGTTTTTAGCTGAGCTCTCCATAGGGTGACTTAATTGCTTGTAGCTGAACTCTGATTTGTTTGTGGCTGAACTCTCTACAGGGTGAATTGGTTTCAAGCTGATCTCCCTACAGGGTGACTTGTAATGGTCTGAATCGCTAGAGCGATTTATCTGTAGCTGCATGGTGACTGTTTTATTAGAGTATCTTGACAGTTGAATGCTCTATTAGGGTGACTATTCTATTAGAGTATCTCAATCTCGCTTTTGCTACACGTAGTTCGCTTTCAAAAGTGGTTTGTAATCCGATTCTTCTGTACTACTGCAAGGACTTTCTATGAAGATTATTCCAGCTACATACCGATTTTCAGCTCATTGCTCTAAGCGGTTTGCCTGGTAGGCGTGAAAACTAATAGTTTTTTTATGCATATTTGTGACACTGGTTGGGTTTTGTGTCATATCTCCATGGTCTCTTTATCTTGATTCTTTTCAAACCACAAAAAGGCACTCCTATGATGGTTACTCCGTCTACATAGCAATTTTCAGCTCATTCCTTCAAGGGGTTTACCCTGTGAACATGACAGACCTTCAACCTTATTTTACACGAATAATCAGTCATATCTCCATGAATGTTAATTGGATTCCTACCAAAGTTGGTACTAAGATCCACCATAATGAGCCCTTTAAGTGTGCCAAATTTCAGCCCACATTCGTGGATTTTGCAAAATGTGTAAAATGAAGAAGAAAAATGAAGAAATTAAAATGAAATTTTGGTCGCTCATATCTTGGAACTGTCTGGAGTAATTTTCTTCAAATTTGATATGTAGACTCCCCTACCTGGCCGGCACTTCTGTAGCAAATTTGGTTCCAATCGGATAAGGGATCACAGAGCTACACAGGTGTGAAAATCACGTTTTCTTTCTTCCTGTCAATATACTTATGGTGTGGCGTTCCGGCTTCTTTGGCCGCACGAGACACTATCGTGTGTATTGGTACCAAGGCTGCAAGAGATTTTGCTGATATATACAGCTGAGGGGTAAGGTGCAGCAAAATCCTGACGCAGTCATGGTATAAGTGATATTGTATCACTCTGGGAATACTCACCTAAAGAACTACAGAGTGCTCATCCCATTTGCTTTATACACTAGCATCTGATGATCGATTGTGGTTTTAATAGCATGTGGTAACTAGCTGTCAGATCTGAGAACGTTATTCCTACGCCGTTATGTTCCAACACACACCAGGAACTTTTGATTGTGAGATTGTGTTTCAAGGGTGTAAAGGATCTATGGATTCATTAAACCTTCACCATTGTGACAGTAAATAAATGATATATTAATACATTGAGTACTTAAGACTACTATAATCTACTCACCTATTGTCATATTCTTCTTGTTTCATGGTCTGCCCAATGGTTGACATTCTCCCCCCCGTGCAAGTAGGTAGAACTGTGCATCCATGCATTGCACAAGCAATAGTTTTACATATCGTTCATCTTAGAATATAGTTTAGTTACTTTCAAATAATCTAAACTTAGCGACTACACTGAACCTTGCCTAATGTGTAAACCAAACCCACAATAAAATGCTCCATGTCGCTCAATAAAGTTAACCAAAACATTTCATATTGTTAAACTGGTTGGGCATCAAAGCCATGATCAAACTGCGTTCCCAAAATATTACCTGTTGAATATATATGAGTTAAACCCCAAGCGGTGCCGCTGAACACCCATTCTAAAGTGGTATATAACCGTTTACATATAAATAACACATAACCATGGTTAAAGTTGTGTATACATGTGATAATAGGTATTACACGAAGCACATCGCTGAAAGCTGTGAGTAGTAAATATGTTTTACGAGGTTGGCTGGTATATTACTGAAAATCCAAAATTTCAATAGAGTTAACAGTTGGGTTTATCCCGCATACACAATCAGTGAACTCTGATTGTATTTTAAACCAGGTGTGCATCAACAGCCAACTTTCAGCCAGCTGTAGGCACACACCTGTTTTCTTGATGTAATATTGGTTTAGCAAAAAACATGTGTCTGCGTTTCAGTATGAATGTCCAACACCCACAGGAGCAAGCAAGCTTTGAGCTACAGAAAATAAACCTTCATTCAATGGATAGATAAAGGCTATTATATACTGTAAAGCTTAACTTTCTGTTTTGTTGTGTTTACTTGAAGGTGTGTAGCCGGTAACTGGAGTCAGGTGAAACAGTTCAGTAGGGGCTACCGTAAGCATAGAAATTTTCGTGGTGTATAAATTTTCATGGATTTCGTTATTTGAAAATTAATCCACATAAGCTGATCCATGAAAATTAATCCATTTAGAAACTCACGTCTCAGCTCAAGCTAACCTGTTAGCTAACTGTTGCCACCAATACACTTTCTTTGTACTATGAACACGCATAATTCCATGTAATGCGCTATGTACAACGTGACGACAACACGTGTACCTGTTCACCACCTGAATAGATACTGATGGCCTTGTTCAAGTATCTAAGACCCGTTTCCTCTGATTCCAGCAGGCAAGATTCTTTTAAGGTGATCGAGTCAACCCCACAAAATGGTTTGCTTAGTCCCAGATAAGTATGCCAGTGCCCAAAGCTGTTAAGCTGTAAACCTTAAACACACGCAATCTTAAAGGGTATGAATTTTGCTCCCAGCGGCTCCTCAAGAAATAAACTGGCTCGTCGAAATTAGACCACGACACTTATTTATACCCATGAAATTTAATACACTTGCAAACTTGTCTTTTTGGCAAACCACAAAAATTTTACCCTCGAAATTTAATAAGCTTACGGTAGCCTACGTATTGTATTGTATTAATGCTTTACAGTGACCAGCACTGAAGGTCTACAGCAACATGTGCTGCAGCCTTAGGATTACCTAACCTAATTTCAAGGACTTAGACTTAGTGACTTATAGCTGAAAAGGTGTAACAGAAAAGGGGCCAAAGTAAGGAAAAAAATCCCTCCAGCCCCAGGAATCGAACTGCAGGTCACCCAATGTCTAGTCGGGGTCACACTCAGTCTCCTCCAGGAGGGATGGATTTTCTTCCTTAATCCTAAAGTATTTATTGTATTAATGCTTTACAGTGACCAGCACTGAAGGTCTACAGCAACATGTGCTGCAGCCTTAGGATTACCTAACCTAATTTCAAGGACTTAGACTTAGTGACTTAAAACGTGCTGTAACAGGAATATAACGACTCAAAAACAGAGTAACAGGCTTTGTAAGTTACCAGAATGGTGGATCTTCTCAAGTTGAAAGGAGGGATATCCCATTTGTACACGAACTAAAATTAAGAGCAGCCATGAGGCTTGATGTAGAGAATTTGAAAACATGATGGACAAACTATAAAATAGTTAAGAAGATGCTTCTGTGCGTAATTTGTGGTTTAAAGTTTTTTTTTGTTTAAAAAAAATTTAATTTATCTAGGCCCGGGGCAAATACAACCAAGTACAATCACCAACGGGACAACCACTGATGGGGCATGTACAAACAGTGCATGGCCAACACAGTATGTGCAGGTAGAAAAGATGCACAGTAATACAATTCTAGGGTAATTGACTGGCACATACAGTATATATAAGGGATGTATTAGTATGCAATTACAATCAGTGATTATCCGACCATGGAGATGTGAGGATATGAGATTGCACTTTAAATTGTGAGAATCATGGTATTGAATCTGATGCCTACAAGCAGTAAAGCTTAAACATCCAACAAATAGTTATTACATTAATTTTATGCAATTGTACACAATTTGTGTTACATGATATGTTTAAATGAGGATGGATTAGAGCACTGGATTAAGACATGGCTGGAGTTGCCAAGAGCAGACCACAGTAAGATTGGAATAAAAGCACAGTATTTCAACTGTCTGTCACCTACTATTTAACATGAGCTGGGTCATTTGTACTAAAATGATCACATGATGCCGTGGATATGCTGCAAGACCAAAAAAAAATTTAATGTGGCTGAAATGCAATACCAGAATTTCATGGATATGTCAGTGTACACAAGTATGTGGAGCATTGCTGATGGCGGCAGATTGTAGCTACTGTATATATATTATTAGCAGTTAATAGCAAGCACAACCATGCACACAACAATTATCAGCCTAAGGGCACATTTTGTGTATGTTGTGTTTGTTCTCTCCATCAGCGTTCAGTACGTGGGATGCAATTTGGCAGTGAATATTTATGTATTTTTCTCAGGGCCCACATCAGTGATCAGTCTGGGTACTCCTGGCACTAAAAGGCTTCAGATGGAGAGCCACGCATCATCACACAAACTTACCAGCTGGAAACTGCACCTTCTTCGCACAATGGCCTGCCAGGTGAGGCTTTCTCCCATCCCATACACGAGTGAAGTTAGCCTACTTACACGAGACTAAAGAAACAAGACTATCAAAGTGTTTAACCTAACCTCTAGTGATTAGTAGCAACTTCGAATCATGTTGTTTATTAAGCAGGCATAGCAGCCACTCGTCTTCCAATCGAAATAGTCACTGTTGCCCACTTTCAAACACAAATGAACAGTAGTTTGCTTTTCTAGTTGGCGTCACGTACCAATTGTTTTGATTGGCGTTAAATAGAATCGTTGTACGTTTCTATGACCTCCACGAAAACACCCATCCATTATATGATATGATTGTCTCTTCATACAACATGGATTCTATTCCCAGTGAGTGCGAAGCCTTAGTCCTTGTAGTTTTCTCAAACATTATTTATTTATTCATTCATTATTATTTATGACATAATTTTAACCGCATTTCATTAGTACTTAGTTGTATAATAAGGCTTTACAGCACAAGTACTGAAGGTCTGTAGGACACCTGCCTGTTTAAAGTTGTTACATAAAGTGTGTTTGAAAAGGTGGAGAAAGGAGAAAAATCCATGGGCAGCTTCAAACCTGCATATTTACTCGAGTTATGCTTCCTTAACAACGCATATCAATGTAATTGACAAATTACAAAACAATAATTGGGGAATTGCAAATTTCTTTTACTGCGTATATTTATAAAATGAAGCAAGAACCAAAGCTACAATAATTAATAACATGTGTGTTAATTTAATTTACTGAATTAAGTGTTGATTAATTCAAGGGATAGTATTTACTGGGCGCCTGGTTTTTAGAAGTGTAGCACAAAATCAACTTGTTTCTGTTTCCTGTATGCCCCACTCTTTGTATATACCATATGATATACTAACCCCTCCCTCCATCCTTTTAGCTATAGCCACAGTGGTATAATAATGGCAAATACAAAAAACAAAAATGCCCTCTTCCTTATTGTATTATTTATACCTCTCTTATGTGTTAGTAGGAAGGCACAAAGTGACAAAAATTGGTTGGTATGGACCCCTATTTGGTATAGTAGGATGTTTCTTTGGTACATTGTCCTCTATCCTCCTGTACATAGTAGTGGGAAGACATGAAGGTAACTAAATGTGATTTATGTGGAACCTCTACTTGGTATACTATAGTAGTAGGGTGTTTCTGCAGTGACCAGGGTATATTGTCTTGTCCTCTCCTACAGGGTAGTAGGAAGGCTCTACAGTCGGTATATTGTCCGTTCGTAGTACAGCATAAACAAGATACAGATCCCCAAAATAGCCTGTTTTGCACCTAGACATTACCTTTCCTGGTTAATAAGCAGCATGCGCTTACTCACCTGATTCCATAGGCCCCTGTGGCTGGAACCTCCTATGCACCTACATCCTCCAGAATCTACCCGGAGGGTAAAGGCAAGGAGTAATATTACTTATTTTAAGGTAATTCTATGAGGATAATACATTTACATGTACTGCAGATTTTTTTACATTCTAGATAATCAGCTATGAACTATAATCATTCTTTCACATTGAATAAATTATTTTTTTAAATTTCGAGTGAAGCATATAACTATATACGTGACATGACTGTTCTATAAAACCGCCACATGTCTGTTAAGGTATCCCAATCTCATGCAGTAGCTACTCAGAAAAATTGTTTTTACCTGTGTTTTGCAGTTGATTGCCTAGATGGTTACTATGCCTTACTGTGAGGCCTAGGTGATAAAGTGTCTAGAAGGTGAAAGGAGCCCAAGCTATGCCTTGTTACAAGCACAGATAACTTACCAATTATATTCTGGTGATATCTAGCCAGGACCAATATTGGTTGAATGGACCAAGTTTAGTTACTAAAATTGGTCCAGCCTAATCGATTTTTGTCCCAGTACAAATTTTTATTACAGATCCCTACTCAAATGAAAAATCTCTATTTGTCCTTCCACTTGTTTATCTAGTTATCTAAATGCCATTGTCTATATATGTGATATGATATTAATACAACTTACGTATAAGCTTCATTTATTTCTTAAGAATTTATCATATTTTCTCCTAGGTGGTCATAATTTGGCAGAACTAGACCCAGTTTGGTTCAGACAACATATTGGTGTAGTCAATCAGGAGCCAGTCTTGTTTGCCTGTTCCATATCAGATAATATCAGCTTTGGCAAGGAAGATGCCACTAGTGATGAGATCATTGAAGCTGCCAAACAAGCTAATGCTCATGATTTTATAACTTCATTTGAAGTGAGAAGTTATGCAGTAGTCTATTCTGAATGTATTATATGAATTACATGTACAGGGAGTGTGTATTAAAATTTTATTTTCACCAATGTTTGTGTTGCAGTTCTTCGATATCACGATGCATGGTGGTGTTTCATGTGGCCAAGAAATTTGGTATGCCACACCATGAGTGAATTGACAGGATGAAAGAAAATGTATTTTCCTACTCTGTGGTCCCCTTCTCAAAACACATGATTTTTGCATTATAGCTACCTGCTATACATTTAGCACTTCACATCCAAAATTTTAGCAAAAGTACTTTATGTGTTTGGGATATACAAGCCCTCAAACTTTTTTCTCCAATTTTTCCCAGGGCCTAATTATGTATGTATGCTTGTATATGTGTTAATCAAGTTGATCACCCCGTGGAGAATTCAGCACTAAACTAGTCACCCCTGAAAAGATTTCTGCTACAAAAAGTCATACTTTAGCGAGTTCAGCTACAAACCATCACCCGGTAGAGAGTTTGGCTACAAAAAATGTCAGGCTGTAGAGCATTCAGCTACCAACAAGTCACTCTGTAGAAAGTTCAGCAACAAACTGACCACCCTGTGGAGAATTCAGCATTAAACTAGTCACCCTGAAGAGATTTCAGCTACAAAATGTCATACTTTAGCAAGTTCAGCTACAAATAAGTCACCCAGTAGAGAGTTTGGCTACAAAAAAAGTCAGGCTGTAGAGTATTCAGTCACTCTGTAGAAAGTTCAACTACAAACCTGTGGAGAATTCAAGTCATCCTGAAGACAACTATGAACAAGTCACACTGAGAGAGTTCAGCTACAATGAAGTCACTCTGTAGAGAGTTCAGGTGACCCGGTAGAGAGTTCAACTACAATTAAGTCAGAGTTCAGCTATGAACAAGTCACCTGGTGAGAGTTCAGCTGCAATAAAGTCACTCTGTAGAGAGTTCAGCTACAAACAAGTCACCCAGTAGAGTTCAGCTACAATAAAGTCACTCTGTAGAGAATTCAGCTATACCCAAAGAGAGTTCAACTATAAACAAGTCACCCTGAGAGAGTTCAGCTATGAATAAGGTGCTTTATAGAGAGTTTAGCTGCAAACAAATCACCCTGTGGAGAGTTCAGCTAGAAACAAGTCATCATGTAGTTCAAACATATCACTCCATGGAGAATTCAGCTACAAACAAGTCACCTTGCAGATATTACAGTTACAACAAGTTATTCAAAAGAGAGTCCATCTGCATTGGAAGTTAGGGCTCAAACGAATAGTGGCTTACTGTATTCGAATATTCGCTCAGCTCTTGCGAAATAATCAGTGTTAGGTTTCATTGCTATGAATGCAATTCAATGATTAAGGCGGCCACTACCAAGAAGCCTACAAATAACCACAAACAGGTTTGTGGCTTCATATGAATAATTTACTGAGAAGAAACAGATACCATAGTACTCTTTCTGAAAGGATTACCCCAGCAATACTGTGATAGAAAGTGAGTAGAAATACCTGGAGTGAGCCACAAATCTGTACGAAGTTTTATGCTTACGGCGATTTACCATGGAAGTAGTACATCTTCTAGTCTCGCGTAGCCAGACCCTTTTCTTTTTTTTGTGTGGGGGTGGGGAAAGAAAAGGGTCTGGTGAACATAGTATAGCATCGTCGTTAGCCTATCCTGAGATTGTGGGGATTCTACTGTGCAGCTTCCTGATTGTTTGTGGGTGTGAATGACGTATTTTGCTAATCGTTGCATCATTTGCATCCTGTTGCCATAGATATAAAGCGTGATCTGCTGATCTTTGCGTCATTTCTATTACCATAGCTACTGCTTTTATATCTACTAGTTGTACCAGCGCAAAATGCACATTATACTAAGACAATTGTTATGTGCTATTGTGTGAATACACTTAATTTGAGCATTACTAATGATCAAGGAGTAATCACATCATTACATATTAACAAAGACATGATTTGGCATAGCTACTGATGTGCACGCATAAATTCTTCAATGGTGTGTAGCACATCTATAGTATGTTCACGTTGAGTTGAATCCTCAAAAACATTTAATAACTCATGGATGCAATTACACATGATCTTGAAATTTGGCTCATTTGTAGTACTGCTTGATCCGCTAAAAATATTTTGAAATCTTTTTGTTCAAATGTTTGACATAATATTTACGGCCAATCAAAATTTTCACAATACATTTCCTATGTGGAAGCTGTATAAGTACAGTGTCCATTACAGCCCTTTCCCGAACTTGCAATGGAGCCAAACCGTACATGTCTGTTGTTGACACCTTTGCTGTTACCAATAATCATCTGGTTGGCGGAAATGTTAACTCTGTTGAGAAAAAATCCACTTTTAATTTTTAGCTGTTTTTCAAGATTCAGCTCAACGTGAATATACTATAACTATAATGTTGTTGACCTTGCATCAACAAGTGATGTCATAGTTTTTATAATGTAGGTTGGCTTTGTACACTGGAATTTCTGTGCATCTGTGCAGTACTCATGCAGATGGTTTATCAAGATGCATGTGTCCAGTTACTGGCTCTACACATGCAGAGATCTAAACAGTTCTCATGAAGGTGGCGTATAAAGATGTGTCCATGCACATACACAAAAAGAGATTAGTTTTGACCATTGGGATGTACTCTACTTTAATTGGATGATGATGTAACATGAAGTGTCTGAGTGTGGTATGAGGATCAGTTTACCAATAGTTGGTGCATCACCACAATGAGCTAGTCTAATTCAACTTGCGTTTGTCATACAGTGGTATATATTTATGTTGTCATCCTAGTCATGGTATTGTTGTGTTGCTTACTTATTGCATTACAAAGTGTGTATGCAGTACAGTATTGAGTATGGGTATTCAAGTTAGTCGGCTGTACTGAGCAAGAAGGTCAACACCAGCACGTGTACTTGGATAGAGAAGAGTTGTTTTTTTAGAATTAAGGTATCAGCATAGCCCAGGTGAATCCTTCATACGAAGAGTAGTTGCTCTCAAGTAGAGGTGGTAATAGGGTAGACATTGCAATGTATGTTCTATTAGGGTAGTTAAACTAATACAGCTTCTGGAAGTTACAGCTGTCCCTATAGAGTTAACCAAGGAGTACAAATGTGCCTCCCTACACGTTAAAGACTGCAGTAGCAACTTCATCTTGTCCACGATTTGTCGCCTGGTAAGGTAGGTGCATGTTCTATTAGAGTAGTTGAACATAATAATCCGTTCTTCCTCGTTCACAATGGTGTCATCCTCCAGGGTGCAGAGTGTGTCTTTTAGGTGAGTCTTCCTTGTGTAGTCTGTTGGCAGCCTGATTGAAGTGATCATCACTCGTTAACTTGCCACACCCACAACAGTAATCCTCCGTTTTAGGTCTGTCTATAGTACCTGATGTGCTTGTCTTCATATTGCAGTAGCTATACTTCGTCTAGCGCACAGCGGTGTAGGCTTCAGGACATCTATCCTTGTAGTGGACAGCGCAGCAGAGTGTGTGTGTCTGATAGAAATGATCATCCCTCATTAACTTGCCACACTCACTACAAAACTCTTTTTTTGACTGTTTCCTTCTCCCTTGTAGTGGTGTGCTGGTAATCCTCTGTTTTTGGCTTCCCTGACCTGTTTATCTTTGTGTTGCAGTAGCTATACTTCATCTAGTGCACAGCGGTGTAGGCCTCAGGACGTCTATCCTTGTAGTGGACAGTGCAGCAGGGTGCACAGTGTGTATTCTTGGCAAGTCTTTCTTGTGTAGTCTCTGTCAAGTAGTCTGATAGGAATGATCATCGCTCGTAGACTTGCCACACCCACTACGAAACTCTTTTATACTGGTGGCTGTGTTTGCCAGATGATAGCGTACACACCAGATCACATGATCAAATTCGCTGATGTGATTGGTTAAATCATGAAAGTGATTGATCCTATTTCATTGTAAGCTTTTAGGTAGTTAAACCATGACGTAATCTGATTTCCATTGGCAACGCGTGTATACCGGAAAGCCATATATGCATATCGTAAACTTAAAATGGCCATTGACAGTGATAAGTATCTCACAACCAAAGTTAGCACGTAATGATAGACATGAAAACCACCTTATGACACATTGATTTGGACGGGTAGTTGGTGTAGCTAGTTTGAAGCTAATCGGGGGAAAAACCAGGGAGGAGTTTTTGTTAAAAATTTTATGGTCTTGATTTTCGCTTTCTCGTTCTGTCGTCCACAGGGGGAGAGAAACATCTAGTGTAAGCTGGGATGGGGAAAGCTGGTAACATGATAAGGGTCTCCAGAAAGTTTTGGACAGATTTGTGTCTTCCTCCGGTAGCTATGGTGGTTTAAAGGATATTTCCCGTAGCTTAACGAATCGCCACCAATCCCAGACCAAAGATTCGCCTCAAATTTTAGATTTGAATGGTACCGATCCGATTGGAATCCGACCAAGAACGAAGGTGCAGTGCCGGAAAAGAGTTAGAGAATTATTATATAGATGACAACAGAATGCAAATGACACAGTGATTATCAAAAATGCATCATTCACACCCACAAACAATCCGGAAACTGCTCAATAGTATCCCTACAATATTGGGATAGGCCAACGACGATGCTATACTATGTTCACCAGACCCTTTTCTTTCCCGCCCCCACACAAAATAAAGAAAAGGGTTTGGCTACACAAGACTATACATCTTCACCAATGCTACTACTTTTGGCTTTATGGTTGGCTTTATGGCTTTATGGTTTAGCTACTTTTGTATAAAGCATATGGCTTTATGGCTTTATGGTTTGGCTACTTTTGGCTTTATGGTTGGCTTTATGGCTTTATGGTTGCCTAATGCTACTACTTTTGGCTTTATCACCATAGTCTTTCCTTTTTGTTACTTTCATTAGCATCATCTTTCGCTTTGTTAATTGCTGGCAGCTAATCGTGTGTCACCGTATAAATGATCACGTGCGAATAATTATTTGTTAATTTTATTATTTGGCAACAATGCAAACAAATATTAATCCAAATATTCGGCTAATTGTTTGAGCCCTACTCTGTATACAAACACATTACCCTGTAGAGACTGCTACAAGCTAGTCTACCTGTACGATTTCCATTATCATCTTATTACATACAATATGTACCTGGTTTGCTAATAGTACCAGTCTTAGATTCAGGACATGAGTTATGAATTAGACTAATCTTATCACTCTACACACATACACATACGCACACACACACACACACATACACACACAACAACAACTACACACAGAGAAGAGGAAGGCCTTCAGCTGCTGTGGTTTGCTGTGGTTATCAGTGTTAGCACCACCCAGGTCAAACACATAGCCACCTCATACTTGTACTGCAGTGTTAAGGATCAGTATGGAGTATATATTCTCGGGGGGCACAGTTACAACCTCACAAGTGAAGGCGTGAGTACCCACCCAAAGTCCCACTTGGACATGAACAGTGGGAATTTCTTTTTGAGTCTCCAGCTGGATCTATTGGAGCAATGACACACAAATACTCATATAATTCAGGAGCAGATAAGTACTGAGCTTCCTGCTGCTCTGTTTTTTTTGTTGTTTTTTTAAATTTTTTTCAGTGATCTCTCTTTCCCATATTAAAATTTTTAAAATTTATTTTTACACTAGTTTGTTTACTATTTATAAATCCATTTATGGATAGCTAACATGATAAGAAGTACTGGTGGTGCTTTATATTATTACACAATAGTTAATATGTATATCAAGTCGGTCATCATGTAGTGTAGCTGTTACTGTAAGTGTTCAGCTAATATTATTAGAGTTAACAAACACCAATGTATTGCTCTGTGAGTCTACTTTGTACCTACATATATACAGCTCAACATTAGGCAGTGTATAGAATGCTGCGGTCAGCAAGTGTATTGCTCTCTGAGTCTACTTTGTACCTACGTATATATATAGCTCAACATTAGGCAGTGTATAGGATGCTGCGGTCAGCATTGTGGATTTGGTATGGTTTCTGATACATGTGAGCTCTGTGATCACAATAAATGTGACTGGATTTTGGGAAAACTATCCAAATCGCACATTAGAAGTTTTGAGATAAACGGTTTTAAAGAATTCAAGTCAGCATAACTTGCCAAGGATAGCAAGCATGCGTATGAAATTCACACGAAAGATGCATCAATCTATTACCTTTCAGGCTACTTCCAGTACTGGTAGCTGCTTGTAGATTTTCCTGCCAAATAAGAGAAAATCTGAGCAGTTGGACGAGCGAAGTAGTATCACGAGTGCTGGGGGTGGGGGTGGCAGGGTGGGCAAGAGATAGACTTCAAAATGGATGCAGACCACAATTGGAGTCCAGACACAAGATTACAGGGCTGTGCTGGCCCCTTAGTGGCTGATATGTAGCAAAATCAAACAAAAAATATCTGGCCAACATTACGAGACTGTCCACCAGTAAACCAGTGATTCTTGCCAAGCCAGGTCCTTCACAAGACCGGAAACCACCATTCGAGCTCCACACACCACCCAGAAAAGATGTCTGCTGAAACCAGCCTTGAGTAGTTTGAGTAGTAGTGAGGGTCAAAACTATTAGTACGATAGTGTAGCTATCCACTGGAGGTATTAGTTTGATATTTTGCCTGATGTGCAATTTGGATCGGTTTTGTAAAATCTGGTCACAAATTAAGGTTGGCTAAAGTTAACCAAAGTTAATTGAGGAGGGCCAGCTGCAGTGTGCGCCATAAATAGAAATAGGTAGCAAGCGCATGCACAAGAAACCATGTTATTGGCACTTTACCACATGTTGAGGTGCCAGCTCTGAAATGAAATTCAGCAACTCATCTAGCAACATGTTTAGCACATAAAGCAACTCTCATCTTTGCTGCTTATTTCTTGTTGGCTGCCTGTCCAAGAGGTCATCCATCGTTTACCATCTTTTTGCTATCAGGCACACATTCAAGCAGAGCAGAGTGAATCAGTGGATTCTAGGGCTAGGGATTTTCCTCATAGGTCAGGAGGCCAGCAACCATCTCGTGGACAACCACTAAACATTTTGCCACAAGAACATTTGCGAGTCATACCTAGCTCCGTGGGTATATCATCTTGAAACCCGCAGCCTAGTGCCAAGTGATGCCAAAAAGCCTGTACTTTTGGTCTAGAGAACTGTCCTAAATATAGCACACATTACGTCTTGTTGGCCCCATAAAATCAGGGCTTGCTGGCATCATGACACCCCTAGGCCACAGCTGACTAGCAAGAAGCCATGTACTTAAGCATTACTCAGTTGTATCTGCATTTTAAAAGTATAGTTGGATTATGTGAATGGCTTGAGTACTGTCTAGCTGCATTGAGTTTTAAAAGGTCACTGATGTTTAGTTCTAGTAGCCAAGGTCTGGCATGTACCCGTTATGCCGAGTCAACTTCAAATTAATTATGGTGCTCTTCACAGTGGCACCTATTTTACTCAAGGCATACTTTAAAGTCACAAATCAATTGGTTTTGATCAAACAGAAATATAGGATGGGATGGAATATAACAAGTACACAAAAATTCGGAATTTTCAACTGGAGTAGGGACCATAGCACAATGATAAAAAGTACTGAAACAAGCTGGAGTAGTGTGTAATATTAATCACAGTAAAACAATAAGAAGTCTTATGAGCATGGTAGGGATGTAACACTACTTATTGTTTTACTGTGATTTAATATCACGTACTACTCCAGTTTGTTTCAGTACTTTTTATTAATGAGCTATGGTCCCTACTCTAGTTGAAAGTTCCAAATATTTTGTGTACTTGTTTGTTAACTTTTTTTTGTAAATAATAATTAATATGACTGGTGAACCCACACATACCACATCAAAAGAAAGAAATGATGCCAAGTGCCCCAGTTATATTAATTTTTGTCTGAAAAGTGAAGCATCCGTTACACTGTGTTGTCAGCTATGTTCAAATAAGAACTTTTGGCTACACAGCAGTACGAATAAGAACTTTTGGAAAAGCACCTCTGCAATCAAAGTAGCCACTATGAAAAATACGGACGATTTCTGTTACGAAGGGAAGCAATCACGTGCTACCACCAAATCGGCACTTTTCACTCTCAACAAAGATGAATGGGACACAAAGGAGGGGGCACTGGTAAGTCCATGAAGAATGCATTGTACGTACTGCGGTATGGCTGAAACATCGTCCAACAATCATGAACCATAATAATCATGAACCATGATAATGGTTCATAACAGAGATCCTCTGACTAGTAAAGCTCATGCAATATTGTACAGCAGCTAGATCATACACTCTACTAGCTGAGCAAGTACGCATCCCAATTAAGTTTTTTGCTTGCTCAGGCAATTTAGACAAGTTTCTGACCATTTTTGTGTCTGATCATTGTGAGGGTACTGAACAAAAAGAATCCTAATCGTTAGCTTTGTAAGTACTACTATACGTGATGTTGACAAGTTTAGTGTGGTTATATACTGACAATATCTATTATGGCTTAATCCATCTTCATAACTTTGTGATATTTCATTCAAAAATTGTATTGTGCTTCTCCATAGGAAGGCTACAACACCATGGTAGGGGAGAGAGGTGTCCGCTTGTCAGGTGGTCAGAAGCAAAGAGTGGCAATAGCTCGTGCACTCCTGTTCAATCCATCAATGTTGTTATTGGATGAAGTGAGTATATTGTGAATACTGTAATAAACTGTAGGAATAGGGATTGTTATAGTATTAAAGAAATAGCAGTCAAACAATTAATTAATTATTTTTGGTACATAGATCTTGGTACATAGTACCAATGGTTAAGAAGCTGTGATATACACCAACTCTTAATATAAGCCTATTACAGAATGTCAAAATGAAACTGTTGCCAATGAAGTTTTTCTTAACATTGGGAGGCTGTACTACGTCTTTTGCGAGGCTGTTCCAATCATTAACCACTCTGAGAAAAGCTATATTTTCTGGTGTTCAAATAACTATACTGTAAATCCATTGTTTCTTGTAGATATACAGTTACTGATGGCAAAGAAATTCTCTAAGGGACACCCACTTATGCCTCTTATACACCATTATCATGTCCATTCTGTGTCTTCTATATAGTAGAGCGGCTAAGCAACAAATTTTGATGAAATCATTCACTTTGTGATAGAAGCACCAGCGACTGCACATGCTTGGGGTTAATTTTAGTAGCTTTAACTAGATACATTTCTTCTGTACATTGAAAATAATCAACACATGAAGTTATCCATTTACTATCTACTTATTGGTATTTAGCTCAGTACTCCTCTATTCAATCAATAGCTATTTTTCCTTTGTGTCACACTTAAGTGACATGAGCTATCTAGGTCACATGTTACTTCTTGGCTGTACTGTACAATGTTGTGGTTTATTAGGACAGAGACTAAGTAGGTTTACAGTGCACATGCAAGTACATAGCTAACTACAAAAGGCAAGGTGGTTCACATATTTGGTGGTGATTCATAAGTGTAGGGGTCTTGGGGAGGGGTCTTGGGGCATAGCCCCCACCATTGACGCCTTTTAAACATTAAAATACTTCATAATTACATTGATTCATGATTTCTTATTGTATGGTTAGTCCTTTATACAGCTATTTTAGCTTGAATTTTCAGAGGGGAGTTCCAGAACCCCATGCATGCCTGCCCATATTCACTCCTGCACATCAGTGAAAAAGCTAGGACTTTGCAAATATACTCATGCAGATAGTTTTTATTGTGAATTCCTTGCTATACAGTTAGCTGGCCAGCACTATCCCAATAACTAAACATTTAACTGAACATTACATGCACACAAGTATTTCTCAGGTATACTAAGCACTAACTACTATTTGTTTCCTAGCAGCTATATATATAAAACACAGACCTCTTCAGCTACATCAGTACAATTCATTAAGGAGCCACAAATTAATAATTTGGGTTGTCTACACTTTACTAATAATAGTAGCTAATCTGATGATTTTAGCCATGACTACATATCTGAAAAATATGTGTAGCACAGTGCTCAGATAAGCACATTATAGAAGAGGTTCAGCTTGGTCTTAATTGTTTGAAAGCTTTAACCATGAATGATTAGAGTATTTGAGTGACTGTTTTGTTAGAGCATTTGAGTGACTGTTGTATTAGAGTATTTTATTGACTGTTCTATTGGAGTATATCAATCTTTTTAGCGAATTTTCATCCCCACCCAGGTCTTAGCTGTGTAGAGGTGGGGCTTAGCTTCACTTTAGTTAACACCTCAGAGCAGCCTTCAGTGCCCTACATATAGCCCCTCTCTATCTTTTGGGCACCCATGTCTTGTACACCAGCTTAAAACATTATTTTTTAATTGGTAACCCTGGAGGGAGGAGGGTTCGTCCGAACCACTCAACCCCCCCTGGTTGCAGGCCTGGTCACTGGTCAATCCCTAAACAAGAATTAAAAAGCCTAGGTGATCTGATTGGCTCCCTACTCCTTGGAGAGCATACAACCTATGGCCGGCCTACCTTTGTTACAAATTGCAGCAGCCCAGTTAGTAAGGCTTAGCCATACTGCCCAAGCAGATGTCCTGTGGTGGTTCATATTTGTTGACTGAATGGTATCTCATTGTTATGGGACCTTAGCCTAGCATCACAGTCACATTTGGTTGCAAGTGTGGTGGTCACATAGTTCAAATAGTAGAATTCGTGGTGGACAATACGTGGCAGTGCTAAATGCCACCTTCAGTAGTGACCTCCATTTAATGCACCTCATCAGGCTCCTAGTGTTTTTCACTGCTAAATTCAACTTTTGGTTTGTGGTTTCACAGTCAAGAATGTGGTCACAGATGCAGCTGTCTAGGTCTTTGTTTCTCACTCAAGTACCTCAAGCAGACCTCCAAGCCACTCAAGTACCTCCTCTGCTAGTGCCTCAGCTATCACAGGACATCACCTGGACCTGCAAGAGCTGGATCAGACAGTTCAATGCTATTTTATTGCAAGTTTAGCTCCTTCCTCACACATAGCTAATCAAGCAGCTGAACGCCATTACTTAGAGTTCTACAGCAGCTTTGCCCTACTAATTTAAGAAGGGGTGCTTTGCTACTTTGCAGCCTATCTAGGTCAACAGGGCTTGGAACACACTTCCATAAGGACTTACCTGTCAGGAGTGAGACAACTTCAGATAGCACATGGGAGAAGAGATGCTAACGTCAATAAAATGCCCCGTCTGCACCAGATTTTGAGAGGGATTAAGACAGAGCATGGAAAAGAGGTGCTCTCGCCTGCCAATCACCCCAGAAATCTTGAGAAAGTTAAGGATGTCCTGGGTGGACAAGGACTCTTTATTCCAGTCTGTGATTCTATGGGCTGTCTCCCTGACAACATTTTTCTCACTTTGCCACTCTGGAGAAAGCACAGTGGAGTCAGAAGGGTAGTATGATCCTAACACTCACCTTTCCTTCAGCGATATGGCTACTGATAATGCCTCAGCTTCAATAGTGATATCGCTGAATATCAAACTCTTCAATACAGATCAGGGAAGAGTGGACTGTCAAATGGTGCTGGGAAAACTATTGTTCCCAGTTACCATGCTATTAGAATACTTGACAAGGCATGGTGGTCACCCAGGAGCTCTGTTTCAATGGCAAAATGGGACTCCCTTATCAAAATCCAAGTTTGTGGAAGCTGTCCGTTAAGCTTTATCAATAGCCAACCTCACAGCTCAGTAGTGTGCACTATGCAGGCCACAGCTTTAGAACAGAGCTGCGACAGCAGCTGCAATGATGGGATTGCAGGACTCTGCCATTCAGATGTTGCGATGGTTGAGAAGTGACTGCTATCAGTCCTACTCCTCAACACCTGGTTTTGCTCTCGTCGTCCCTGGATCTGACCTCAGTGTCATACATCACTTCTTGTACACACACTTCATGCAACTTTTGTTCATGTTATTCTTTACAGTTAACTTATTGTTATGAAATGCAATGTACTGGTATATGGGCATCAAGTACTGTCCTGAAATTGTTGCCCCATTGTAAATAACAATAAGGCAGCTTTAATGGGATGTAAAGCTATACTGTAAGGCTTAAATATTGTCTTTGCCAAAAATGTAGCGTGGTACAGATGGACATGCTGGAATAATTCTTGTACCAGTCTACAACTAGGCTACAGCACAACTGCTCATACACCCAACTTACTTTTATATCTCCACTATGGTCCCCATTATCCAGTTTATGACCAAACTCTTATGACCACAAGTTAAAGCAACTAAATTCATAACAATGAATATTCTCTGGTATCAGCACAGTCACTTAGCTACCTGAACTCTGTCTCCGTGAGAGAGTGCCTGTATGGTTGCTCATAGCAATCACTACAGGAAAGGACTCACTATGCAGAGACTCTATACATGATCTTCTAAGTGTAAGGAATGCAGCTTCCTCCTTGACAAACCTACAATACAACACCCAAAGAAGCTCACGTAACAGAATCCCGTAATTATATTGCTGCTATATGACATCTTTAGTATATGTAACTGTAGTAATAGCTAAGAGAACTTAGAAATCTATCGAGCCATAGGGTGATTGGCGACCTGTGGAATACAGGATTATTAATAGGTCATGAACACATGGAAGGTCTCAGCAAGCATGGCTGCATAGTTTTTATTGCAAAAAAGTGGATAATTTTTGCTGTATATGAGTGAAACAACACAATGTAGTATGAATATGAACAAGATGGCAAATTTCAGTTACTGTTTCCTTTTCACTTAGTGAACCTGTACTCATCGCAAAGAACCACCAATGGGTTGTTTTGAGTTAAAGAATGCTTTTAAAGGTGGTATTTGGGTGTGTGTTGTATTAGGTTAAAACATGGGCAATCCCTATTATGAACCCACTATGATAACATGTTTCTCATTAAAGGCTACCAGCGCTCTGGATGCAGAAAGTGAACATTTGGTACAAGAAGCCATTGATAGAGCTATGAAGGGCAGGACTGTATTAGTGATAGCACACAGACTCTCCACTGTCAGAACTGCATCACAGGTATGTAAGAACATTATTTGTGATATGTTGTATGCCCTTAACTTTTTAAATTACCTATCTCTTCTTCAAAATTACCAGCTAACTGAAATTTCACATCAGATAAAAACTAACATTCTGTGGTGACTATGCGCTACCCAACTATTGATTTTAGCTTCAAAATTCCGTTCCTCAAAATACACATGGGTGGTTTCTAAAGCTGACCTGTCTGGATGCTGTGATGAAAGTCAAATGGTAATTTTCAGACTTAGAAATAATTTAGTTTGATGGGAAAAAATGGCACATGTTAGGGTATTGTACTGATGACTTTACTGAATTTTACTCATAGCACTTCACTGGACCCTCCTATACTGTTTGGACCACAGCATTCTTACAGAACTCGCTGCCCTTCTCACTTTGCCAATGTACCGAGGTGTGCACTGTCTTTCACACAGAAGTTCTTTCGTTATAGCACATCAGTGTGGTGGAATAACTTACCACTCAACCTACCTTCTGGTCCTATTTCATGACCATCTCCTGAATGATATATAGTTTGTAATTAATGTTTATGTTTGTCCTTTGTAACTTTGTTTTTGTGAATGTGTATGTTTTTTACTGTTCATGTATGCTTATTTGGGTAAATGCCCCCTCCCCCTCCCTCTGTGGAAGAGCCATAATATATACTTCTTTTGATAGAAATACTGTACACCTTGTCAGACCAAAATCAATTTATATAACTCATGAAAACTGCATATTACCACCAATTATTACTGAAACTAAAGTTAAAACAGCTGTCAAACTCACTCAGCACATTTGTACGTACTAAGCACCTCTAAAAATAATTATCGTGTTGGTGTTTGAGACTTTCATAGCCATTTAAACAGCTTACAACCAAAAAGCCATAATGACAAAAAAATCTACCTATTAAGGAGTGATCATTGCTACTCAGCAACTAACGCAAGAATATGCTCTCCCCAACCACCTACCACTTAGCCTGTTTGCACCCCTCCCCTTGCCAGCTCCTGGATCCACTCCTGCTATCAATTTGTATTTTTCATTTATTGTTCCCACCATTTTGAAAATACCTACCCTCTCTCTCCTATTCTTCACCACTGTTTCAGCACTTGTGACTCCTGCACTTTTCCATCTATAAAACTTGATAAATAGCCAACTGTTATGGAATGCTGTAGAATGTGCTAAATGTATCTATACTCATATACATGCTCCTAGGTAGGTTATATCGTGAAATCTTTTACATCCTGCTACTGATGTAAAATTTGGAAGGGTTTTTGTTACAAAAACACGTATGTATATAATGTGTGCAAGTATAATATCCCTGCTAGTAGTGGTTTGGGTGCACAGTCCCAGATGCAGCACGTAGCCCAGTTAACATTAAGGTTACGGGATACTGTAAACCCCACATGTACACTGTCAATCATTTTTCATGATTAGGGGTTTGATTTTTCTTAATGCATTGTTATCATATATTTATGCATTCTTAACTTCTCATTAATCGGCATGAAATTCAAATGTTGTTATGGAAACATGAGTTGTCCCCATGCCAATTAGTGAAAGCTATGAACCAAAAATCAGACCAATGAAGAGCCATGAGAACTTACTAACAATTCTAAGATTTGAAGAAGATCACTTGTGAGGGACTGACTAGATGATTTGTGAATAATGCGTATAGTTGCTGAAATATGACTACAATATGACCTGAAGCAAGACACTGTGGTCACAAAATTAATTTTTAAATTGATATCACAAGCACTAGAAACATTATTTCTAACAATGGCTCCATCAGGAAGTTTGACAGTCCTGATTTTTGGTTCAGGAAAATATCGCCATTAGTCAGCAAAACTATGCATGCGCTTACAGGTGTGCCAGTTTTGCTAAGTGTGTTGTTTCTATGTTATCTTGTACTGTTACGTGTGTTTTCTTGTACCTTGTACCTGTCCAGTCAGCACCTATGATTCTCCCAACAATTTAAGCCTATTACCAGCTGATACACAACACAGCAACACCAAGCCCGCCTTAATTACGTAATAAAATTTTTGTTTGACAGTCGCTCAGTACCCATAACCTTTAGAAGTAATATTTTAATTGCAAAATGAAGCATTTTAATTTTAAACTTAGAATCAGTTCTGTAGCTAACTGCTATATATAATTTAGAATGATATTTCAACAGTAATTGATGTTTGTAAGGTTCAGTAGGTACTAGGGGTGCAACAATATACACTGTATCAATATATCGATATATTTTATCACAGTACAATACAATACAATACGTGTGATGAAACAATTTGATATATTGTGTATTGCATTCAAGTGTTAATCGGATGGCTGCAGGATCGAGGCTGCCCAGGTCCAGTCATGGATTTTTTTCTTCTTTCTCCACCTTTTCAAACATACTTTCTGCAACAACTTTAAACAGGCTGTAGGACCAGGTGTCCTACAGACCTTCAGCACTTGTGTTGTAAAGCCTTAATAAATAAAAATAATAAGAAGTATAGTGGAACATGGACATTTTGGGACCCAGAATTTTTGGCTGCTTTTTGCTGTAATATAGAGGTTTTCCTCCTTCAGAGGTAAAAAATGTATTAACCAGACCTGTTGGGACCAAAATTTTTGTCCTTATTATGGAGGTTTTTTCTATTGTGTCCTTAATTCGGGGAATTTGTTAAGAGAGGTTCCACTATATTGCAATATTATATTGCTGCATTACAATATATTGCATAATATTATTGCAGGGTTATAATTGGCTGTGACTTGTGGATAATTAGCCTATTCAGCTGCCACCCTCCTAGAGGGCAGGCATCAAAGCCACCAGAATGTAATTGTTGATTTTTTTAGTGGTGACTAGACTAGAATCCATATCCTAAACAAACAGTGCTGGTTGTAGTACTGCTTATATCCTTGTATTGTACAGGTTTTTGCAATTGAATTCGTCGCCTTTGCGATTGAATTCGTCCCGTTTGCAATTGAATTCGTCGGTATTGCAATTGAATTCGTCGGTTTTGCAATTGAATTCGTCGGTTTTGCAATTGAATTCGTCGGTTTTGCAGTTGAATTAGTCGGTTTTGCAATAGAATTCGTCGCGTTTGCATTACAATTCGTCATAAACAAAACGGCTCCAAGAAACCAACCCGTTCATTAAGAGATGAACTATTTATGCCTTGGAGAGTTACACTTGAGACACTAGAAAGTAATTGAAGCTGGTAGTACGCGAAGTTGATAGCTGTCTGACAAGTTAATTAACTTGCTCGCGAGTGACCACACCCATCGCGAATGGCGTAGTAGAGTTTGGAATGTTGCTGGATAGGCTGTAGAGGAAGAATTATTGCCTTATAAAGAGTTGTTTACTACTGTTGTACTTGAACAAGTTCTTGTAGCAGCTGCTACATCATGTTTTCGTGTTTCCTCCAGCTGCCATTCTTGTTACGGACGAATTTAACTGCAAAAGCGACGAATTCAATTGCAAAAGCGACGAATTCAATTGCAAACGGGACGAATTCAATTGCAAAACCGACGAATTCAATTGCAAACGGGACGAATTCAATTGCAAAACCAACAAATTCAATTGCAAACGGGACGAATTCAATTGCAAAAGCGACGAACTCAATTGCAAACAGGACGAATTCAATTGCAAAGTCGCTGAATTCAATTGCAAAAACCTGTAATACCTATTTAATAACTGTTGGCCATCAGCAGGTTTTGACTGATGTGTGTACACCACATGACACTAATGCTATCTGCTATATCTTACGTAGCTTATATCCAGCACTTTAATATGGCCAAAGGACCTATTACAATACAACAATATATTGCAATATTTTAAAAGGCATTATGCAATATGGTATTTACCCATATTGTTGCATCCCTAATAAGTACATACAGATATTACAAAATTTCAACAATTTATATGGTTGGATATTTGGCACTATCATGAGATAGCAGTGCACAGAAGAGAATTAGTTCAGCTTACACACTGCTCTTTTTTCTTTTGGTGTAAAAGAACATGGATGTTATTTTAGAGTTATTGATTGTTTCTTTTAAAGTATTTCAATTTTGGCAGCTTTGATTTAAACTTTTTCTTATAATCATACAGTATGATAGTGCTGTATAGTAGGGACCACAAAGGAGTAGGCATGGCCCACGAGATAATATCACCCAAAAACCAGCCTCAATTTTTCCCAGATGACGATGAGGCAGTATTGGTTACGTAAAACTAAGCCCAAACAAGCTTTCAGATCAACTTGAAACACTTTCAATAAGTTGCTACAGAATTTTAAAAAATATTTATTTAACAGAATTTTCCACTCTCTGACTGAGTAACTGACTGATTCCTTCAGACAAGCGTAACTTGATAACGGCTAAGGCTACGGGCTTGACTTTTTCACTGTTCGACGTTGCTCCAGCCCGAGAGGTGCCTTTTGGCATACCGCAGTACATACAATGTATTCTTCGTGGACTTACCAGTGTCCTCCTTTGTGTCCCATTCATCTTTGCTGACAGCGAAAAGTGTCGCCCTTCGAAATGGAAATAGTCCGTATTTTTCATAGTGGCTATTTTGATAGCTGAGGTGCTTTTTGAACAGTTCTTGATTTGTACTGCTGTGTAACGGGTTGAACATAGCCGACAATGAAGCATAATGGATACTTCACTTTTCAGATGATAATTGATATAACTGGGGCACGCGATACCAATTTCTTCCTTTCGGTATGCATGGATTGCATAGGTGCTTTTCGAACAGTTCTTAATCCGAAATACTGTGTAACGGGTTGAACATAGCTGACAACAAAGCGTAATGTATACTTCACTTTTCAGACAATAATTGGGGTGCGCGGCACCATTGTGCGTGGTTTCACCAAGTCATAATAATTATTTACAAAAAAAGTTAACAAATAAGTACACAGGAATTTTCAACTAGAGTAGGGACCATAGCACATCAATAAAAAGTATGGAAACAAGCTGGAGTAGTGCACGATATTAAATTACAGTAAAACAATAGGAAGTGTTATAACCCTACTGTGCATTTCCATTATAGTATCTTGAGCACAGTAGGGATATAACACTTCTTATTGTTTTACTGTGATTTAATATCGTGCACTACTCCAGCTTGTTTCAGTACTTTTTATTGATGTGCTATGGTCCCTACTCTAGTTGAAAATTCCAAAATTTTCTTTGTGCTTGTATAATTTTAATCGCCTTTCATTACTGAGTAGCCATATGCATTGTATATGAGTGGTTGCGGGTTTATATAGAACTTTAAAACATAGTTATACTACATAATTAGAGTTAAATTACAAAACTTGGTAAGACTACATAGCTATAGACTGCATAGCTAAACTACACATTTAGAGTTCTACATAGTTAGACTTCAAACACACATGATTTAGTAATCCAAAGGCCCTGTGTTGTGGCTACTACAACATAGGCGTAGCTAGCACCTTGTGGTTGGGGGGAGGGGGGGCTAGGCAAAGGTAAAGATAAAATGATGGTTGAATATGCAAAGCATGTGAGAAAGCCTGCTAAACTAGGGGGTCTGGAGGCATGCCCCCTAGAAGAAAAAATTTTAATTAATGCTCTGAAATTGAATTTCAGGCAGTAAAAATCATGCCAGTAATGACTCTGAACACGGAAATTAATTTTAGAGACGCTTATCACGATTGTCACTCTAAAGTGTTGCTGAGGAGTTGACTCTGCAGGTAGATAGTTTCATAACTACTTTATGGATTGCTGACTAGTTAGAAAGATGATTATATAGTAATCTGAATTGTTAGTGGTAGGTAGATCATTCAGTACTTATGAGATAACTTGAAATGGCTAGCCAAATTATTTGGGAGAGGGGGGGGGGCGGCTGTAGCCCCCACAGCCTCCCCTGCTTCCTACGCCTATGTACAAGGTCTGAGGGCAGTAGGTGAATCTAGAAATTTTCAGAGGGGGGGGGGGGGGGCAGATCTGGGATATTCTCACTCAACCAGCATACAAAGCATGCTCCAACCAGGGAAGGGGAGGGGGGGGGAGAGAATGTACCCACAAAAAAAATTAGCCTTCTGAGATTCAATTTGGTGGTTGAATAAACACTATATGGAATACTGCATGGTGTTATTTATTATCCAGCTCTAGCAGTGGCAATTCTAAAAGCTGACATACAGAACTAACTGAACTCAACCCCACAATTTTGGCTGAAATTGTTTAGTAAACGTTGTTACTGATTTCATGTTGAAGAAAGCTCTTTATTCAATGCTAGTCTCTAGAAGTAGTAGTTATGAATCTGCATGATACGCAATGCATGGGGTACAACATAATTAATGTAGTAGTATGATTTCATATGTAGTATGATTTCATGCATCCAATAATCTCCCAATTAGTGCCACATAAATCAAAAGAAACAAATACCAATGTTCAGTCCATATTTAGCCTCCTAGGCCTGTAAAATATTGCTCTTTCATAAATGTACATACAACCGCCTTCTTCTTTCAATCAGTTCCACAACCCCTCTCCAGAGCTGACACCAGCCAGCAGACCATTTGGAGCCCAGTTCACCATATAGTTTGAGAAACAATGGACGATATCCACAATGATGTTTTCTGATGTCACAAAACAAAATTGCCGTGCTAGTGTGGGGACTTTGTACAGGGAGGTATTGGGCGAGGCAGTGTTTCCCTATGATAGCATTTATAAATTCGAAAAATGGCGAAGGTGAGGCATATAGTATATAATGCAATACAGATAAGCCTAGTTGTGTCCGAATTTAAACTTTTCGGTCAGCTTTCCTTGTTGGAACGCATTTTGCATCGCCACGGTACATGTACTACTTCTTACCTTTATTATCTCGTGGTTCCAAGTGTAGGGAACTACAGACAACATTCATTTCGAATACTGCGTGCTAAAATCTCTGAAGCCCCCACACTAACATGGCCATTTAGTCAATTATGACATCAAATTTCATCATTGCGGATATCGTCCATTGTATCATAGTATGGTATGTTGTAGTTATGCATTACCATAAAGCAGAAAATTTTGGTGAATTTGCCGAGATTGCATGGAATCACCAAAACTATACTCACCATTTTTTAAATAAAAATACCTGTGGCACTGCTTCATTACTTTAAATTGCACAAAATAGCCTCTACCTAATCCAAACAGTCCATTAAGCTTGAGGGTACCATCTTCGGGGATTTTGTCCGCAAATACTTGCATTAGCAAACTGTTAGAAAGTAGCACTGCTTCAGACACTTGAGGCCCATACACAATACTAGACCCTGCACAGAGGTTTGAAATTGGCAAGAAAGCAGCAGAAAATGGTATAATTGCTGCTATATGTTACTATGCCGATCAATACCGGAATCTCCCCTCTCAAAGGAAACCACAGTTTGATGATGGAAAGAAGACAAAGTCAAAGACCAAGTTAAAGAAGAAGCACGCAGATCACATTCACCTGATAGCGATAGTGAAGAGTCAATAGTGTAGTTCAAGAATTGGTTGAAAGGTAGACCTTTACTGATTGGCAAGAACCTAGACCACCAAGTAAGAGAGTATATCAGGGAACTGAGAAGAGAAGGGGTTGTCATTAATATTGATGTGACCATTGCAGTTGGAACAGGCATTGTAATAAACAGTGATGCTAATCTACTAGTTGAAAATGGTGGCCACATTGACTTAACCAAGCATTGGGCAAAGAATTTGTTGACTCAGATGAATTGATTAAAAGAAGAGATAACACATAAGCAAAAGTTAGCATGGAACATTTTGATGAATTAAAGAAGCTGATTTTACTTGAATTCAGCAATGTTATGGAAATATACGAGGTGCCTGCACAATTAGTTATAAACTGGGACTAGATCAGCATAAATTATGTATTTGTATCTTAATGGACAATGGCAGAGGAAGGATCAAAAAGAGTTGATGTTGCTGGTAAAGATGATAAGTGTCAGGTCACTGCAGTGTTTGCCTATTCTATGTCAGGAGATTTTCTTCCCATTCAGCTAGTTTACCTAAATGTTTACCAAAACATAACTTTCCTCCTGACTGGGAGATAAGTTTTACTGGCAACCACTGGTGCAATAAATGGACAATGCGACAATATGTCAAAAATATAATTTTGCCTTACCTTGGTCAAAAAAGACAGGAGCTGGAGCTTCCCCTGGACAACCCACAGTACTGATCTTTGATAATTTCAAAGCTCAGTGCACTGAAGAGCTGTTAAATTCAAACAAGATAGATGTGGTTCTTGTTCCACCTAATTGTACTGATCACTTGCAGCCCTTGGATGTGAGCATCAGCAAAGCTGCAAAAAGAATTTCTCCACAAGAAGTTTCACGAGTGGTATGCAAAGCAAGTTTGTTCCCAATTGCAGCCAAAAGTCAAGACCCAGCCAGCAGATTTGCACTTGAGTATTGTTAAGCCTATGGATGCCAAATGGATGTGTTATTTGTATGATTATTTATAAAGAGCAAGCCAGACATCATACATACGTAATGGCTTTATAGCGACAGGATTGTAACAGGATTGTTAGAACTGTAACATCATGTATTTTACACTTTATTAAATAAAATAGCTAATTTTCATACATGATTATACCTAAACGAAATTCATAACATTACAGCTTTTTTATGCAAGAAAATGGGGTGAGTTTGTTGTTCTCTAGACACTTAACAAGGTGTGTCCTTATTGGTTGCTGCTGAATTTTTTGCTTGCTTGGATTCAGACCAAATGCAATACATGTAGCAGATACTACAGAAAACAACCCACAATATTTCCTTCCCTCCTGCTGTGATGAATTTATTACTTTGATTATTGTGGTACTAGTGGCTGAACTTCAGAAGATGGTTGTTTTTGTTTCATCATCTAGAGTCTTGAACAGAGTCATGTACATGCAGTTCGCCTTTGCTCACACTTCACAGTTGTTGCTGCAATCCAGTGGTGTCGATCACTGCAGTGAATTATTTGCAGTTTTATCTTCTGTGAATACCTACTCAAAATCTTTACTTTGCAGCTATAATCCTTTCAACTGGGGAAACTGTTCCTTTAACAAATTCTGTGCCCGATTAATATGAATATTAGGCAATTCATTGCCCATAATAATGTCTTCCACTTCATTATTAGGTTATTAGGTAATTTCAATCACTTGCCATGTATCTCCTGGCAACTTCCTGTTTGGCAACAAATGGGAGTTTTCTGGGATGCTGTCTCTTTCGCTGAGCATTACCAGTATCATGTGTTTTGGCTGGAGGCATTAGGGTGTCCTTTTGATTTTCTGCGGTACCTATTTCATCAATGATTATTTGGTGCTGGACTTTGATTATTCATCTGTGCTCCAGCTCCTGAACTCCTTGTTTTATTTGTTCTTTAGTGGAGGCGGCTTGACTGCTGTTTAAACTTTGTAGAGGGATTTCGGTATAGGCGAGTTCAATGTCGTATTCCTTGCTTAAAGCCCCCTTTATTACTCTTTCTGTTTTGTCTAATTCGGCTTTGCCTGATGTTCAGAAAGTCAAAACGCATGATATTTCCAGGCCCCCTTGCCACAAGTCATGGGAGTAGCATCGGCTACCATTCACTTAGCAGGTAATTGACCCTCCATATTGAATAAAACTCAAGCATATATGGAAGAAATCATGCATGGAGAATGGCAGAATGACCTCCAGTATTAAAATCTTGCTTTCGATCATATTATTTGCTATGCACTCCCAGGCATATTGCCTGCAGTGGGTGAAGTCAACACGAGTTTAACCACACCATTCATTTTATAAGCATGCCTAGGTACTGTTTTAATTTTTATTTTTTTATTTAATAATGCTTTACAGTACAAGTGCTGAAGGTCTGTAGGACACCTGGTCCTACAGCCTGCTCAAAGACTTTAGCTACTTAAGATGTGTTTGAAAAGTTGGAGAAAGGAGAAAAAATCCATGACTGGACCTAGGTAGCCTCGAACCTGCAGCCATCCGATTTACGCTCGAGCGCTTACAGGAGTCTACCAGGTGGTCAGGATGTTTTCTCCTTGTTATTTTCATGTAATTATATCCATAGGAATTCTAGAGAGTAACTCATTATCTCTAAGTACCCCAAGTAGAACCAAATGGTTGATGTTGTAGCTACGTTTTTAAGGACGGAGAAGCCACAGATAGTTTTGTTTTGCACCCATCCATTTTCTAGAGTGTTTTAAGCATGTTTCGTCCCCAGTAAACTGTAGGACTTTAGCAAAGACCTAGATGGGTAAATGTCTTTGTAGAATGGTTAATTTGCATTATTCATAATATGGGTTTGGTCCATGTGTGAAACAGTGCCTGGTCCAGTATTGGGGCAATTACTTTTTAAAAGTAACTCGTTATATGTGACCAAATTTTGGAAAACCATCGACATATGCACAATAGTACTTTTGTAATAAAACGCATTTAAAAATTATGGGTAAAATACGCAAGCTCCAGAAAAAAATTATGCAAGTTTTTATTGCCTCACTGGTGGGCGAATTAAGCCTCCAATGGATAAATCCTGGGCATCATCGTGTTCGCCTGTTCATAGGGAGTACAAACATCTTTGTTTCATCTCCATACATGAAAGGATTTCAAAGTTATAGACGTTTGTTTATGTTGCGGTGACAAAAGAATTTACCAACGATCGTTTTTCAGTGAATTTGCCTTCCTTCTCGAACACAGAAGCATGCCTGGGGAAAAAAGTATACCTTGGTGGACGCACAAATTCATGGCAAACACAATGAGCGAAGATTCAATTCCGTACACCGTTGTATCAGTAAGTTATGATGGTTTATGTAAGCACCTGTAGATTTTTTTCTCGATAGCTTCTGTACATATCAATTTATTTGCTCGTCCGGCTGTCTAGTGCTTTATTTCCAACACTGCTTAACTTATGAAGCTGAAACTTAGCTAGTCCATTCCTCTGTCCCTGTAGAAAACAAAACAAATAAAATGTGCTTTGAAAATTGTACGGATATCGACGGTTTTCTAAAATTAGGTCACATATATTACTTGTAACTGAACTATTTAGTTGCATATTACTCATAAAATAAAGTAACTATAATAATGTTACATAATATTACCTTGTGTGTACAGCCTTAAGCTGTCACATGTGCAACTACCTCCTTATGGACAATGTGTAAATTTTGGTTATAATTGTGAGAAGCTGGTGAATAAGCTTCATTCATTAATTTCGTTACTTCATTGTGGCAAGACGTTACTCAGTGGATTACTAACGAGATTATTAACTTTGTTACTTGTAGTAATAAAATTACTTAATATTAGACTTGTTACAGTAACTTCATTACATAGGTATTGCCAAGAGTATATAATGGGGAGGCCCATTATATACTCTTGGTATCGCTTGTTACATTTGTAAGTAAAGTAACTTTAGTTATATTTATAGCATATTTCATTATATTACTTGGTTACAACAAAAGTAATAATTATTACCTAACACGTTACCCCCAACGCTAGCCTGGTCTTTATACTGCTGTTACCATAAATACCTAATAAGCCAACAACTTGTGACAGCTTGTCATCATTGTAATTATTCAAGCCATGTCTTCAAACTTATATTAATGCCCTGTTCTTCACACTGCTGTGACACCATGGTAAAAGGAGTGGCAGAAACTGGAAATGACCACTAGCATCCAACTTCATGATGTGGCAATAAGCTGTGAGCTTTAATTTTTCTTCAGCTCTTTGATAAAAACATGTTACAGACTCATGTTAAAATTGCATAATGATTATGATGCAATGACATCTAATACAATCCCTTCGCCTATCTGTATCCATATAAAGCGTTTCTAATTTCTCCAAAATCCACGAAGATTCTTGTGCTAGGTCTCTAACCTACACTTAAAATTTCAAATTTTTCACGTGGCTCTTACATGTGTTTGGTATATAGCTTATTTTTATTTGATTACTAGGTGATACGCATGTGTATGAACCTTGTGTGTAATCATACAATATGATAGTAACTGTATAGTAGGGACCACAAAGGAGTAAGCATGGCCCATGAAATAATATCACCAAAAAACCAGTCTCAATTTTCCCTTACGACGATGAGGCAGTATTGGTGAGGTAAAACTAAGCCCAAACAAGCTTTCAGATCGACCCGAAACGCTTTCAACAAGTTGCTACAGAATTTTAAAATTTTTTTATTCGACGGAATTTTCTACTGACTGACTGAGTAAGTAAGTAACTGACTGATGCCTTTAGACAAGCGTAACTCGATAACGGCTAAGGCTACGGGCTTGATTTTTTCACTGTTCGACATCGCTTCGGCCCAACAGGTGCCTTTAGGCATACCGCAGTATGTACAATGCATTCTTCATGGACTTACCAGTGTCCTCCTTTGTGTCCCATTCATCTTTGCTGACAGGGAAAGGTGTTGATTTGACGCGAGCATGTGATGGCTTCCCTTCAAAACGGAAATCGTCTGTATTTTTCATAGTGGCTATTTTAATTGCAGAGGTGCTTTTCAAACAGTTCTTGATTCGCTTTGCTGTGTAACGGGTTGAGCATAGCCAACAGCAAAGCGTAATGGATACACTGTACTTCACTTTTCAGATGATAATTGGAGCGCGGCACCATTTCTTTTGGTATGCGTAGATTGTAGAGGTGCTTCTGGGAAAGTTCTTGATTCGAAATGCTGTGTAACAGGTTGAACATAGCTGACAGCGAAGCATAATGGATACTTCACTTTTCAGACGATAATTGATATAGCTCGGGTGAGCAGTGCCATTTCAGATGTGGTATGCGTGGGTTCACCAGCCATAATAAAATTATTTACAAAAAAGTTAACAAACAAGTACACGAAAAAATTTGGAATTTTCAACTAGAGTAGGGACCGGCACATCAATAAAAAGTACTGAAACAAGTTGGAGTAGCCCATGACAGTAAAACAAAAGTGTTATATCCCTACTGTGCATTTCTGTTATGGTATCTTGAGCATGGTAGGGATATAACACTCCTTATTGTTTTACTGTGATTTAATATTGTGCACTACTCCAGCTTGTTTCAGTACTTTGTATTGATGTGCTATGGTCCCTACTCTAGTAGAAAATTTTTTATGTACTTGTGTATTAACATTTTTTTGTGAAATAAAATTATTATGACTGGTGAACCCATGTATACCACATCAAAAGAAAGAAATGGCGCCATCCCCTTAGCTACCAATTATCATCTGAGTGAAGCACCCATTATGCTTTGTTGTCAACCCATTACACAGCATTACAAATCAAGAACTGTTCGAAAAGCACCTCTGCAATCAAAGTAGCCACTACAGACAATTTCCGTTACGAAGGGAAGCTGTCATGTGCTACCGCCAAATCATCACCTTTCACTGTCAGCAAAGATGAATGGGACACAAAGGAGGACACTGGTAAGTCCATGAAGAATGCATTGTATGTACTGTGGTATGCCAAAAGGCATGTCTCTGGCTGAAGCGATGTTCAACAATGAAAAAATCAAGCCCATAGACTTAGCCATAGCCTTTATCAAGTTACACTTGTCTGAAGGCATCAGTCAGTCAGTCAGTTACTAAGTCAGTCAAAATTCCCTTTTACTAAATTTATTCTGTAGCAACTTGTTGAACGTGTTTCAGGTTGATCTAGTTTTACCTAGCCAATACTGCCTCATCATCGTCAGGGAAATGTGAAATGGTTTTTTGGGTGATGTTTTTTTATGCACCACACCCAAACGTATGATATTAAAATTTGTTGAAATTAGCTTGCTGTCTCTTGAATGAACTGACCCATGGCACAGTCCAGTTCCTTTTGAATAGTATCTCCTTGTTTCTGAAAATAATTTTAATTGTACCGCACCTTCGAATGGTACCGCGCTATACTTTCATAATTACTCTTTACTAGTGCTCTCATATCTTTAGTATTAATCTCCATCTCGATTTAAGGAAGGAATTGTCCTGGTAAACTTAAACGGCTGTCACAGAATCGAAATTCCAGAAATTAGTTAGTAAACTGACCACATAGCATGAGGCATGACATGGTTGTGCAGCTTGTGCTACAAGGGCTTGAAAGAAAGGTCTTGAATAGAAGAAGTAAGTAGCAACGTGTTGTAATTGTTTTATAAAACTATAAATAGCTATAGTAGTGGCAGGTTTAAAATATTAGTAGCACACCCTCAAATAATACTGCAGTGCAGCACTATTCGAAGGGTTTTATCCTTATTTTTGGGCAAAAAAATAATAAGGTTCTCTGGGACACAAATCGAGTAAATACGGTAACTTATAATCAGCTCGTGGCAGCTGACACAGAATTAGTCAATAATAGTTACTCCATAAATTTTGCTAAACACATCTCCAGTCAACTCACTGTAATGCAAAACCATGTTCACATCATTATGCATTCAGATACTTTTTTACATTTTTAAAAATGTTTTAATTAACTGGCCCTAATGACACTTTATAACATTTTCACAATTGTGTAATCTTATATTCAACCACCTGACAAGAAATGTTTTCCAGTCTGACCCATACACCAAGGTAATGTGCCAAAAGTAGTGTAACAATGTAATGTATATTCAAGCAACAGTATGTGAAGCCTTGCAAGGCTAATGGAACAGCATGTTTGTGGTCATGCATGAAAAAAAACACAGAAAAGTGCAGAACATAGCAAAGAGATACGAACAGTATGAAATGTTGCAATCACTACAATAACAAAATTGTCAGTCTAGTATTGCTGATACAAGCAAGTAACACTATTCATGTTCTAACACCATTGCAAAACTCTGTTAATTCACAGACAACAACACCAGCTGTCATGGAGTGGTTACTTCCTTACGGAGTACGCTTTGGCCAGCTACACAATCTTCAGTTCTCTAAATAACTTAATTTCTGAACCGTCAGGATTTGGTAGAGGCACCAGGGAGGCACTACTATTAAAACTATGATGCTTTTTGCATCCTACAAATGAAAGTAACACTAGTAAATCATAAATACATTTTACATTTTCATAACTGACAAGCACAAGTAGGCTGGTATTGACACCTCAAAGCCTGAGGTTTACAGTGTTGTGGCACCACAAATCATAAACAAATAACACTGTGCTTGTAAGGCTGCTTTGAGTTATTCTGTCATGTATTCATGGCTCCAAATAGAGGTGTACCAATATGGAATATACCGATAACTGATATGTTGACTACAAAAATTACCAATTCTGATACTGATACCGATATATGAACATAAAAGGTTTTCCGCATGAACGCTACAGCAAATGTTTTTAAATTGTGGCAAAAAGCTTAAAAGGTGGCCACTAAAACCTACGTATGTAAAGAAAAAACAAGAATTGTGTAAAAGCGGTGATAAAAAGGTATGCAAAAAAAGAAAATAAGTGTGACTACCTGATGATTTGAACTCCGGCCATCATGAAACCCTTTGCAACTTGAGACTCACACTTTAACCATTATTGTACTACCAAGTCAACTACAGAATGTTTTAGACAATTATAGTACTTATGTGTAATATCTGCTCATATCTGCTAAAAAGTCATATTTTCACCGATACTGACACCGATATTGATACTGGTGCACCTCTAGCTCCAAAGACCCATCACGTATTTGATTGCACAACAACCTTTACCACGTGCATGCACATTACATCACAAATGCAGCTACAACTACTTCCGTTACAGGCAAACACAGCTACAAAATAAAATAAATAACAAATAAATAAATATACAGAAAGGATTTCTTGCCTTGTACTAAGTATGCACAGTACATCACAAATGCAGCTACACCCATCATCTACTTCCGTTGCAGACAAAACAGTTACTAATAAGAAATAAATATATAAGAAAAAATTTAAGAATTTTTAGGAAAGTAGGGAAACAAGGGAGGTCGCCTACACCTGCAGATACACTAGTGGACATTTGATCCCTAATTCAGTCCACCATATACTAGTGGACATTTGATCCTTATTCAGTCTACCATAACTGAATTAGGGATCAAATGTCCACTAGTATATCTACAGGTGGGCGACCTCCCTTATTTCCCTACCTTTTTTTTCTATGATCCCTAATCAAACTTAAAATTCTTAAATTTTCCTTATACTTGTTTGTTTACTTTTTTTTGTAACATTATTATGATTGGTGAACCTGGCGTGCATACCGCATCAAAAGAAAGGATGGTGCCAGAGGTAATGTTTTCAACTGAACACGCATCCCAAATATGAAATACTGACTCGAAAGTGAAGTGTCCATTACACTTCGCTTTCAGCTATGTTTAGCTCGTTACACAGCACTACGTACGAAGAACAGGTAGGAAATATGCCTCTGCAATCAATCCAGTCAACACGAAAATACGGATGATTCATGCGCCCCAATTACTGAAGGCTCAAAAGTGGAAGTAGCCATTATGCTTCACTTTCAGCTATGTTCAGCCCGTTTCACAGCACTACAAATGAAGAACACTAGGAGAAACGCCTCTGCAATCAATCCAGTGACAATTCCAGTAGGGAAGCCATCACGCTACCACGAATCAGCACCTTTAGCTGTCAGCAAAAAGAAATGGGAAGCAAAGGAGGACAAAGGTAAGTCCATGATGCATGCATTGTACATACTGCGGTATGCCAAAAGACACATCTCGGGCCGAAGCGACATCGAACAGTGAAAAAACCAAGCCACCGTTATCGAGTTACACTTTTCTGAAGGAATCAGGCAGGCAGTTAGTAGAAAATTCCATTGAATAAGTTTTTTTTAAATTTTGCAGCAATCTATTAGAAGCATTTATGAGCTTGGTTATACCAAGAGTTCATTATATATACTGAGGAGAGTATCCTACTCTCATATACCCCTGTAGAAGGGCGTATCGTGAAGACATGACGTAACGACAAGATGTTGTGGTTTGTGACGTACAAGCAGCCGTAAAAGTGCAAGAATCGTTAGCACCATTTCACACTCGCGACGCTCAGGATAGCCGTATGTGCGAATGGCCTAGCAAGAAACGCCTACGAAGCGGTCTTAACCCATGAAGGAACAATTGTAGTTCGGTGAGAAACGCTTAGAGCTGGAGTTAATTTGGTTGCTAGCGACGTTGTTAGGCACGCGTTCAATCGATACCATGTTCAACTAATGACATCATGTTGCTGTTAGACCTTCAGTGCTGGTCACTGTAAAGCACTAATAATAATAATAATAATTAATTATACAAAGAAAAACGGGCGAACTCAAAAGTATTACATCATAACTTCACAATATGCTCTTCTACAGGGGTATATGAGAGTAGGATACTCTCCTCAGTATATATATGATGAACTCTTGGTTATACCTAACCAATACTGCCAAGGCACCAGGATGGTAATGTTAAGCTGTTTTTTTGGGAGATATTTTTTGCCAGAAAAACCCTAACCTCCGTGATCCCTAATATACAGTACGATAACAGTACTATCGTACTGTATGTTATAATGGAAGATACATCAAGTATTGGTTTTTTAAAACGACATTATAAAATGTTATACAATTGTTCCATAATTGTATGAAAATGTGTGTGATTGACTACTAATCACATATTATATTGACAACCTTTCATGCTTTGTAGTGTACATCTATCCACAATTCTGTGTGACTATTAACCTCTAACTGTAATTGCATCCTGCTTTCAGTACGAGTCTTCTTAATCTGATTGGCTACTTATGATTTCATTAGTTGCTGCATGTACTTAAAAGACTTTATAATATGTCAGCAATTCTGATTACAGCTACTCAAAATTTCAATATTAGAAGGCTTTTGGTATCAGCCTATTTCATTGGCTGTCATTAACATATCACTGCACTTGATTAGTTTCTGTGGTTCTCCTAAATTTTCATTATGCAACTACAAAAACAAAATGTTAGTTTGGATTAATTATACTCCTACTATTGAAACAAACATATAGCAACTAAATCACCATGTGATTATGCATGGAATAACCCTAATGCTTTGTGTTCTATGTAGGTCTTGGTAATAAACAAGGGTAAGATTGTTGAAAAGGGATCACACGATGAATTACTAACTAGTGGAGGTGTGTACAAGAAGCTAGTACTACGGCAGCTGAATTTTGGTAGCACCAATGACCAAGATAGTATTTTGGAATGGACAGATACATATAGTTGAAACTATAGACCAGTGTTGATTGTATTGCTTTTACATATGTAAAGCATACAGTGTATTCTGTATGTTGATTTGTTTTGTCAGTGAATTTGCACAGAAAACCCAAATGAATCAATTCAATCTATTAGTCATAAGATGTGTATGTGGTTTAGATGATAGTGAAGTGTTTCATGTTATGTAAAATAGTGTTATATATATATATATATATATATATATATATATATATTTTGTGTATGATAATATGTTCCATACCTTTTTGTACCATTGTTATGCAGGTAGTTGTGTAGTTCTACAAGCAGCTCTAGACAATATAGTATTATGTCATGAGGTGAGGTTTGACTATAGTCATAGGAATGATGATCAAGTCAAGCTACCCATTCTGGGTGATCAGTCAAGGTAGCAGCGGTTCAGTGGTTAAGGGTGTGGGAGTTAGGTATGGAGGTTCTTGCTATTCTTGCTTTGGTAAGTTTTATTTTGACATCATTTTGTGCACCTATTTTTGCCCCACAGTGACTGCTCTAATAGAGTATCTTGATCCAGAGATTTTTGGTTGGGTATTGTAGATAGGTGCATTGGAATAAACAATGAACAGTTATGTCCCACGGTAGAACTTTGCAAAATTGCCAATTGATGGATTTCTCTGCAAATATATACATCACTTCTCATTCATAAAACAGTGGAACCTCTCTTAACAAACTCCCCAAATTAAGGACACAATAGAAAAAACCTCCATAATAAGGACAAAAATTTTGGTCCCAACAGGTCTGGTTAATACATCCTTTACCTCTGAAAGAGGAAAACCTCTATATTACAGCAAAAAGTGACCAAAAATTCTGGGTCCCAAAATGTCCGTAATAGAGAAGTTCCACTGTAACTTTTTATAGCTGAAACTCTTGTACAGACCAATTTTCAATTAATTTCTTCAAATGGTTTACGTATATATACCCTGTGGCTATGACAAAATATTGCTATCACATTTTTTGAAAATTGCATATAACTCCCTTGTCCTATATCCGATGTGTACAAAATTTGGACTGTAAACATGCTGAATAAATATTATGTTTTTACTGCCCTCCAAATTTGAAAAAAATCAAAAGCATGCATGAATCACAGGGGGAAAAAAGTGACATTTCCGGACCAAAAATCAGCATGGAAATGTACAGGACTTGTCACTATTGAATTTACTATATCAAACCTGGAGTAAACCTGTATATCGTAAATGTCACATGTGACATTTCCTAAAACATTGGAAATTTCATGTGTCTGGACATTTCCTCGGCCAAAAAGTTGATATGTTGTTAGATTTCCTACATGTGTTCAGAAATTTGACATTTACATGAGATTTCCTAAGTCACAGACACATGGCATGCAGTGACATTTCCCACACTATTCAGAAATTTGAAATTTACATGAGATATCCTTATTCAAGGACACATGGCATGCAGTGAGATTTCCTATATTATTCAGAAATTTGAAATTTACATGAGATTTCCTAAGTCAAGGACACATGACATGCAGTGAGATTTTCTATACTATTCAGAAATTTGAAATTTACATAAGCCAAGGACACATGGCATGCAGTGAGATTTCCTACACTATTCAGAATTTGAAATTACATGAGATTTCCTTATAGTCAAGGACACATGGCATGCAGTGAGATTTCCTACTAGGCCTGCGCCGATTATGCCAGCATAATTTTGGGCATAATAGGTAGCCAAAAGCATTGGCATAATAGGCACAATTTTTTTTGCATTGGTTATCAGATAGGCTGAAAATCTGCTTATTTTGCATGATTCAGAACGAGATAGTGTGCAAACATAGTAAAAATCAGATGTACAGCTACGTTGTGAAGAAAAGATTAGTTAAAGATCGATATACTCTAATAGAACAGTCACCGAATATTGAAATATCCTAATAGAACAATCACAGATGTATTAAATACTCTAATAGAGTAGTCAAGACACAATTTATGTGAGCATATTTGGAGCATAATGGGACACAACTGGGAATAATTGGAGCATAATAGGGGAAAATTTGGAGCAATGCTCAAAAGCATAATAGGCAATTTTAAAAGCATAATAGGCTCAGGCCTATTTCCTATACCATTCAGAAATTTTACATTTATGAGATTTCCTTATTCAAGGACACATGGCATGCAGTGAGATTTCCTATACTATTCAGAAATTTGAAATTTACATGAGATTTCATAAGTCAAGGACATATGGCATGTAGTGACATTTTAGTCCAAGATTGTCACTCCAACTGCTGTCATACCTGACTATACTGTAACACTTTACAGATTAGGGTAAGGTTTCTGTGTAACCTGTGTATTTGGAAATCCAATATGTGACCATAATATTTGGAAAACCATACATTTGGGCACATGCTAAATCTGTGGGAATCCTCAATTGAAAATTTCAGCGATTTTTTTTTAAATTAACTTTTTTGCATATTCTGATAAAGCAACTATTAAGCCGTCTTGCTGTGAAATTTCACACCCATAGCTTCTTTATTCTAGGAGATATACTAAAGTATATCAGGCCATGTAGTACTTCACAATGCGTGGGACAGCAATTATCTTACAAATTGGGTGATTTGTTCATTCCCAAAACCAAACATTTTCTTGTCTTCAGGCAATAATACAAGTGATTTAATTGAGGAAAAGCACAAAGAACACATAATTAAACTCTCAAGGATCTCTTCATCCATTTTAGATTGTGAGAAAGGAGATCTTTGTCAACAAATTAAAGTAATTTGTCATCAATTTTTGTTACACCTGATCACTATGCACTTCTATAAACTGATAATGAAAAGTTAGTTTGTTATGTATTAGATAGTAAATTAGCCATATCTTTGGAATGCTTCAATGTATCATCACAAAATTTTCTCACAAGATAGATAACCACTCAGTGCTTCATTGTAGCTATAAAAAAGAAAATTGGTCTATGTGCCCAAATGTATGGTTTTCCAAAATAGGGTCACATTATATGCGGTACATTGTAGAGGCCAAGGACACGTCATGTAAATTTCCATATTTACTGGACATTTCCTACATTAACAGGAAATGTGATATCCCAAACCCACAATGAAATAACACCTTGGTAATATAGGTTTCTTATATATTTTGCAAACTCTATTAAAGTAGGTAAGCTAGTTAGTTGTAATGTACTAATGCTGTCTGTTCCTTGCCATTAAGGAAATGTCATGTGTCCTGAACTGGTGGAAAGGATAATGCACACTGGCACCATACTTTTCCCCATCTATACTGTTTAGGAAATGTGTTGACACATGGAGTTAGACAGGAAATTTGCATTTTTGACACCATCTATCCTGAACGCAGGAAATGTCACAAAATTTATGAAAATTTGATCTTTTAATAATGTGTTTCAGAAATGTCAGTAAATTTCATCTATCCTGCATTAGGAAATATCAAGAAATACCATCAATCCTGCTATTAGGAAATGTCATGGAAATTGCACCCTAAGGAAATGTGCAAATTTCATGAACACCAGAAATATGGAATTTCTGTACATTTACTGGGGATTTCCGAATACCTTAAATGCAACTTTTCTTCCTGTGAATTATAGCAATTTTTCTAAGTAAAAATGATAAAGAAAAATGCAATGAATCAAAAGTAAGACAAAATTAATTTTTGAAGGCACAGATCTTAGTGATGGTCAGCTAAAATTTGAAATGGGAGGTGTTCCACAGCAAAAATGGTTAATTTCTTAATCTGGTCAGGCACTATCAAGCTATAGCTACATGACAATGGTGTTTTCTTGGTTCCTGTAAAAATTAATTCACACTTCTATTATACTGGTTGTATATACTTGGTCACAAAGATACACCATCGTGTCTTGATAATGGTTACCTGCAAATACTAGTGAACATTTTAAAACTCCACATAATTGAATTTGATGATCAAATGTATATCTGCAGGTGTAGGCAACCTTCCTTGCTTCATTATATTTTCCGTGATCACTAATATTGAGCTTACACTTTTTCTTTGTACTTGTTTGAAATTTTTTGTTCTTACCATGACCGGTAAACTTTCGAATCCACATAAAAAGAATTGGCTGTTTTCATCTGAACACATGGTCCAACTATCAATACTGAAAAAGTGAAGTCTGTACACGCCATTTTCAGCTATGAGGCGTGTTCACAGCATTCAAATTATGAAGTGGATCATGATCTCTGCAACCAGTCACTGGAAAAGGAAACCATACATGCTACATGAAGACCCTTGAAATGCAGCTAAAAGAAATGGGACACAATGGGAGAAAGGTAAGTCCATGATGCATGCATTGTATGTAGTGTGGTATGCCAAAAGGCACCAGGCAGGCTTCAGCAACATGCAACAGCGAACAGGATGGTCCAGGATTGCCATAGAATGTCTTTTCATCCAACTGTCCTCAACCATATGACAGAAGCTCATATCCTCCCTCAAATCCCAGTCCTAACAGTTTTGAGAGATCTTTAAGATATTCCCAAGTGTCTATTTGTCCCAAGACACTATGAGTAGATCCCAAATGTCTAAGATGTCCTACCTGCCTCCCCCCCAAATCCAGGTCCTAACAAACCTTATAGAATGCTAAGAGACTTTTGGGACATTCACAAGTGTCTATTTGTCCCAAGACACTTCAGGTATATCCCAAATGTCTAAGCTGTCCTACCTCCAGTCCTCCTCCTCCCCCAAATCCCAGTCCTAACAGTCCTTATAGAATGCTAAGAGACCTTTGGGATATTCACAAGTGTCTATTTGTCTCAAGACACTTCAGATATATCTCAAATGTCTAAGCTGTCTTACCTCCCCCCCCCCCCAAATCCCAGTCCTAACAGTCCTTATAGAATGCTAAGAGACCTTTGGGATATTCACAAGCGTCTATTTGTCCCAAGACACTTTGAATATATCCCAAATGTCTAAGCTGTCCTCCCTTACCCCCCTCCTCCTCCCCCAAATCCCAGTCCTAACAGTCCTTATAGAATGCTAAGAGACCTCTGGAACATTCACAAGTGTCTACCCCCCCCCCCCCCCCAAATCCCAGTCCTTATAGAAAGCTAAGAGACCTTTGGGACATTCACAAGTGTCTATTCGTCTCAAGACACTTCAGATATATCTCAAATGTCTAAGCTGTCCTACTTCCCCCCCCCCAAATCCCAGTCCTAACAGAATGTTAAGAGACCTTTGGGATATTCACAAGTGTCTATTTGTCTCAAGACACTTCAGATATATCCCAAATGTCTAAGCTGTCCTACCTCCCCCCCCTCAAATCCCAGTCCTTATAGAATGCTAAGAGACCTTTGGGATATTCACAAGTGTCTATTTGTCCCAAGGCACTTCAGATATATCCCAAATGTCTAAGCTGTCCTACCTCCAGTCCTCCTCCTCCCCCAAATCCCAGTCCTAGTCCTTATGGAATGCTAAGAGACCTTTGGGACATTCACAAGTGTCTATTTGTCCCAAGACACTTTGAATATGCCCCAAATGTCTAAGCTGTCCTCCCCCCCCCCCCCCCCCCCCAAATCCTAGTCCTAACAGTCTTTATAGAATGCTAAGAGACCTTTGGGATATTCACAAGTGTCTATTTGTCTCAAGACACTTCAGATATATCCCAAATGTCTAAGCTGTCCTACCTCCCCCCCCCCTCAAATCCCAGTCCTAACAGTCCTTATAGAATGCTAAGAGACCTTTGGGATATTCACAAGTGTCTATTTGTCCCAAGACACTTCAGACATATCCCAAACGTCTAAGATGTCTTCCCTTACCCCACCCCCCCAACCAAATCCCAGTCCTAATAGAATTCTAACTGACCATTGGGATATTCAAAAGTGTGTATTTGTCCCAAAACACTTCCAAGAATATTGGCACATTCCCAAGTGATGTCCAAGCTCCAGTACCCCTTCCTCATCTAACAGTCAATGCTGAATAGGTATTCTCAACTGCCTATTTGTCCCAACACACTTGGGATGATATTATACAAGTACACAAAAATTTTGGAATTTTCAACTAGAGTATAGGGACCATAGCACATCAAGTTGGAGTAGTTCATGGTATTAAATCACAGTAAAACAATAAGAAATGTTATATCCCTACTGTGCTCAAGATACCATAACGGAAATGCACAGTAAGGATATAACACTTCTTATTGTTTTACTGCGATTTAATGTCATGGACTAGTTTCAGTACTTTTTATTAATGTGCTATGATCCCTACTGTTTCCAAATTTTTTTGTGTACTTGTTTGTTGACTTTTTTTGTAAATAATTATTATGACTGGCAGGTGAACCCATGCATACTGCATCTGAAATGGTGCCACATGCCCCAGCTATGTAAATTATCATCTACAAAGTGAAGTATCCCTTACGCTTCATTGTCAGTTATGTTCAACCCATTACACAGCATTTTGAATCAAGAACTGTTCGAAAGGCACCTCTGTCCCCGCATACTGAAAGAATTTTTTTGTTTCATAAACATCAAGACTTAGCATAAAACAAATGAATTAAATGTACAAAAACAGTAACAGTTACTACATAAGTGAAGGCAGTCTGGTCTCTATCTGGATGAGATCAACCGGTGCTGTTTCTAAGGAGTGACTAAATCTGCCCTTACATCCCCTTAAACATTTTATTGCTGATCTTAGGAGTGAAAAAGACAAGCAGCATCATACCTATCCCATTACAGCTACGTAATTTGAGTCCCATTTATCAGATAGCAGGAAGGAAAAGCGCTTGTAAAGAACTGTTGCTTCATTAGCCATGCCCCCTGTGGCTGAGAAAATTAAAGGAGGAAAAGAACTCTGTTCAACTTCACGTATGCGAGCTTCATACTATCGCCTCTTACATAATTCATGTTTTCTGTAAATAATTTGTGGTACGATTACTTGGTGCATGTAGGTTAAAAACGTTTACATCAATGTAGGTCTTCTCACAAAAATTCATTAGCTGGTAAGTGCCATCTTCAGTGTTTGAAGAAGCAAGGATGAACTGCTAACCTGTGACTGTTTGTAAATGGGGTTCAACTGCAACCTCATGACAGACCTCAATCAGTAAACTAGCTGTCATATCACGGATCTCATTGTGACGAATTGATGGAAGCCACCCTTGGGACATGTAAAGGAATGTTCAACAGTGAACTTAGTTCCACAGACACAACATTGAGGGAGCCTGGCTGGATCCCATCCATATCTGAGAGCAACAGCATCATGCAAAGCAGTTTTGTGAAGGGAGAAATTGTGCTCCTGCAATGGAAAAACAAATTTGAAGCTCCTTTTTTAGAAGCCAACCCAATTGCCCAATTGATGTCTTCAAATTAGTAGTGGTTCCCTCTAATAAAGTGGCTCTGTTGGAAGAAATCATGGAACATTTCACGCATACCAAAAGAAATGATGCCGTGCGCCCCAGTTATATCAATTATCGTCTGGATGAAAAGTGAAGTATCCACTACGTTTTATTGTCGGCTATGTTCAACCCGTTACAGTATGAATCAAGAACCGTTCAAAAAGCACCTCTGCTAACAAAATAGTCACTATGAAAAATACGGATGATTTCCGTTATGAAGGGAAGCCATTGTGTGCTACCATTTTTTTTCCTGGGCTGGATGGATTGCCCTTGCCTACCACCCCCAGCACAAAGATAGCATGTGCTGGACAACTGAATTAGAACCAAATCGACACTTTTCGCTGTCAGCAAAGATGAATGGGACACAAAGGAGGACACTGGTAAGTCCATGAAGAATGCATTGTACCATAGATAATATACAGGATTAGTGACACGGTTAACAACCATTTGACAATCTTCGCTACGATCACATGAAAGTATTACGTAGTGCGCTAAAGTAAAAACATGATGTAACGATAGTAACCATATTAAGAGCTCGAGTACTATGAATGTAGAAGAGACATTGTGAGTACTGTAAGGGAGCTAACCGGTCAGGTACACAGTTCACTCGAGAAGGGTGAATTAGCTGTGGAGACAGCTAGGACTGGCAAAATTAAGGAATACGTCCTGGAGTTATTCACGTCTTAAAGAAAGAAGACATGCAGTCAGGAATGCTTTAAGTCTTTCTCCGAAGCCCTAATATCTACAATGCAGTCATTGCTACACGTAAGTAAGCCAACAACACTAGCACAACATAGAGAAATGATATGGATAGAATTTTCAGATGTAGCTACAGGCCAAAAAATTGCTAAAATATTTGGAAGGAATAGTGCAAGGCATTAAGCTGTCCTGATATCATGACAGAACCGTTAGTGATGCAACTAACGAACCAGCAAATTTTTGAAGAAACACTGACATCAGTGTTCAAGCATAGATCTATAGTTCGAGACACACGTGGAACAACCAGCTGAAACACCAACCGGGTTAACAGTGGGCGAAGAGAATGTATTGAGGTATGCTTGTGGATATGTGGCAAAAAAAAAACTGTACCAAAATTTTTGAAGCACCATGGGGAGGAGTACGCAATGTTTGTGTGTTGCTTGAATAGAATGAAACGAAACAACAAAGACTCTATGTATCCAGTGACATCTTTTATGGATCCCAGTGGGTTAAGATTATTAACAAAGTGGACTATATGAACTTTTTTGCTATTAATTTTAGAGATTAAGAACTCATCTTGAACAGAGAGTAAATGCCACTGTACAGTTATTCGGGAGAGAAATACTGGGAGTTGTAAAGAGTGATGTTAATGTTTTGTTTTACTGGGATGTTGTAAGTAATAGCATACAAAATGATGAGTAGAAGGCCTAGTTATTAACTGCCATCATAGGCATGTGGCTATCTATCCATGGATATACACAAATAGATGAAACAGTACAAACACTTGTCGTGTGTCAATAGTAAGAAGAAGGACTTCGTACAGAATTAAAGAAATTATGAAGCAATATCCTATGTTGTAATATACTTTGTGATATTATATATAATACAGTACGATTGTTATAGCAGTAATAATAATTATTGCTTCTATGGTTTACCACGCTTTCTTCATGGTAGCGGTGTTTCATCGATTTCAGCATCTTGAAGTAATGGTCTCTTTCTGTAGTTTCCATGTGGGTCTGTTGCCACAGTTGCCTGAATTCGTATTGACACCAGTATTCTTTGAAAAACTGATGGCTTGTTGGATTGTCTCCCTGAGCACGCTGTTTACCAAAGAATACCTCTATGAGATCCTGGCAAAACTTCGTCTTTGCATTAAAGCCTGTTGTTTCTTTTCCCGGTTCTTGTGTTGTCTTCCAATTAACACCTTCCTTTATCCCATCAGTGCAGATACTAATAGCTATGCCTATAATTACTGTACCTGCATGTACAGTACAGTAGCCATGCGTATTATCACTATAGTTACCAGGAATATGCCCTATGGCTACCTTTACCGGGTATCCTTAAAAACAACTTCATGAGTACAATTTTAATTAATCATTGTGTGATTTACACTCATTAAACAAAGTTATTCACATGTTCACAAGCATGTTTGATAAATTTCTACTATAGGGGGGAATGAAAACTATGAAACCCATTTTCATTTCAAGGTAGCATCAAACTAGCCACTATCATCCTTGTTTATAGTAACAATTATTGTAACACATGCTTTGAGGTTATGTTATGGTGTTCATACCTCTCTGCAGGGGTAACCAGATTATTACTTACAAGGATTCTTAGCCTAGTATATACTCCATAACAAATGGATTTTTAATGACAATAATGTACAGGCATGGTATCACGATAGTCAATAACAAAATATCGCGATATCAATACTTTCAAAATATTGCGATATATCGATAAAACGATAATATCGCTCAGCCCTACTTCTTGGAGTTATATGCTTGCACTGAAACAATTCTCTTTCTATAATCATCACTTGTTGCTTAGAAAAAAGTGCAAAAGTAATGCTTGTGGGTGGACTCCATGCATTATGTCACAGTTTACGTAATTCGTACAGCTTTCCATGTGAACATAAGTAAGAATACTTATGCGAGAATCTTTTAAGAGTAAGTAGTATATGATATTATGAATGATGAAGTAGCAGCTGCGATGAACGGACTGAACAACACTGTCCTTGCTATAGTAGCAGACAGTTAGCAACCAAAAAGGCGCTTAAATTTGTGGGCGGGTCCGTGTACACCCATAACGAGGATTCGCCATGACGTCAGTACGCGTTGCTAAGTTCATCACTAATCCCCGTTAGGGTATATTGTCTATGATGTAATCATACCATAAACATTATTTATATTTATGCTGCTTTTTTACAAGTACACCCCCCTAGCTGTACAGTACAGAATGCATGTGTTTTTTTTGGTGAGATTTCATACCATTAATGCATTTATACAGTAAAGCTGGAGTGAAGAGAAAGACTAATGAGATGTCATCCCCAACCAGGTGATCTCCTAGAAAACGAGCTCAACAAACTACAGACATATTGCAAAATAGAGTTGCAAAATTTAGAATTTATTAGCATATGTATAAATGAGACAAGTACACAGAAAAATTTGAAATTTCCATCTAGAGTAGGGACCATAGCATATTGATAAAAAGAACTGAAACAAGCTGGAGTAGTGCATGATACTAAATCACAGTAAAACTATATAAGAAGTGTTATATCCCTACTGTGCATATGCTATGGTCCCTACTCTAGTTGAAAATTCCTAATTTTTCTGTTTACTTGTTTGTTAACTAATTTTGTAAATAATTACGGTGAACCCACACATACCACATCTGAAGCCGCGCACCCCAGTTATATCAATTACTGTCTGAAAAGTGAAGTATCCATTACACTTTGTTGTCGGCTATGTTCTTCCCATTACACAGCAGTACGCATCAAGATCTGTTCGAAAAGCACCTCTGCTATCAAAATAGCCACTATGACAAATATGGATGATTTCCGTTACAAAGGGAAACCATCACATGCCATCGCCAAATCAACACTTTTCACTGTCAGCAAAGATGAATGGGACACAAAGGAGGACACTGGTAAGTCCATGAAGAATGCATTGTACATACTGCGGTATGCCAAAAGGCACCTGTCGGGCTGAAGCGACACAAAACAGTGAAAAAATCAAGCCCATTGTCTTAGCTGTTATCGAGTTACGCTTGTCTGAAGGCATCAGTCAGTCAGTCACTAGAAAATCCCGTTAAATAAAATTCTGTAGCAACTTGATGAAAGCGTTTTGGGTCAATCTGAAAGCTTGTGTGGGCTTAGTTTTACCTAACCAGTACTGTCTCATCGTCATCTGGGAAAATCGAGGCTGTTTTTTGGGTGATGTTATTTCGTGGGCCACACCTACTCCTTTGTGGTCCACACTACTATTGTAGTGTATGATTATATGATTAAACGAATTAGAAACTTTAATGATGTGAGAGCAATAGTTAATAGCTAGTGTACAAATAATAGTGTGGGGCAAATTAATATGACTTATACAGGGAGGACATTTATGGCTTAAAAAATAAGCAATGATAATAACTATATTCCATGTGTCTTGGGGAAAAAGATACTTGGGACAAGCTAGAATTAACTAGGACTCAAATGAACATTCTATTATTTGAATATTTGATGACTCTTTGAATATCATTTTGGGTATTTGAATATTCATTTCAAAGGGAATATATAACATCAGGTGTACGGTACATAAAAATTCTTGATCTCACATACAGCTCTCTGTAAGTATAAAGGTTCTGTATTGTATTAAGGAGGCATATTGTATAACAGGATTATTGATATCCCAATCACATGTACTGAAAAAGAATATCCGAATATTTGGTAGTTGTGAATAAAGAATTATAGTTTCTGTGGAAGCCGTTTCGTTGAAGAGTATCAGTCTTTTGTGCAGGTAGTGTTAAACTTGGAAACTTAATGAGACTGTAGTTCACTGCAAAATTCAGCCACAGTGTTTACCTGTACTTTCAGTACAATTATAACTAACATCACTACTGCTCCTTCATATAATTTGCACTTTTAAGCCAGAAGAGCTAGCTGTACTTTACATCATGATCATCTTTAGAATTGAAAACTATCCAATAAATTTCTAAAGCAGCCTCTTTGTAAGAAATAAAACATGTGAATATATGAGGAAAACTGAATTAAACTCGAGGTATAGCATGTTAGTAATATTCAGTGTTGTTAAAGAACAAGATCAAACGAAAAGGGTATATAAAATACAGATGAGGTGTGAATTGCACTTCATAGTCACCAACTATCCTTTATGAACTTCAAAGCATAATAAGGCACGATATTATCAATATAGGTAATTACACACATTTGAGTGCAATTAGGGAATAATTGTATGAGTCACAGTCAAAGAGGCAAAATTGCACAGTGCAATTTTGGCTGTTATGAGTATACAATTACTCCATAATTGTACAAAAATGTGTGTGATTGCCTACTGATCACATAGTATCACCATTCATGGTTTGTAGTACACATCTTTCCAGTTCTGTGCTTCTAGTAAAAACCACTATTCATTTGAGCCCTAGAACTAACCCTTAAGAGACAGCCAGGAGTGGGATTTGAGGGATGGGTGGTTATAGCTAAGAAACTTGAGACATTCTAGGATATTCCATGCGTCTCGGGACAAAAGACAGCAGGGACAATCCTAGATTAACCCTTAAAAGACAGTCAGGACTGGGATTTGAGGGATGGGTGGTTGTAGTTAAGAAATTTGAGACATTCCAAGATATTCCATGTGTCTCGGGACAAAAGACACTTGGGACTATCCTAGAATTAATCCTTAAAAGACAGTCAGGACTGGGATTTGAGGGATGGGTAGTTGTAGTTAAGAAACTTGAGACATTCTAAGATATCCCAAGTGTCTTAGGACAAAAGACACTAGGGACAATCCTAGAATTGACTCTTAAAAGACAGTCAGGACTGGGATTTGAGGGATGGGTGGTTGTAGCTAAGAAACTTGAGACATTCTAAGATATCCCATGTGTCTCGGGACAAAAGGCACTAGGGACAATCCTAGAATTAACCCTTAAAAGACATTCAGGACTGGGATTTGAGGGATGGGTGGTTGTAGCTAAGAAACTTGAGACATTCTAAGATATCCCATGTGTCTCGGGACAAAAGACACTAGGGACAATCATAGAATTAACCCTTAAAAGACATTCAGGACTGGGACTTGAGGGATGGGTGGTTGTAGCTAAGAAACTTGAGACATTCTAAGATATCCCATGTGTCTCGGGACAAAAGATACTAGGGACAATCATAGAATTGACCCTTAAAAGACATTCAGGACTGGGACTTGAGGGATGGGTGGTTGCAGCTAAGAAACTTAAGACATTCTAAGATATCCCATGTGTCTAGAGACAATCCTAGAATTATAGCCATCCAGATCTGTGAGCTAGGACACTTGAGACATTCTACTGTATTCCAAGTGTCTCAAAACAAGACATGCAGTATATGCCAGGTGTCTTTTAGGCCATTTATTAGACACTAAGACATCAAACTGATTCTCTAATACATAAAAAGGATTAAGGAAAGCAAGAAATTCTATGGCAATCCTAGACATTTATGCAGGCAGGCTCCACTTAACAAAAAAGTAAAATTTTGTAGCAACCTAATGGAATCGTTTTGGGCCACATTGAAGGTAGTTTGGACTTGATTATATTACAATGACTCCATGAAGGTATTGTGAGGCTGGTTAATACGGTGATATTTTAGTCAGAAAAGTCCATTCCAATGATATCATACAGTATGATAACTTGAAATCTAATATATATTGTAGCTTCTATACTACCTTTCTAGCTATAGTAAAATTTTGGAGAGGGTGCATCATGTGCCCCACCCTTGTTACAAGGGTGGATTTACGGTACCCCTAAAATTTTCATATAAAATAAAATTATAGTATAGCATGCTCATTCTATACATACTTTTGGTGCAGTTTAATGCATGCAGGCAGGCAGGCAGTCCACTATAAGATCCAAGTCATTTCACAACTGGCATAAAAGCTTGTATCATTGATAGCACATACTAATAACACATGAACAGACACCTTTGCAAGATCATTTTACTGAGCTGGCATAGTATGAAACCAAATGTGCATGGACATTGAACAGGAAACAAAATTTAATGGAGTGGCTTTAGATAACTAAACTTTTGGTACAATTTTATACTGCATGAGCAGTGATGATAAACTGTGCCTGATCCATGTAAGAAATAGTAATTTCATTTTTTTTGTGCCAAAACAACAATAATATTTTAATTATTTACATACAAAGCAGTTAGCGCATTTAAAAAAGTTCCTCTTTCTTCAACTTTCAAAGTCACAACTATAATAGAAGATCATAATACATGCGAAACACAATGAAATACTAACTTGCTGCATTGAAAAAATCAAAACTAGGTTCAGTGTTAAGTCGTAATGCAGCCTGTTGAAATGCTCTGCCAAATTCACTACAGAACAATGATGAACACCATAACAGAAGCTAGCATCTTAAATCACATACTTTTTACATGAGTCATCTGCATAAGGTGGTAGTGCAATAAGGATACAGGTACCTATTGTTTTTGAAGTCATACAATTACGTAATGCCTACAAGTGTATGTTACCATCTTTGCTGCTAAGAGGAGCTGATAGTAGAAATGGTAGTGATCTAGCCTTTTTATTCTGTGTGTTAAAGAACAAGAATGGTTAATGCAAACATGTACATTGATCTAGAAGCACGTATAAAGCAGTTTTTTTTTGTTGTTGTGATGCATTCCAAAACAGATTAATATCATGGTACACACACGCGCGCGCGCACACACACACACCAAAAATCCACCTTGGAGGCATCTTTGACTTAAACATTCTTGCAAGAGTATAGGTCCACTAATGAGTATCAGGTAGAGAGGAAACCTTTGTTCTCCTTTTGGTGTCTCACTGACAGTGCAAGCTGTGATTTGTGGTAGCGTGTAATGGCTTCCGTAACAGGAATCATTCATGTTTTCCATAGTGACTAGATTAATTGCAGAGGTGCTTCTCATACTGATATTTGCTTGTAACATTGTGTAACAAGCTGAACATAGCTGAGATTAAAGTGTAATGGCCACCTCACTTTTCAGTAATTGATAGTTAGGGCAAACATTCAGGTGCAAAATCAAATTTATGATATGTCTGGTGTCATTTTTTTTGATGCGGTCAGCAGTCATTGCATTATGTTATTTAGTTAAACAAACAAGTAGAAGTAAAAATTTAGGAATCTCAAGTTCGACTATTAAATGTCTCCACTAGAGTATCTGCAAATTGATATTAAAATTTATAATTTTCCTTGTACTAGTCTACATGCAATTCTTACTACTTTACATTTACATTGATCACTTATTGGGGAACATTAATACAGTATGAAATGCTCAAAGTTACATATATCAGCAAGTTACATATGTCATTACACAATACAGTATCTCCCTTCTACTAATCGTTTCAGTAAAAGCACACCTGAAAGTATCACAGTACTTTGCCTCATCAAAATGATTGAACCAATAAAATACCCAAAACATTCTTCTCACAAAGATGAAATCTTTTAGCAGTGAAAGATGATACCACACATGTGAGACTATTATGAACTATTCTATACCCCTGCCTACCATTCTATTATTACCAAGTTGATTGCTTACTGTTATTACTGATGTTTCCATGAAGAATCTTGCTAGCTTGGCAAGTGCGATAGGTCTTGAAAACAGCTCTGAATGCAACGTGCCCTAACATAACAGAATATAGGTAAAACACAAATATAGTTCTGAAGAACTTTACCTGCTCCACACAAGCAAATACAAATGGCCCATAACAAACAAATTGTTTCATTTCTGTAAAACTCCTTGCTTGGCTAACTATCGCTGTTTGCTTTTAAGAGATAAAAGGTCATCGTGAATTATAAAGTATATACGTACATGTTGAGCTGAACTATCACAAACATTTAATAACTCATGAATGGAACATTCATGAAAATTGACTCATTAGTACTGTTTGACCCACTACAAAAACATTTCATTCAAACGTCTGACTTGTGACTAATTTAAGTTTTCACTACACATTTCCTATGGGAAAGCAGACTTGTAATGGATCTAACCAACCACACATCTGCTCTTGGCACCTTGCCCTCAACATTAATCATCTGGTTGGCTGAAATGCTATTTCTCTTTATTTAAAAATCCACTTTTCTTTTTGGGTGCTTTTTCAGGACTCAGCTCAACATATAGTGGATACACTTCATTCATTGCATAGAATAGTATCATACATACATACTAACAATTATTTAAAACAACTACCTGTTGCTTTGCTATTTCCAATCCAGAAATTAGCTGCTGGACATTACCCCTGTATGAGCAAACAGTACTAACATGTATTTCCACAAAACAATAGGTGCTGAGTACTACTATTGACCAAAGATGCATGATCCTGAGTAATGACACTACCAACACTTGGTAAACACACTACTAATATTTTTGTTAAGCGAAAATCAGTAAGAAAAACAAATGAAAAGTCTGGACACTACTCTATGTACTAGTACCTTACCAGACGAAGTACTAAGAAATGTTACCACACATACATACCTAGACAAAGCATCAAGTGCCTTCAGAAAATTCAATGAGCATTCCTGGCTCTGCAATGAGGAACACTGAGTATGCATCATAATATTTGTGGCTCACATTTTGTTCCATTAGAGCAGCAACACCAGACACAACATCAACTGCACAAAACTGCAGAAATTATTACAAAATTAATGGCTTCAGAAGCACATGCAATAATGTGTGTGAAATTACCTGTGTATGTGTATACATGTATACAGTGTGTATCAACACACCTTATTTTTGAACCCAAACTGAGCAGTGAAGGAACCGTAGCAGATATCATCCAGACTATACAATCAAAATGTGATATAATTGTTGTTAGTGATCACAAAACTGACCTATATTTTCTGGCATGCTCAATGATCCAATCTCTCAAGTTCTCTTTGAACTGTTTGTCCATTGCACAGAACTTTTGCTTGCATTGCACCAGAGGTAGCCTGTGTATGGTTTACATATTTAATATTGTAGGTAGCCTACAGATGTATGCAGTGATATTTTCAGTCATCCAAAGCAAACACAATGGGCATGCATTCAATAAAACCGTACCATTTCACATTAACTCACAAATCAATATAATAGGTGCACCAACATAATTATTAGAGTTGTACCGATAAGAAAAAAGCCGATGTTCCAATAGTTGATATATCGGCTATTTAAATATAACTAATATCAATAGTTTTAATTTATAGCACTTGTTGAAAAATTTAAATGAACTTAACAGACGATGAGTATGCAGTAAGTTTACTGAAATAAGAGACTAATTACTTTTGTACTTGTAACAAGCTCATGTTGTTTTTTTAAAAAATGAATAACAACATCTCAGCATGTTCTACTGTTAATTTGTTTCTTTGTTCTTCATATAGAATACCAGCCCCGGAGAACAATCTTTCTGATGGAAATCTAGTTGGTGGAGAACATAGATATCACTTTGCTAATTTAGCCAAAAGTATCGATCAATTACAGCCCCCTTTCCTCCATCCATCAGTATCTGTGGTGGCTCCACTGTCCTGCAAAATTCTGTAAAACATTCCCAAACTTTACTTGATGATGTATTGGAATTAATAAAAGACTCAGTGCGGAGTCTCTTACTCTGTGTCTCAACTTCAACATCTGTGTCCACAACATTTTCAATCACACATTTCCTAGCCAACCTGTTAGCTTCCCTAGAAAAAAAATGTCCTTAAATCTAGGGTCCAAACAAGTGGAAATAAATAGTAACTCAGACTTTTCAATATTACCAAACCTGGTTTCTAAAGACTTTAACATTTCTCCTTTCATAGATTGAATGCCAGAGTAATCCTCGTGCTTATTAAAAGTTTTTTCTAAAATTGTAACCATTGGAATTAAGGCATTGGTATAGCACTAACCCACGCATATAATGAAAATTTGTAGGCCTTCAGTTGCATAGCTGCGTGAATCGCTACAACTTTCCTAAAAGCTATGCTTAGTACTAATCTTGGCTACAGTTATCAGTGATTTTCAAGCCACTATGTTACGCGATGGCAGAGGAATGGTAGGTTATCGCCGCTTACTTCTAATCGATGTTTACAATGCGCTACGCATCCCACACCAACAAGACTTCACACACCAGGTCAGTAAAAGGGTAGTAACAATTCTATGGATTTCTTTTCCCTACAGGCCTGACAGATACAGCTGAACCACTCTTCGTCAGGAAGAAAAAACTGCCATCACTTGCTACGATGAAGATAACAAAATGGGAAATACATAGATTTGTAATGCTAGTATTTATCTGTATTGCTATAGAATTTCGCTGTATTTCATCCAACAGGTCAATAAAACATCGATTTGAAGAATTACTTGTTTATCAAAACTGCACAGCGCAACTTGTGCGTGAATGATGTAGCAATATATGGCAGACTACAGTTAGCACTAAAGTTCATTCTACATGAAACTATTATGAGCAAGGTGTGTAATATGATACATAAAGCTGCAGCATGAAGAGACGTGCGAGACTTCTTTCTCGATGGTGCTCAATGTTGTTCAGTAAATCCTCTAATAATATGCTCTTCTTTCCAAGCTTTCTCAACTCAGGCAAAAACTAAAGGATGGGAAGTGCTGACTACTATATGAGGAGGCAGTGCAGACGCTAAGGCTTTAGTTGTTTTCGTATCTGTGACAATGTACATGGCGGAATTGTACCACAACCTAAGCTTCCATTTATGGTCTTCAGTTCAGCTGTAATACACCCTCCTTGCGCTTAAAAAGAGGTAGAGCTTGTCTAGTGTATATATAAAGTATATCATTGATTATTAATAAACTTGACTGCCCTGTTACTATGTGCTGAACTAAAATTCATATTGACAAGAACCAGGAACGTCATTGTAGGGATGGGTTTAATACCAGCCAATCTGGTGATGTCCCTTGCCAGTTATTTCCTGTAAAGATAAACATATAGCTGTTATACAGTACTCAGCCTTGTATATTAGAGACCATCTTATACCGGCTCCCCTAACTTTGTGGTACAAATTAATACTTACACAATTTTGGAAGTGTTTATAATTTATGTATAATAATTTAGGTATACAGTCATCTGTAATGGTACACTTTCCATACAATGGGTTGATCATGACTGTACTTTATGGCAGATGACTAGTACTGTATCATATGTTGGATATGTGGAGTTATGGGAGTTTCTTCAACAGTGATGTATATGAACTTAGCCTCTTCATGAACGAAATAGAGTTGGATGCAACCATACGTACCTGAAGCAGGACAACCCATTCTTCTCAGCCTGGTCAATAGTTATGGTGTTTTCGTTGGCAGTCTCCACAACATTTATCTGCTTTCTTTGCAGGTGTTCACTGCATTCAACCTGGGTGGATGATGCCTGGCTACACAGACAAACTGCTATTAACTCTTCATGTGCACACTTGTCCCAAGATGCCTCAGTGGAAGTATCGTTCATTACTCAGCAGTGTAACATCAATATTCTTGTTGTTATTTCTGAATATATGAGCAATGTTGTTATACCTTGACCTGTAGTACACAAATGGCAAATCTAAATGTGTGACAACTTTTGATTTTTCAACTGTACTTTAGAGATTGTGTCATGCAGTTATGATGTAACCAGCCGCATATGACATGACCAATAATGAGATAAAGCAATTATAAGTAAATCTTTGGTAAGGTTTCTAACTACTATAAAGGTTTCCAGTGTACTTACCGAATCCTTACAGCCTGTTCACATTTAGCATGATAGCACGGTTCAGTTCGACTCAGTTTGGTACAGCCTATAGTATGTTCACGTTGAGCTGAATCCTGAAAAACAGCTAAAAATTAAATGTGGATTTTTTCTCAACAGAGTTAACATTTCAGCCAACCAGATGATTATTGGTAACAGCAAAGGTGTCAACAACAGACACGTACAGTTTGGCTCCATTACAAGTTCGGGAAAGGGCTGTAATGGACACTGTATTTGTATGGCTTCATCATAGGAAATGTATTGCGAAAATTTTGATTGGCCGTAAATATTATGTCAAACATTTGAACATAAAGATTTTGAAATATTTTTAGCGGGTCAAGCAGTACTACAAATGAACCAAATTTCAAGATCGTGAGTAATTGCATCCATGAGTTATTAAACTTTTTTGAGGATTCAGCTCAACGTGAACATACTATAGTATTGCCTCTGTTCACACTATGCAGTCTCGCTCGCTAAGTCATCCGGTTTCCATAAGCGCACAATAAAATATTAATTAATTTGCTTACTAAAATTGGATGCAGTTCTTGCCCTTCAAGTCTCTTGTACTGGAAGTCTTTCATTTCAACAAGACAGCAATAGATAGGCGGCTGTGTAGAGCTGCAGAAATCGCACCACGAATCAAAGTGAGTAAAACAGTAACTGTCACGACGACAAGTAGTTCATAACTGTCATTAGGCTTTCTTTCATGCTGAACCTCACGTCGACCAGTGTTTCTGAGCCCTTCTTCATTGCATATTGAGTTTATAAAATTATTTTGTGCGCCTGGTGAGTAATTATCATACTGTACCACGGTGGCCTGGTTCAATTGGGTGGGCTGGCTTGGTTTGGTTGGGCCCGGTACGGACAGTGTTCACATTGCACTTTTTATCGAGCTGTACCGTTCCGAACCGTGCTACTGGGCTAGTGTGAATGGGATGTTAGAGATCATTTTGGTTCAAGAGCAGCAATTATTTTCTAGTCAAATCAGTTTGATTTGGAGTAAGCATTGTTATGCCACAATGTTCAGTAGTATAAGCTGGCAATGCCACCTTCTGCTCGTAAACTGTTTGCAACATACATAAAGTGGAGTTCCATCGTTGGTTTGTCCTGCTGTAATTTGTGTTTTTTGATATCTAGTCTTTCTCATATTTGACCTAACTTGTGGTAAGCCATAGTAGAGTGTTTAAAATTCCCAACAATGCTACAATAGACTGCAAGGAGATCACATTCTGACAGTACACCATCATTTACCACTAATTGTAATGTGTGTGCAAAACAACCCTGTGCTTCATTCATAGCTCTCTGCATGTTGCTAGCATTATCTGCTACAACCAAATGTACTTTGTCTTTAGAAATTTTCCAGTTTTCATGGACTCTACAGCTCAACCTATTGCCACTCAAGTGTGTGATCGTTCCGTCTTTAGTGCATGGAGAACAGCTGAGGTATGCTTAAATTCATTCTCCAGGTGTCAGTAGTCATACCAAAAACTCCTTTTTAGCAACTCAAATAATTTCGTGTCAATGTTTATCAGTAAAATACTTCCTGCTAGGAATCTTGTACCTAGGCTCAATGGTAGGTAAGACGAGTGAATCCTACATCAGAAACAACTGATAATGGGTGGTAATCTAAAGCCATCATCTCAGTGATCTTGATATGATACTCTGCTGTGGGATCATTTATATCCCACAGCTTTATGCGTGTCTGCGTTTCAGCCAAAGTAAGTTGGTCTGTCACTCTTTTTACTTTACTTCCTTCTTCGCTTCGTAATCACTGTACTTTGTAGGATGTTTCTTTGTAGATGGTCTCTCATGTTTGTCATATTAAAGTTCTTGGGTGTCTTGGAAATTCGGTCGCCACACATCTCACGATGAGCAAATCGCTTGTTACTATCTAAGACTATTACTTTTTCTCACGGCATATTAACACTTCAACCACTTTCACACTTTAGACAATAAACACCATTGCGCATGCATTTAAAAAATCATTAGCCTACCCGATTATTTTATTACCAATAGCCGATATAGCTATATCGGTGTAAAAACCAGTAGTAATATCGGTATCAGTGCAACTCTAATAAATATCGGTATCAGTACCGATTTCACAATACGATATATACATATATAAAATTGCTTGTTAGCAGATATCTTAATTCACTTAAGTACTATAACCGCTCAACTGTTGGTTTGGCTGATCTTGTACCAATTGTGGTTAAAGCGTAAAGAATTCATAGTGGCCAAGGTTTTGATTCCCAAGTTAGGCTGTTTTATTTCTTTGTTCAGACCTTTTCACAAGTCTTTGTTTTCTTTTTACAAAAATGTTTTGGAAACCAGATTTTTGCATTTTTGTCATAATGTTTTAACATTTATTGTATGATTCATACTAAAAACTTTTGTTCAGATGCAACCCAACAATAAAAATATTGGTATCAGGTAATTTTGATTAGTTATCAGTTCATTGCCTAATTTAGCACCTTTGATAGGAACCAAACGTTAAACATCAGTACCATTCATGTCCTACAGCATGCATGGTGATATGCCAAGAGCATTATGCCATCCTGCAAGTATAGGGGAGTATGTAGGTACTACAGTAGTATTTCATATAGTATTGTGCACATCAAACAGTGCAGTAGTAGGGATTCTTTCCCTAGAATGACCGGCATCAGCCAAAACGCTGTTGATAAAAACCATTGTAGAAATATCATATGTACACAAGCCAACCTAAAGCACATTTAAGGAAGTAAAACCTGGAGAGCAATTTTTTTTTAAATTGCCAAAATACATTTTGGTTTGCCTGCCTGCCTGTCAGCCAGTCTAACCAGTCACAAGCAAATGAAGCAGTGCATGACCACCATTTCATACCACAATAACGAATTCATGGGTGGCATGTGCCTTCAACAAGTGTCTGCCTTCTGCACTTTGTCTTTCCTTTTATCTTCAATTACATGGTTGTTGTCTTCATAAAAGGAGTCATAACAAGGAATGAATATTTCATATCAAGACACTCAAATATGTTGGAGTCCCCCAAATAGAGCATTGATTTGCAATCCATGACGTCATGTGGATATTGTGAGGATGGTTTCTGATCAATGTTGCTTTTGTAAGAAAGTGCAAGCCTCCATACTGTATGATATAGATAGAAAACAGTCTGTCATTATAGCCTAATACTTAAAAAGCATTGAGCATGTAAATACCATATTTACCAGTGATGTAACGAGATAGCCTGTTGTTTTAACAGATTATTATACATATCGTAACCATCACAGTGGATGCTACTGACAATATATATACACACACACCCCATTTCTGCTAAAAATTCTTGTAGTTTCTTTTGTCCTTTTGTAGTCCACACTCTAAACCTATACACACAAAATGCAGAACATGAGATATAATCAGTAGCATATACTTTACCTGCATGCTGTGTAGGCTGAATGGCACAAGCTATCATATAATGTCCAGTGTCTGTATAAAAGCAGACGTAGTCTAAGGTATCAATGTTAAGAAATTGCATTTCCAATGCCATGTAAATACAGTACACACAAAAGCTAAGATACTCATTATCAAATGTAATCTTCAATGAGTTGACAGATAAACTTGCAGCATCATCATCACCACTATTACCACCAAGTCAATATAACAATATGTGTAACAGTAATACAACTCACGTCCGATTGTGCCTCAACACTTGTTGTTGTAGCTCACCAATATCATTAATGTACCTCTCCCTGTAAAAATACATGTAAAAATACATGTCTTACTACTCAGTACAACAGGTAACCTCATTTCTTTGATCCCTATCAAACTTAAAATCACAACGGAAAACTTGGACGATTCACATCAAATGTGTATGGAAGCCTCACGCAGCACTAGCGTGAATTGACACCTTGCATTGTCAGCAAAGATAAATGGGACACAAAGGAGGACACAGGTAAGTCCATGATGCATGTACTATGGTAAGCCAAAAGGCACTTGTTGGGATGAAGCAATATCGAACAGTGAAAAATCAAGTGCGTAGCCTTAGCCATTACTAAGTTATCTTGTCTAAGGTATCAGTCAGGCAGGCAGTCAGTAGAAAATTCTAAATAAAATTTCGTAGCAACTTTTTTGAAGTGCTTTGGAGGCACCTTTGGGCTTGAAACCAATACAGTTGACCCTCAGTTGGAAATGACTGTTCTATTAGAGTATTTTTAGTACAAGTTCTATTATAGCATTTCAACAGAGCCCTATGTATAATAAATGTACAGGCTTTATTATCTGAACAATTCTAAAGCCTTGTTGTAGGCTACTAGGACAGAATGCAAAGGCAGTTACCATTATAAGAATGTTTCATTGTGTTCTATTACATCAAAAATCAACACACTATGTGCATAGCTTACTGGTCAATCTTGTGGTGAACATACTGATCTGTAAGGCCAAGAATTGCCCACCTAGTAAAAGGATAAGACCACATAATACAACACAATTAGGGTGACTGCTTTATTAGAGTATCTCAAGACCACTGACTTATGTAATATTTTTTAATGGGTGTGGTCTTTCCATGCCTCCTTTTCAGCATGCTACTAGCTAGTATGAAGCTTGGTCAATATGATCGATCACAATATAAAGATTTTTGCATAAGCATAATAGCCAACACAGCCACAGGGAAGCCGCATCATGCTATCACGAATCAACACCTTGCATTGTCAGTGAAAAGAACTGGTACACAAAGGGGGACAAAGTCAAGTCCACGATACATGTATTGTATGTACTGTGGTTGGCAAAAAGGCACATCTCGGGATGAAGCAACATCGAACAGTGAAGAAATCAAACCCATAGCCTTATCTATTGTCAAGTTATGCTTGGATGGAGGCATCAGTCAGTTAGTCAGTCAACATAACATTCTGGTAAATAGAAATATTTTAAAATTCCACAGAAACTTTGTTTGGGATTGGTCTGAAGACATTTTGGGGCTTGGCTGTGCCTAACCAATGCTGCTAAGCCGTCACGAAAAAAAATTGAGGCTGGTTTTAGGGTGATATTTTTGGCTGAAATTAAGCCCAATTCTTGATGATCCCTAGTATATAGTACAGTAAGGTACCATACTGTACAAGTACACAGAAAAATTGGAATTTTCAACTAGAGTAGGGACCATAGCACATCAATAAAAAGTACTGAAACAAGTTGGAGTAGCACACGATATTAAATCACAGTAAAACAATAAGAAGTGTTATATCCCTACTGTGCTCAAGATACCGAGTAGGGATATAACACTTCTTATTGTTTTACTGTGATTTAATATCGTGCACAACTCCAGCTTATTTCATTACTTTTTATTGATGTGCTATGGTCCCTACTCTAGTTGAAAATTCCAAATTTTTCTGTGTACTTGTTTGTTAACTTTTTTTTGTAAATAATTATTATGACTGTTGAACCCACGCGTTCGCATCTGAAATGGCACCATGTACCCCAATTATCATCTAAAAAGTGAAGTATCTATTGCGCTTCGTTGTCAGCTTTGTTCAACCTGTTACGCAGCATTTCGAATCAAGAACTGTTCGAAAAGCATCTCTGCAATCCACGCATGCCGAAAGAAATGGGGTCACGCGTGCCCCTGTTATATCAATTATCGTCTGAAAAGTGAAGTATCCGATTACGCTTCGTTATTGGCTATGTTCAACCCGTTACACAGTAGTACAAATCAAGAACTGTTATGATGATACATCAGATATATATGTATATATGAATGGGTGGATTGAAGAGTCCTGCTGAGATCACTATGTTGCTATTGGTAGATGAGAAACTAATATGTGACCTTTGGCTTTGCTACCGGATCACACCACTTAACAATTCATTATCTGGGATCACTTCACCAGCGATTTTGCCAAACAGCAAAATCAAGATACATACCTTAATAAAATAGTCACCATGATACAAAAATAGGTAAAATGTTGGTCATATTAAAGCAGACTAAAAAGCAATTTAAGGGACATATAGCTATGTAGGAAAAACATGGTATACCATAGTATATCGTTGTTATCCTTGCTCATCTTCCATGCTAAGTCGTAAACAACCAATGATGCCTGGATAGGTTTATAAATAGACATAACCTCTATACATCAACACTGTATACTTACTGCTGTCTCATGGTAATGAAACTCGTTGTACTTGTACATTACTTCTTGTCTACACAATCACACATATATACAAATATATCATTGGCTTTGAATACAAACATACTTTCGTTTCTTCCATAGCTGTTTTCGCTTTCTTTCTTCAAAAGATCCCTGCATGAATATACAAAAGTAGCTTGTACATAGCTCTAGTTTAAAACTGATTACCGTTTTTCTTCTCTTATGTTGAGGACCAGAATCTTCATCACTAAAGTATTCATCATCATCACTGTCACTCTCATCCTGTGTACAAGGCACCATCATTAAACAACAGAGATGAGTGTTTTAACTTACCAAGTAAGCAAACACTTCCTCAAATTCTGGTATACTGAGTTGAGTGGCATCAGCTGCTCTGATCAATATATTTACCTAACACAATGTATTTCTACATGACTATTTATTGCTTGGACCCCTACTTCATTTTTAAAAAAAAATCATATACTAGTAAAGTGGGAAATTACACAACGTTGATTATTGACAATATAATAATCATCACAGTTAAGGTTACGGGATACTGTAAACCCCACATGTACACTATCAATCATTTTTCATGATTAGGGGTTGATTTTTTTCTTAATGCATTGTTATCAAATATTTATGCATTCTTGACTTCTCATTAATTGACATGGAATTCAAATGTTGTTATGGAAACATGAGTTGTCCCCATGCCAATCAGTGAAAACTATGAACCAAAAATCAGACCAATGAAGAAACATGAGAACTTACTAACAATTCTAAGATTTGAAGAACATCACTTGTGAGGGACTGACAAGAGGATTTGTGAATAATGTGTATAGTTGCTGAAATATGACTACAATATGGCCTAAAGCAAGACACTGTGGTCACAAAATTATTTTTTTAATTGATATCACAAGCACTAGAAACATTATTTCTAACAAATGGCTCCGTCAGGACCTAGACAAGAAGCCAAACTAGTAGTCTGTTTATACAAAATGTTAACAACTAGTTTGACAGTCCTGATTTTTGGTTCAGGAAAATATCGCCATTAGTCAGCAAAACTACGCATGCGCTTACAGGTGCGCCAGTTGCTCAGTGTGTTGTTTCTATGTTATCTTGTACTGTACGTGTGTTTTCTTGTACCTTGTACCTGTCCAGTCAGCACGCTATGATTCTCCCAACAATTTAAGCCTGTTACCAGCTGATACGCAACACAACAACACCAAGCCCGCCTTAATTACGTAATAAAATTTTTGTTTGAAGTTGCTCAGTATCCCGTAACCTTAAGGATAACTAAATAATTGCTCATCCTTCCTTAATCAACTATGTACATGTATTACTAATTTGATATTATCGCTACCCAGTTTATTACACAACATACAAGTGAAACAAGAGATGAATGATGGTTACAGCATAGCTCAGTGGGAAAATCCCTACTTTGGCAAGTTATAACAGTTCATTGCCAAAGAAGGGATTTTCCCATCAAGCTACACTGTAACACTATTATTTATCTCTTGTTTTACTACTTTTAATTCCTACTTCATCGTAGTCTTGAACCTATCGTGAAGTTACAGGTATCTATCGAGCATAAGTGCTTTAAATAAGTTTGTGGCATCTAAATATACTGATCAAGGAAAGTGTTGATGGGGAAAATTAACGCCTCAACATAGTTTCATTCAATGAAGAATATGACAACCAGCCTGACTGAAGATAAAAGAAAAAGGCGAGGCGCAGAAGGCATACACTCATCAAGAACCCCCCAAAAGGCACACGCCACTGGTGAGTTTGGTATCGTGGCATAAAATGGTGGCCATGCACTGCTTCGTTTGGCATTCAGCCTTGCAACTGTGGTCAGGCAGGCAGGCTGGCAGACAAAAATTCAAGTTTTGATGAATATACATTTGTTAAGTTTCTATATCCAGCCACCTATAAGTGTTTTCTTGTTTTTAATGTTGTATTTGATGTTAATACTATTCAGTAAAGTGATTTTCGTTTCAAAAGATGTCTTTAGAACGATTTTTAAAGGCAGAATTTTAGGCGGCACGTATCACTTTTGGGGTTAAACAGTATTACTGTAGACAATTCAAATCAACAATTAACATGTGATAATAGGGTCATTCCATACTAAGTCAACAAAAAAAAATCCGGACCCCTTTCGATTTTCGTGAAATTTGGCACAAACGTGGCCCCTTTCAAGAAACTTTCTCACACCAAAATTTGGCTCATTTCATAAGTCTCCCTTTAAGTTATGACCACTCAAAGTTTCTGCTGAAAATTTTATTTTGCTTACATGTCTTCAATAAAATGGCCATAACTTTGCTTGTGATTGACGTAGAAACATTTGGTTTAGATTTTTGAAATGCGTGTTAAATTTTCTTTCAGGTGATATATGATGTTTTATAATTGCTCAAAGGAAAAGGTCAAACCACAAAAATGTAGCTTTTCCCTTTGATCTTAATTTTCAAAAATATATATTCTTTGATTAAATTTATTTTTGGTTTACATGTTACTCTAATACCCATCATTCATCACTGTGAGTTTAAAGTTGGGACCAATAGTAGATCATGAGTTATAAGTGTTAATGTGTAGCCTTGTAATCACTGCTGTTTGTATGGTATTTTCCAGTGTAATTTCCAATACCAATTGCAAGTTACCTTATATTAGTATGTCAAAAATCATTTTATGCATTAAAATAGTTAGGGTTGTATTGACAAGGGCTCAGTACACTGAAACCATACTAACAGAGCCACTTTTAAAGCTAAGAAAGTTGGAGCAATAATAAGGCTGCCTAATAAAAGAATCACTGATTATGTTTTTGCCGTAAGTTCAGTGTCCTATAATCTTATTATAGAGGTAGCTATATTTATAAGGAATTAACTGTACAACTAATGATATTCCAATGTATTCTTTCAATTTTACTTACTGTACAATAATATTCGGCCACAGATTATGATGATAGTTTCCAATCTTATACGCGTGTATAATGGATGCAAACGACATGCACAGTTATTCATACATATGTACATGTAAAGTGGAATTGAAATGCCATGTCTTAGTGATATCCAAAGCTTCTTGGTCTTAATACCTAGATAGCTGCTTCATATAGTTGCATTAGAGTAGAAATATTCTATTTTAAGTTGGCCCTTATAAAAAGGTGGCCTTTAAGGTAGCTGCTAAGATATGTTACACTGTATATCACTCTGAATCATACTCTGAAAGGGAATGCCTACTACTGCATGGCCACTTAAAGGCCACCTTTATATGTTTGAACCTATAAATAATGCCTTTGCTGGAAAAATGTACACTTCTAAAACCACTATGTATTGTCTTACTCGTCAAATTAAAAATTTGATGGAATAGAGTGGAAAGTGGCCACCTGTATAGAAAGGCCACCACTCCAATAAGGCCAATTTTAAATTGTTGCTGTACACTTATGCAAATGTATTAAGCAGCTACCTACACATTACGGCCCATAAATTTTGGCCCTAAGTTAACTGGCTTAAACCCCATACATCAGCTGTATCATGATAAAAATAGCAATGTAGCTCATAATTTGATTCTATAATTAGAATCATAGAAATTTTCCATAGAAATTACATTGTAGAAAGGTTCACTACAGCAATTGCACACTGATCCATATCTATAGCTTTAAGTGAAAAACATCAACAATCTATTAAAGAAAGGGTCAACGCAACTAACTTCAAAGTTAAATCAGAGCATTATGGTAAAACTTGAGACTGAAACTGGTGCATATTGCATGACAGTCTCTACAATCATTCACATCGAAACTTGATACACTGATATCAGTACACAATTGAATTTTTGAAGGTATAAGTTGAAAAGAATGTTAATACTACATCAGTTGTTCATTACTACTTGTTAGAAAAGCTCTAGTAGATTACAATATTGAAACATTCATGCCTGTGTGAATGCAGCTACATAACATTGTTTTATTTGTAAGTGTTTCAAATTACAGTGGAACTTGTCTTAGCAGCCACCTGTAATGAAAGGCCACCTTTCTATTAAGGGCCAACTTTAAATTGTTCAAGTAAAAGATTTGTACACATCAAACTATATAAATAGCCACCTACATTATTAAGGCCAACAAAAATTGGCCTTACTGGCTTAGACAGTTTCCACTATAGCTACATTTGTGTATCAAAATACGTACTTGCATATCAACAATCAGCATTAAAAGCTAACAGTAGCAGTTACTGTAGCTAGTGAAAATCTCATCAAGTTCAATATTTCACTACTATATGATGAAATATTGAACTTGAATATTCGACTTGGTGTCATAATCAGAAACAATATATACAAGCTTGATAAGGGGTAAATTACTTGAGTATATGTATTTAATTACAAGCTTTTACAGGGTTTTCTTACAAAACATAAACAAATTAACTTTACTTACAAACCAACAATGTATAAAATAATTGTGACGTACTATTATATAAAGTTACTTGCAATTGGTATTGCATCTTAGCGTATTTGAACCATACAAACAACAGTGATTACAAGGCTACACATTAACACTTATAACTCATGATCTACTATTGGTCCCAACTTTAAACTCACAGTGATGAATGGTAGTTATTAGAGCATCATGTAAACCAAAAATATAGTTAATTAAAGAATATATATTTTTGAAAATTAAGATCAAAGGAAAAAGCTACATTTTTGTGGTTTGACCTTTTCCTTTGAACGATTATAAAACATTATATATCACCTGAAAGAGAATTTAATAAGCATTTCAAAAATCTAAACCAGATGTTTCTACGTCAATCACAAGCAAAGTTATGGCCATTTTATTGAAGACATGTAAGCAAAATAAAATTTTCAGCAGAAACTTTGAGTGGTCATAACTTAAAGGGAGACCTATGAAATGAGCCAAATTTTGGTGCGAGAAAGTTTCTTGAAAGGGGCCATGTTTGTACCAAATTTCACGAAAATCGAAAGGGGTCCGGATTTTTTTTTGTTGATTTGGTATGGAATGACCCAATAATCACTTGAATTGTTTCAAATAAAAGTTAGCAGTGAAAAATAATTGTATCAGTATCCTTCGCTTCAACCCTAATCTAGCACATTAAAGATAAATTTCAACCCAAATCATTATTATGAACATTTTACATTTGAGTTCACATTTGAGTAGGGAACATAGAAATAAAAAGCAAACAAGAGAGGCCATCTACACCTGCAGCTATGTATACTAGTGGACTTTAAACTGTAATTCTTACTTCAGTCACACACACAGCCTGTCAACAGTATAGCCGATTAAAATTTAATGTCCACTAGTATAGCTGCAGGTGTAGATGCCCTCCTTTGTTTCATTGCTTTTTATTGCTATAATCCCTGTAAAATTTCTTATTTTTCGTTACACTTATTTTCTACTTTCTTGTCATAATTGACCCAATGCATACTGCATCAAAGGAAAGAATGATGGAAATTAATTGCATAACTGAACATGCACCCCAACTACCAATTACTGAAATGCAAAGTGGCACCATTTTAGTTATTTTCCACCTGTTATAACAGCATTAAACACAAAGAACAGTATGAGAAGCATGTCTGCAATCAATCTAGTCACTACAAAAGTATGACTGAATGCACATCCCGGCTATCAATTACTGAAATAAGAAGAGGTCATTCCGCTTCAGTTTCAGCTATGTTCCACCCATTATAATGAAGAACAGTGTGAGAAGTGCCTCTCATACCAATTATGTGTATTTTCTGTCGGTTGAATGCAATGAATTAGACAGAAAATAAGCTCCCGTACGAATACTATGGGTCACGTGAGCCTTCTCACGAGATAGTATGGTTTATAAGTGAGGTCTGTGGTTTAGTGTTCACTCTACGCCACGTGTTAGTACAAGTGGGCTACCTGTTACTTGCTGCGACTATGGACGACGATCAATTTAAGAAGCTGCTGGACCGCATCGAATCATCGAACGCCAATCTGGAAGCGAAATTCTCGTCCCAGCTTAATCAGCTCCAAGAGGAAGTCGCCGCCAATCAAGCCAGTTGCTCCCAGGAGGTGATGACGAAGCTGGGCAAAAGGCCGTACCAGTTTAAGAAGAAGGGAAACGAGGCCCAGTTCACTTTTAATGAAACGGTAGACGACCGAATCGACGCCGCCAAGCAACACTTGGATCGCATCCCTACTCCGGACGAAGCGACCAAGACAACTGTGAAACGCGCCGTTGCAGAGTTGGACCAGGGTAAGGAGGCCATTCGTGTGAGGCAGAAGCACATCAGGATCGCTGACCGCTCTGATTGGGACGTCGTCGAAGAGTACATTGCTGATGAGCTTGCTTCTGACTCGGACGACGAGAAGAAGTTATACAAAGCTCGCAAGGAGCGAGATGCTAAGAAGAAGAAGGCAGCAACAGCCTTTAAGAGGAAGCCCAGACAAGAAGGGGCCATGGCAGGGCAGACCAGCAGTGGAGGAGCAGGGACGAAGTTGTCTGGCAACAGGACAAGGCCGATTGGACCCTGCTATAATTGTGCAGGATGGGGACACCTGGCGGCCTCTTGCCCTAAGGGTAAACAGCACCTGTATCCTTTGAGCCAGCCTGTAGTAAGTGGGTTAGATCTGGCTGGTTGTAATGTGTATGGTGATGTAAGTGTGCCAGCTGATGGCAGCGTACCAAGGCCAGTACTGTGTACCAACAGTAGTGCATCCAAATGTGTTGATGACCCAGATAAGCAAATTGCTGAGGTAAACCTTTTAACTGAGGGTCACAAGATAGGGTGTGGAGGTCAAAAGTCTCCTCAAAAAGAATATTCTGATAAGCCACCAAACCTGATTGGTGATGTTTCTGACAAAGCTGGCGAAAACAGGCCCTTGTCAGTAAATGACCTTGTTAAGGTAACAACAGATTGTGTAGTGGGGAATAACGTAGATCCAGATACCCTACTCAATCAGGTCGCACTTGAGCTCGGCAAATCTTGGGAACATGAAGAGTATAGTACCCCTGCCCAAATTGTAGATGTCCAGGGTAGGCTAAAAAGAAATCTGGAATTTTGGAGTGGGGTAATTCATGCCCCTAGCCCAGTCATCGACTGGATACAAAGCGGGTATAGGTTACCACTAAAATATATGCCATCCCCTCTGAACAAGTGTAACCACAAATCGGCAATAGATAACCAAACTTTGTTGATGATAGCATCCGAGAGCTGTTAAAATACAGATGCATACGAGAAACTGACCAAAGACCCATAGTGTGTAGTCCCCTGTCTGTGGTGGCCAACCGTGAGGGCAAGCTAAGGCTAGTGCTTAATCTTAGGCACCTAAATCAGTTCTTGCGGAAAGACCACTTTAAATATGAGGACCTACGTATTGCTACGCTTATGTTTGAGAAGGATGATTACTTAATCAAATTCGATCTGAAATCTGGGTACCATCACCTGGACATATTTGAGGCTCATCAGACCTACTTAGGTTTTTCATGGCCGGTTAACCGGATCCCCAGGTATTTCGTTTTTACTGTCCTGCCTTTCGGGTTGGCTACTGCTTGCTATGCCTTCACAAAATTGTTAAGGCCACTGGTCCGGTTTTGGAGGGGGCAAGGTCTGAGGGTGGTCCTGTACCTGGATGATGGAATACTAGCAGTAAATGGTTTAGAGTTGGCCGCCCAAGCAAGCAGGCAAGTACAACAGGACCTGGCTAAAGCTGGCCTTATCGTAAATGAATCCAAATCCCAATGGCAACCAGTTAGAAAGCTTACCTGGCTAGGCTTCGAGATCGACCTTGAGCTAGGACAGCTAACAGTCCCAGATGGTAAATTGGCATGCTTGTGTGAACTACTACAGTCCCTCTTAGGGAAAACGTTTGTCTCAGCTAAAGTACTAGCAGGAGTGGTGGGCAGGATTATCTCAATGTCACTGGCCCTGGGACCAGTTACCCGATTGATAACATGTAGCCTTTACACAATTCTGAACTCTAGAGGTTCATGGTGTATGCAATTACAGCTGTCTGATGAGGCTAAACAGGAGTTAGAATTTTGGCTTGCTCAAGTCAAGCAGCTCAATGGGCAGAATCTTTGGCCTAAGCCATCAGCAGTGAGAGTAGTTTATTCAGATGCCAGTGACACAGGTTATGGTGGGTATGCTGTTGAGCATGGGGGTCAAATTGCCACTGGCCAGTGGGATCTGGAAGAATCTCGTCAGAGCTCTACGTGGCGAGAGCTCAGGGCTGTTAGAATGGTTCTAATGTCCTTCGAGTCACAACTTCAAAATGAAAGAGTTCGCTGGTTCACTGATAACCAAAATGTGGTAAGAATCATCTTGCATGGAAGTAAAAAGCCAATATTACAGAGAGAAGCCCTGGAAATCTTTAATATTTCGGTAAGGAGCAGGGCCCGGATTGAACCAGAATGGATCCCTAGGGAAAGTAACCAAATAGCTGACTACCTCAGTAGGTTGATGGACTTTGATGACTGGATGTTGAACCCGGTAGTTTTCAAGGAATTAGACGCCCTGTGCGGTCCTCATACAATAGATCGATTTGCTGACTGGTGTAATACCCAACTGCCACGTTTTGATCCCCGTTATTGGTCCCCAGGGGTAGAGGCCGTAGATACCTTTACGTCTGATTGGAGCTCTGAAAACAATTGGTGGTGCTCCCCTCTGTACCTGGTCCCCCGATTGCTGCAGCATGCCAGGGCAACTAAGGCACAAGGTACTCTAGTTGTCCCCCAGTGGAAGTCAGCCCCCTTTTGGCCCCTGCTCTTCCCGGACGGTTTACACCCTGCCAAGTTTATAATAGGATTACGCCTGCTCCCCCAATTAGAGACATTGTTTTTGTCGGGCCGCTCTGGGGGCAATTTGTTCAAGGGAACCCCTAATACTCCAGTACTGGCATTGAGAATTATTTTTCACTAAGGGAGCTGTTCCTGGTAAGAGAACCCCTATGCAAGGATACTAAATTAAAATTTAAAAATTAAATTAAATTAAAAAAAAAAAGGTATTAAAAATATATAAAATAACAATAAACGAATAAATAATTAAGCCAGTAGTCACAGTTTGGGGGTCTGGGAGTTCTCACCCAGAATTCTGGTCCCAGTCTTGTGGACTAGTAAAGGAGAGTAAAGGAGTGGTGTAGCCTAAAGGGCTGGTACTTATGACCAGGAGGTTGGTCACAGCTTAAAGGTCTGGTACTTATGACCAGGAGGTTGGTCACAGCCTAAAGGGCTGGTTTTTGTACAACTGGAGGTTGGTCGCAGCCTAAAGGGCTGGTATGTACGACCAGAGGTTGATCACGGCCTAAAGGGCTGGTATGTGCGACCATAGGCTGGTCTTGGCCTAAAGGGCTGGTATGACGACCAGAGATTGGTCATGGCCAAAGGGCTGGTATGTATGACCTGGAGGTTGGTCACAGCCCAGGACTGGTATGTATGACCCAAGTGAGTGGTCACAGTCTACATTGAGGGCTGGTACATATGACCAATGGGAAGCTTTAGTCTAGAGGACGGATGTGTTTGATCCTAAGGTGTATATTCAGGTGGGTATAGCCCCAGGTTGGTCACAGTTGTGGGAGCTGGTATTGTATGGCCTATAGTCACCACAGCTGAGAGCCCAAAAAGGGGCTACTTGTAATGACCTGCTAGGTGTGGTATGGTCTCAGCCAATGAGTAGAGATGAAAAGTCCTGGCCAGTGGGATGGGGCTGCTGTCAACAGCTTAGTAAGTGGTAGCAAGGCATCCAATGGGCTATACTCCAGGGACATTCCCCCTGGGTTGTGAGGTGTTCAGTATTGTCTAGTTAAATTTAATTGGTGCATACTAATTTTCACCGATTCTAGAGGTCCTCACACATGGGTCATGGACAGTACTCAAGGAGATCCAGGATCCCGAGCTGCAAGACCTGGCCAGTAGGCTCCCACAAACAATCTTAGGAAGCCGGGCAGAATCTACGGTGAAAAAATACTTGTCTGCCTTTAGAAGATGGAAGAGCTGGGCGCTGCAGCATAAGATCTCAGTAATCCCAGCAAAAGATCATCATGTCGCTCTCTACTTGCAGCACCTGGCAGACGGGGTGGGTTCCAAATCAGCTGTGGAGGAAGCCTGCAATTCTCTGGCGTGGGTGCATTCGACTGCTGGTTTAGTCTCACCAACAGTTTCCTCGTTTGTAAAAGCGACACTAGAGGGCCTGCAGAGGTCATTGCCGAAGCCAGTTAACAAGAAGGAGCCACTGACAGTAGAGATCCTTGCGAAAATGGTAGAAGACGCACAACAGAGTGGAACTTTATCTGACCTCCGTTTGGCTACAGCATGTTTATTATCATTCGCAGGTTTTCTCCGATTCAGTGAGCTGGTCAACATCAGACCTTGTGACATGGTTTTTGAAGAGGATTATCTGGTGGTTAGAATACCTCATAGCAAGACAGACCAATTGAGGAAGGGCGACGAGATTCTTATCACCAGAACCGGGAGATCTATCTGTCCAGTTGCTAAATTAGAGGAGTATATGGAGAGGACTGGTACTGCGAAGCAAGACAAAAGGTTCTTATTCCGCCCAATCTGCAAGGCTAAGTCTGGTGATAGACTGAGGGAGTCAGGGTGTATTAGTTATTCGTGTTTAAGAGATCTCTTTTAAGGCGAAGCTTAGGCAGTTGGGATACGACCCGGCTAAATTTGGTTTACATAGCTTAAGGGCTGGCGGTGCTACTAGAGCAGCCAATGCAGGTGTGCCAGACAGGCTATTTAAAAGGCATGGCCGATGGAGATCTGAGAATGCCAAGGATGGCTATGTGGAAGATTCCATTGATAAGAGGCTATCTGTCACCAACCAGCTTGGTTTATAAAGAGAAAGTTTTTCTTGCTTCAAAAAATTTGTGAGTTTACTATGCTTTCTTTGTAACCCTAGTGTTGGTTTAAGTTTTCATTAACAGTAGCCCACGCTTGGTGTGGCACAACCCAAGTTGTAGTTGTAAGTGTAATAGTATGGTGAGGGAGGTGTATTTTCTGTCAGTTGAATGCAATGAATTAGACAGAAAATAAGCTCCCGCATGAATACTATGGGTCACGTGAGCCTTCTCACGTGATAGTATGGTTTATAAGTGAGGTCTGTGGTTTAGTGTTCACTCTACGCCACGTGTTAGTACAAGTGGGCTCCCCCCCCCACCCTCTCAGTACTAAGATGTATGTGTTCATGCATTGTTTTTCTCTTTAACTATTTTTGCAGATGAAGTGGCCACCACGAGAAGCTGGAGCATTACATATTTATGTAGTAGTTAATGTAGTTGTTTTGTGCGCACACACGAGAGTGGAGCTCTTTCAAGGTTTTTCCTGGTAGGCAAAAAAAAAAAAAAAAAGCCTATCAGGTTTTTCCCCGAGGTCGTCCTGGGCTGGACGGTCTCAAATTTTTTATTTCTGTTTATTATTACTTGTGGCTAAGCCCCCACTCTCCAGTATGTATCCACATTGGTAATGAAAAGTTCTCTGTATGTACTGTAGTTGTAAGTGTTGGTTTAAGTTTTCATTAACAGTAGCCCACGCTTGGTGTGGCACAACCCAAGTTGTAGTTGTAAGTGTAATAGTATGGTGAGGGAGTGGCTCTGCTGTTCGGGGCCGCTTATATTGGCTTCATTGTCACGGCTGACAGCGTCGGAATTTGTATTAACATGAATCACGTAACCGACCACGTTGCCATTCTCGCTGGCTACTCCGTTGGCTTCCTCGTCTTGAGACATTCTAATCTGTCTTGCAAGAGTCAGCAGTAGTGCTTCTGAAAGTTTCTGTAATGCTTGTAGGCAACTAGCCAGTGTTTCCAACAACTGGTGCGAACCGTCATCTGCCATCTTGAGAGCTGTTGAAAGGACTGTCTAGGTATTCGATTGTGGGTTCATACACATGCGTAGAATTCAATAGCTGGTGGAGAGCATTGAAAGGGCAATGCAAAGAAACATGTTGACTGAACCAGAACTCCTGAAGTACAATCAATCCAGTCACAGGACAGAACTTAAAGCACTGAAGCCATTGACATGTTAACTAGTATTTTTTAAATTGTTAATTTAAAAATGAAGTAGGGATTTATGCAATAAAAAGTAATGAAACAAGAGATGAATGATGGTATTACAGCATAGCTCGGTGGGAAGTCCCTGCTTTGGCATTGAGCAAAATAATTGTTATATATAGCTAATGTGCCAAAGTAGGGACTTTCCCACCAAGCTATGCTGCAATATCATTATTCATCTCTTGTTTCACTGTTGTATTAAGAGTATTGCGAGTCAGCCAAGCTAGACCAATAAGGGTGAGGTCATATTGTTTACTGTTAAGTAAAATAGTAAATTGTTAAGAGGTGTGATCTCCATACTCTATCGCTATTAGTCCACCTAGATTTTTATTTGATGAGTGTGGTCGAGAACCTATCGTGAACAGGATCACAATCACATAGTTGCAGATATCTAGTTAGTATACCTCTTATAGTAGCACCAGGGCTGAAGCGCTTCTGAAATCCAGCTCTGAAATAATCCTGTGGAAAATTAACCCCTCGATTTGGTTTTGTTGGATGAAGAAGACAAGCAGCCTGATTGAAGACAAAAGAAAAGACAAGGAGCAGAGGGCCTACACTCATCGGAACCCCAAAGACACATCCCACTGGTGAGTTTGTTATTGTGGCGTAAAATGGTGACCGTGCGCTGCTTCGTTTGGCCTCTAGTCTTGTGACTGTGGTCAGTCAGTCAGGCTTTATTTGAAGTTTGATTTTTTTTAAATTCTATATCCTGCCACCTGTGTGTTACAATTAATGTTGTATTATATATGTGACCGTCTCAGCGAAAAACCCGTCTAGTTCGCACAATTAAAAAAAAAATTATTCACTCACCATTATTTGCAGTGTCCAAGGAATGGATCACCAAAGTTTCAGCCTTTAGTGGTGTGGAGTTTTGAAATTACAGCGCTAGAAAGTAGGAAGAACAAGGAAATCGATTTGTACAGTGACTATACTAAAAATAAACTACAGGAGCTTGCATTCGCAGCCATAACTTCCATTTGGATTAGTCTACAAAGTTGGAATTTGGCTTACAATGTTCACCATGGATTGGCAGATCAACCAAGGTATAGTTTTAGCCTTGCAGTCACTCGCGCATAGGCGTATGAAGGCAGTTGTAAGAAACGATGACGATCTTGTCTACGTTTACTGCATCATAAACAAACGCACGTGACACCCATACCGTTGAACCTACAAAAACGAAACAAAGATTTTCGAACTCTCCATGAGCAGGTGAATAAGATGGTATATAGTTTTAATCGATTTGAGTCTTCCTTCTTCGAGTACTGGCCCGATAAAAACTTGCATATTTTTTTCTTGTAGCATGTGTAATTTTACTAATTATTTTTAAATTACAATTTTCTCAATACGCATGCTTGTGTGAACTAGACGGTTTTCGCTGAGACAGTCACATATTATATGGACTAGTACAATTTCGTAAAGGTGATTTTTGTCTAGTAAGATGTCTTTAGGATGATTTTCAAAGGTGGAATTTTGGGCAGCACGCTAAAAATTTTCAGGGGATCCCTACTTAAACAGTACGGTATTTGATACTGCAAATCGACACCTACACAGCAGTGGAGAAAGAAAGCCGCACAAAGGAAAAATGCATGCATTGTAGCTGCTGTATTGGGAAAAAGGCACATCTCGGGCTGAAGGAGCAAAGAAAGCAATCCACAGCCTTATCTACAGGCAAGTTATGCTTGGCTGGAGGCATCAGTTAGTCAGTTAGTAGAAAATTCGGTTAAATAATTTATTCTTTAATTTCACAGAAACTTTGTTGAAGGGTCTGGGGTTGCTCTGAAGAATCTATAGGTTTGGCTATTCTCAGCTTATACTGTCAAGCTATTATGAAGGCTGGTGATTGAGCAAGAAAGCCCAAACCCTACTATACAATAGTACCCTTTATAATTATAATAAAATAATCATTCATCTGAGCCCCAAAAGCAAAATGCCATGTGTGAGCTTGGTATTGCAGCATAAAATGGTGGCTATACAATGTGTCGTTTAGCCTCAGTGGAGGTTGGACACACTTTAAGAATTAAAATAAATTATACGAAAGTCTCTTTTTATGGAGCGGAAAAAACAGTTGAGACATTCGTCATTTCTGTGAAATACCAAATAAATAATTTTAGGTGGTGCTTAAAGCGTGTCCAACCCACTCTGGCCTCTAGTGTGACCAGACAAGCAGACCAAAAACTATATGGTACTTTTGTATGGATTTCCATAGGTAGGTGTGGCATTAAGCGATTCTTCTGTGTAGGTATGTATGTTTTGTTGTCCAAAATTTTTGTGTTGATTTTCAACAGCGGTGTTTTGGGGGTACCATAGGATAACCCTACTATTCAGTACCATATGAGTGCATCTCAGTGGTATACATATTGTGTCAGGCAAATTGGTAGCTATGATATAAACTTCATTGGCAATAATTTATTACTCACTTGTCCATGATTATAGATATTTTCAAGCAACAGTGGTCGATAGCTAATACAATAAAAAAATTGTGATAGCTAATATATAATTTGTTTTGTAAAATTATTGACAGGTTACCATACATCATATTTACTAGATTTGTGCCACCATAGGAGTACTATTTTGATAAAATCCTTTGAATAGTGCCACACTGCAGTATTAATTGAGGATGCGCAACTACTGCTTTTAACCCTATCATTACAAGCTATTCCATAACATTATGTAGTTTTATAAACAATCACATGTTGCTACTTACTGTATTTTTTGTATACAAGACCTTTCTTTCATTCAAGTCATTGTAGCAACATCACGCGGTCAGTTTACTAACTAATATCCAGAATTTTGATTATTTGAGACAGCCGTTCAAGCTTACTAGGACAATGCCTTACTTAAATCAATATGGAGATGAATATTATAGGTATGAAAACACTAGCAATGAGCATATATAGTGTGGTAACATTTGAAGGCGTAGCACAAATTGAGTAAACATGGTATGTACAATGAAATTACATATAATTATACTATTACCTGTCAATAATGTAGAATTTCACATCACTTGTTGGTTGTAGTAGCTCCAAAATGTTGAAACACCCACCACAGTTTACCATCACGACGCACTTACTCTAAGTACAATCCGCCCTATGTAATCAGGACGGTTAAGATTTCCGTACCTCTTCAACATGAGCTGCGTAAGCCTCTCGCAATTCTGTTTTTCCAGACACTGGAACCAATGTATACCGGATATCATCGTTCTTAAAGAGCAGTTGCAATATCTTTGCACAGCACAGTGAGTCCACTTCAAGCGATACGAGGAGTAGAACTCTCTAAAGAGTTGCCATGGTGGACGTTAATTGAAAAACACGCTTCTTCATATACTATTTATGAAGCCACAGGTTTAATACAAAGAGAAATTTTTTACCTCATGTTTTATCTTAACGTAAAAATCTTCCTTTAGTCTTTCAATGATCATATCTTACTTGTGTCTTACTCCAAAAAGCCTAACCCGCCAAATATTACTTCACACGTGCGTATGTAGCGCCCGCCCTCAATATCAGTCTCAAGAGCCATGCGCTCCTTTTATTCTTGGATACGTTAGTAAAGAGTTCATCGGAAATGGAAGAAAACAACTTTCTAGATAGCGAAGCAGATGAGTCAGAGGAGGATGGAGGAGGTGATGCTGCCAGTGAATCAGAGGAAGAGGAAGAAGAAGGAGAGCAACAAGCGGAAGGATTGATCAATAACCAAAGTGAGGAGTCGGCGAAAGGTTCTGACGGAGAGAGCGGCGTGGAGGAAAGACGAAAAAGAAAGAGACATGGTAAAGATTTTCATCTTCCTCTCTCCAAGTTTTCTTAAGTGGAAAATCTTTACTATTTATGGTATATAATGTATAATGTAGTTTCTACGTTTATATCTAGAGTACGAAGATTTGTTAGACGATGACTATGACCTGCTTGAAGAAAATCTGGGTCTTAAAATGGACCGAGTAAGCAGATTTTTAAAAATTTTGTATTCTAATAATTTCGTTCATGTAGAAAAAATTTCGTCGTGTACACGTGGAGAGCGATGACGAGGAAACTGAAGTTCGTTCAGTAGACACTTTACAAAGTAGTACTACCAGCAGTGTTAGGAGGGGAAAGAGACTAGATATCCACAGACAACCAATTGAGCAACAAATTAATGATGAAGACTTGTACAGTGATAGTGATCAGGAAGCTGATAACCAGTCTAGAGTTTCAGCTAGTCAGGTAATACGCTGACCTATCAACATAGGACTAACATAAATCTTTAATTTGGCCATTTTAGCTTGTTTAAATCCTTTATAAAAACAGTAATTTTAAGTTTACATCTTTTTACATGCACACAACACTCAATTATGAGGTATGTGCATTAAACAAATTAAATTAAATCAGCCTTGTGTACATTCTTCTTGACAGTATTGGTGAGATATAATCTAACCCCCAAGAAGTTTCCATGTATTAGTATTAATTTAGTGTTGTTCTGGTTCTAAGGTACTAGAACAAGTTTTTTAGTACAGTATTTTTAGTGCTAAACTAAGAGTTCATATTGTACAAAAGCAGCATTGCTGCAAGTTCACTTTTGATCATACGTACACCTTTAGCCTGATTCTACTAATGACAGTAAATTGTTGATAGGTGAAGATTAGCATTTATAAGGTCAAGCATTTCTTCTAAGAGAAGCCTGAGGTGCTACTTGCAGCAGTGCCTTTGCTGAATGTACTCCAGTTAGAGACTCTCCCCCATACAAATATTATGAACTTTTACCAGGAGTTCATAATATTTGTATGGGGACCTAAAACAAAATCAAAAGTATGAGGTGTTTTACTAAACTAAAGCCAACGGAATTTTTGGTTCAAAAACTAAAAGGCACTGCCAATTACCATTAAAGCTGTTGATTCGTGGTAACACATGGTGGCTTCAGTGCAGCTGGCTATCATGAGAATACTTAGTGGATTGATTACAGAGGTGCTTCTCTTACTGTTTGTGTGTAATGCTACATAACAGCAAAAACGATGCAGAATGAGCACGTTGTTTTCCAATAATAGATAGTCAGGGCACATGTAAAGTCACCCAATTAATTTACCTGGCCAGTGCCATTTTTTTCCTTTTGTATAGGTTCACCAGGAACGAATTATGTTTATTACAAAAAAAGTTAACAAAGAAGTGTAAGAAATTTTATATTTGAGTAGGGATCATAGAAATAATTCTATTAAGAAAGACCTATAGCTATACTTAATTGTTAATCCCTACTCCAGTCATTGCTATACTTTGTATGAGAAATAAATGTTCACTAGTATAGTTGCAGGTGTACCTTGTTTCCTTCCTTTTATTTCTCTGATCCCTCTATATACTCTATAAAATTTCTTATTTTTCTTCACACTTCTACTGTATATATGCTTAAGCTTGTTCAGTTCGAAATATTTGCATTTCATGGTCAGTTAAAATGGTCAGTTAAAATATACACTCAAAAACATCTGATGGGTATCTAAACTCCATCAAGGGATACTGCAATCTCCTAGCCAAGAAAAACCTTCAAGCTACTGATGTACACTGTATGCAGCTGACATCTACACAAAGTTTTGGTTGTGTAATTATTTCGTAAGACATGAAAGAGATTACTTGCTTGAACAACATTGACACTTTTAGTAAGTGTTTTGGGGGTGTCATATTGTTTTAGGGGATATATACTGCTTACTCAATGATACAAAAGCCAATTAACTTATCAGTAGCAAACAAAAGCAGGTACTTTGATATTGCAAAGTTGTGTGTGCGGGTAAATAAGTGGTACAGCTTTTAGAACAGTACATTTAAAGCAAACTGGGTTTATCTAGGATCAGGGAACTGCAAATGAGTTGTTTGGTGGAGCCATGTCAGAATCTGAGGAAGAAGGTTTGTACTAATTTAATATGTCATCTATGTGTGGGCTTGTTTTCTGGCAGATGATTTCATTGTAGATGAAATGGGTCGTCCTATTAATCGCAAGAAAGGTGGAGACCAGAACACCGATATGTATGTTGTGCTTAATTGTGATATAGTATCATTGCATTTATTAAGTAGAGCAGAATTATTTGATGTAGCAGAAATTCCGGACTGCATTTTTGTTTGTTGTATGGCTGGGTAGTCTGGGCACACAAGACTAAATGTAGTAGTATGCATGTACATAGGTTGTACCAATAGTAGAGTTATGAGATTAATCACTACCTGCCCTGTTGGTCAAAAAGAAGTCATGTCTTTGTGATTAATTGTTCAGGCCCTCAAAAGAGCCACCACAGGTTTTGTTACTTTGGTAAATGTCCAAGGGGTTTGATACTGTTGCTACAAGTACACGAAAGATTTGGAATTTTCAACTAAAGTAGGGACCATAACATATCGATAAAAAGTACTGAAACAAGCTGGAGTAGTACACAATATTTAATCACAGTAAAATAATAAGAAGTGTTATTGTTATAATCCCTACTGTGCACTTCCATTGTGTTATCTTGAGCACAGTAGGGATATACAGGGCCTGAAATTATGTTTTGGAAATGATCTGACAAATCCTGCTATTTGGTCAGACATACTCAATAGTACTGTACTAAAACTTTCTAAAAGTGTTCAGACATTAGCCAAAAGTGGTCAGAAAATGGCAGATGTCTGACCATAATTCCAGGCTCTGATATAACACTTATTATTTTACTGTGATTTATTATTGTGCACTACTCCAGCTTGTTTCAGTACTTTTTATCAATATGTTATGGTCCCTACTCTAGTTGAAAATTTCAACATTTTTGTGTACTTGTTTGTTAACTTTTGTAAGATAAAACTGGTGAACCCACACATACCATTGTTATGTGACCCATATCAACGACGGCGTGGCACAGCAATCACCAACAATAACCGGTTTCTAATTAAAGCCTACCTACACGTATGTGCAAACACATCTCTTAACACTTCCCCCTATAAAAATGCATTCCCATATGCATACAACTATAGGTGGGGTGTGCTTACAACAACAAATGAGATGAAGTTACAAATAGATAAAGTATGAAAGGACAGTACAATCACTAAAGTATGCCATAATACCTACTACATGACTACACGGTCAATCAGAGCCAGAGGTAAGTTCACATTGCTTGAGACAACGCGTCAGCTGTAACATTGTCCTTTCCTCGGATGTGGCATATCTTCAGGTTATATTCTTGTAGAGCAAGACTCCATCTCAATAGTCGCTGATTCTTGTCCTTCATCCGGTTAATACATACCAGGGGATTGTGATCTGTGTACACCAATATATCCTCCACAGCACCTTCTCAAAGCAAGCAACAACGCTAGAGTCTGTTTTCACATGTCAAATAGTTTTCTTTGGTGGCAATCGGATTTGTGTGAAAAGTAGCAAACAGGGTGATCTATTCTACCCTCTCCTTGTAATAACACAGCACCACCACCCACGTCACTGGCGTCAACCATGAGTTTAAATGGTTGCCAAAATTTGGTTCCATAAGTACCAGTACTGATACAAGAAAGGACTTAATCTTACTAAAGGCCTTCTGACCATCTAAAGTGCTCCCGCTTCTTTAACGGTCTGGTCAATGGTTCAGCAATGACTGAAAAGTTGCGACAAAACTTCCGGTAGTATCTGGACATACCAAGGAACCTCACCAATTCATGTTTGTTGGTTGGGGCTGTGAAGGTAGCAATGGCTTCTACCTTTGCTCTAACAGGTTTGATTTCACCCTGGCCTAAAAATGTCACTCGTGCTTGACAAAACTCACTTTTTACCAGATCGATAGCTTCTTGTAATCTGGCGAGACATGCCTTAAGTTGCTTGATATGCTGGTCCCATGTGTTACTGTATACAACCAAATCATTGATATATGCATCACACCCCTCCAGTCCAGCTACCACACCATTAATCATTCTCTGAAAAGTAACTGGTGTGTTCTTCATTCTGAACGGCATCACAAGGTAATGGTAAAGACCATCAGGCATTACGAAGGCTGACACTTCCTTGGCCCTCTCTGTCAGTGGCACCTGCCAATATCCTTTTAGTATTTTGTGTGCCCTATGTGGTCAATGCAGTCATCTATCCTAGGAATAGGATGGGAGTCTATCTTCGTCATTGCATTCACTCTTCTGAAGTCAGTACAAAACCTATAGCTCCCATCTGGCTTAGGCACCAAAACACATGGTGAGCTCCACTGACTATTACTTGGCTCAATTATACCATTTCTCAACATATATTCAACCTCCTTATGAATAACCTGCAACTTAAGTGGGTTCACCCTGTAGGAGTGTTGTTTGATTAGTTGTGCCTGCCCCACCTCCACATCATGGTAAACAACCTGTGTCCTTCCAGGGATATCAAGAAATAATGAACTGAACTCTCTAATCAAGGATTTGAATTGCTCCTGTGTGGGTGTGCTAACTTCTGGTCTAAATTAGATAGAATATCTGAATTCTGTAGCTTAGGACCTTTGTCCGCTATCTCCACCGAACTCATCCCTCCTGCACAACTATCAAGCCTCTCTGTTGTACCCTGAGTAGCAACAGTGGTTGCCACCACAGCCACTGGTTCCCTTTCATGATATGCCTCCAACATGTTAACATGGAAGAGTCTGTTTGTCTTCCGACGTCCAGGTGTCTTAATCACATAATCTACATCATTCACCTTCCTCTCTATCAAAAAGGGACCAGAATAATGAGCTTGAAGTGGATGACCATGGACAGTCAACAATGCCAACGCCTTATCACCTGGCTTAAAGGTCCTCTGACGGACTTTCTTGTCATATCATGTCTTCATGTGATCTTGGGCTGTCTGCAAATTCCTTTGAGCAAACTCTGTGGCCTTCAGTAATCTGTGACGCACATCAATAACATCCTGTGTTGTTTCTGCAGTCAACCAAGCCTCCTTCAACAACTTGAGAGGTCCACGAGGCACATGTCCAAAAACCAACTCAAAAGGACTAAAACCCAGTCCCTCATGAACAGACTCCCATACAGCAAACAACAAAAGGTATACCCCCTCATCCCAGTCCTTGTTTTGTTCCAAACAATTCATCCTCATCATGTCCTTTAGCATCTGATGGAACCTTTCTAACGTTCCTTGTGTCTGAGGGTGGTACGCTGTTGATTTAAACTGTTGAATACCTAACTGACACATAACCTGCTAAAAAATACCGGACATAAAGTTAGACCCTTAGTCCGATTGTATACTCCGTGGCAGTCCAACCAATGTAAAAAAACTTAAGCAGAGCCTTTACAATATTCGGAGCCTTAGGAGTACTGCTTCCAGAAAACGAGTTGACAAGCACATTATTGTAAGCAAATATTGGTTCCCTGCCTGAGTCTTAGGGAAGGGACCAACCAACACAATCAATTACAACTTGGCTAAACGGCTCTTGTGTTGCAGGAATAGGCTTCAAAGGGGCTGCAGGGGGTTTACGATTTGGTTTTCCCACCATCTGACAGGTACTGCAGGTTCTACAAAAGGATTTGACATTTTTTGTAATGCCAGGCCAATAAAAATGATTTTAACATTTTTCTGTAGGTCTTGTTGACTCCCAAGTAGCCAGCCAGTGGAGTTTCGTGTGCTAAACTCAATATGTCAGGCGATACAGAGGTGGGATAACCACTTGGTGCACTACCCTCCATTCATTAGAGGCTGATACCTTCCTAGGTCTCCACTTCCGCATCAATACATCATTCTTCAAATAATAACAACCAGGTACCTTACTTGCTTCCACTTCACTAATAGCCTGTTCTCTCAACTTCTGTAACCCAGGGTCATTCTGCTGTTCCCTCACCAGAATATGTGCAGATAGTACTGAGTTCTTCGTGGCTTCTAGCCCATTTGTTTGTTGTGTTGGTTCACAGCAGATCTCAGGTTCAGATTCTAGTGAGACACTTGGTGGTACTGATAAAGGGACCTCTATGGGCTGTACTGTGGCGTCCACTACTGACTGTTCATCACTGACTTGATCCAGTGCCCTCCTAGCCATAGCACGTGTGACTGCACAGACTGGAAATAGTCCAGGTATAACTTCCACAAAATCAGAAGCATGGGAGTTTGGAGTGTCGGAAACACAAGGATTAGCTTCCACCTTACCACCTGCTAGATCATTTCCCAGCACAAGATCAATTCCTTTAACAGGTAATGAAGATCTTAGACCAACAATGACAGGACCAGACACTACCTCTGATGACAGCTCAATTTGGTGGAGGGGCACTCGTACAGTTCCCAACTCTATGCCCTGAAGCAATACACTGCTACCACTGAATGACTTGCTCAAAAAGGGAAGGACACTCCAAAATAAGCGACTGAGTTGCACCAGTGTTACGAAGAATCTTGATTGGAGTTCTAATTGACTGGCCAACAAGATACACTGACCCTTCCGATACAAATTGTGCGTAAGATCTCTCCACATCATCTTCCACATTTCGATCACACTGTATAGAGTTATCCAGGGATGATACTGCCTGTCTAAACAACATATCTGGCTTGGATGTCCTGTGATTCTTCCTATCCAGTGCCCTGCACTCTGCCATTACATGCCCCTTCTTCTTGCAATAGAAGCAGGTAGGGCCAGAAGGAAATGTGGCAGTTCTTCTATCACTACCTTGATCAGGGTTAAGGTCAACTGGTTTCTTTGCCTTATCGTCAGATTGTGAAGCTCTCCCAGATGATGACCTATGTCTGAGAGAGTAATCGTCAGAGCGCACTGCTGCTTGATGTAGGGTGGTCATCTTCTGCTCCTCTAAATATGTCTTAATCTCATTAGGCAAACAGTTCTTGAACTCTTCCAAGAACACTAATTCTCTGAACTTCTTGAAGTCATCAACACCCATCGAAGCACACAACCTGTCAAAAAGCCTTTCCTTATCTCTGGCAAATTCTACGTACGTCTGATTACTGCCCTTCCTGCTCTCCCTAAACCTTTGTTGATATGCTTCAGGAACCAGTTCATATGCATTCATTATCGCGGCTTTCACAATTTCATATTCTGAGCTCTGATCCAGAGACAGGGCTGCATATATCTCCTGTGCCTTTCCTACCAGCATACTCTGTAATAGGAAGGTCCAGACCTCTTTCGACCACTCCAAACTAGTAGCAACCTTCTCGAAATGTAAGAAATATTTGTCAACCTCCAGTTCTTGAAAAGCTGAGACAAACCATACATGTCTACTGATATCAAAAGCTGGTTTACTACCAGTCTTCCACCGCTCAGGGGTTGGGTTGGCCTTAGCTTCTAATTCCTTCAGTAGAGGTGTACCGATAATCGGATCGGCTCAATATCGGCCACCGATATGGTATTTTTTACCAATATCGGTATCGGTACACAACAACAGGAGGACCGATATCACTACCGATATTTATACAGTAGCAATAGTTTGTACATAAACGGATTATGCATTAGTTTTCTACGTTATCCATGTGGCTCTGGCTTATTGTTCACTGCATGTGCAGCAAGCGCTACACTACGAGAAGCCATATAAATACATGCGTTCCTAGTGTGGCTACACTACGAGAAGCCATATAAATACATGCGATCCTAGTGTTTGTTCAAAGCTTATCACGGTCTTTACAAATGAAGCAGTTATAGAGTACCGTTGTAATAAAAGAAGGATCACAGGATAACGGAAACTTGCTGTACCAGCTTTCTCACAAGCCATTAGAATGCGAAGTAATGCAGAAATATTTGTTTAAGGCTTCATGGGCGTATGCATAAAAATGTTTGTGGGTGCCTAATTGTCTGGATTTCACAATAGAAACCCAAGCTGTATCCACCACAGGCAGAGTATAGCAATGAATACATGCACATGTTGTAGGGTAGGTAAATTTACACTTTTGTTTGCTTAAAATATTAATGCAAATATCGGATTGACTATCAGTTATCGACTTCTTTTGGTTGCATCAATATCGGATATCGGTACATGCCTAAAACCCATATCGGTACACCTCTATCCTTCAGTCTCACTTGTATTGCTAACTACTTCTCTTTTACTTCTAGCTCCTTCATACGTAATGTATTTTCCCTAACTTTCTCATTCTCTTGAAATTCTAACGTCTTTAGCTCTAGTGTAGTACCATTGGTTTCTAGTTCATTCTCTTCTTCGTCTGAAATAAGTCCTCTTCATGCAAATGCTCTAAAATTACTTGACGAATTTCATCTTTCTTCATAGAACTCTGACAAGTTAATTTGTAGTGACCAGCCACTTCTATTAATTCCGAACGTTTTAGTTTCCTTAAACCACTAACCAATGGTTCGGAAATAAAGGAATCCTTCACCGTAGACATAATTGTGAGTATCACCAGCAATAATAAATATTTCCAATTAGTGCCTGCTACACGTTTCACCAATCTAAAGTACTCTAGAAGAACAAAAAGAGCACGGAGAACACCAAAATCGTCGTAAAGCAAAAGAGTCACCTTAACAGGTACCATTAACCCGGTACCAAGGAATTCAGGTTTAACGGTCTGGGTTACCCAACAACCGTGACGGAAGAATCAGCTGACGAGACAACAGTTCACCAACATACAAAGTTGCCATTCTTCTCCTGGACAAGCCCCCAAGTTTGTTATGTGACCTGTTTCGACGACAGCGTGGCACAGCAATCACCAACAATAACCAGTTTCTAATCTTCTAATTAAAGCCTACACGCATGCGCAAACATCTCATAACAACCATATCAAAGGAAAGAAATGACACCACATGCCCCAGCAACCAATTGTCGTCCAAAAGTGAAGTATCCATTATGCTTTGTTGCCAGCTATGTTCAACCCATTACAAATCAAGAAAGCACCTCTGCAATCAAAGTAGCTACTATGAAAAACATGATGATTTCTGTTACAAAGGGAAGCCATCACGTGCTACCACCAAATTGACAGTTTTCACTGTCAGCAAAGATGAATGGGACACAAAGGAGGACACTGGTAAGTCCATGAAAAATGCATTGTATGTGCTGCGGTATGTCAAAAGGAACCTCTTGGGCCAAAGCGACATCTGAACAGTGAACAAGCCCGTAGCCTTAGACGTTATCGAGTCATGCTTGTCTGAAGGCATCAGTCAGGCAGTCAGTCAGTCAGTCACTAGAAACTTCTGTTTAATATATTTTTTAAATTTCATAGCAACTGCGTATCGGGTCGATCTGAAGGCTTGTTTGGGCTTAGTTTTACGGTTTTACCTAACCATTGTATCTGCTTCATCATCGTTAGGGCTGGTTTTTGGGTGATGTTTTTTCATGGGCCATGCCCACACCTTTGTGGTCCCTACTATACAGTATGATATGATCAGGATGGTGAAGTAGGCGTCTTTCACAATTTAGTCCCTAGCTCACAGGAGGTCTTGTAGGATCAAGATGCCCTCCATCTTGAAATAAGTGGTTTCAACCCATTGGTTGAGTTTGCTTCAGATTGATGACATGCAAGTTTCATCTGCCCATTCTTGCCTCTGAAGGTCTTTTAGCCTGCACTGGCACCTCTTATTCGATAAGGTATTCAGTGCCTAAAAATACCCTGTTAATGTACCTTCCAGACATCTACAAAGGAAGCCAGCCTCCCTATCAGTATCAAAGATTCCATTCACTGACTTTTTGAACTTTCAATACTACGATTCTTATTAAAATGTGGCACAATTAAAATTTCTTTTACAAGCCTTCTGGCTTCTGTCCCTTCTTGGTGTGCTTTCCTCCTCCTTTGGCTAACTGGGAGTATAATTGCTGTCTTGATCACTGGTGACTGATGGAGTGATAGAAAGGGATTCCAATAACTTGACAAGCTACCAGTATTACTGCTTGAAGCCTTCACCTTCCCGTTGGTCCAGAGTTCAGTGGCATGAGTGGCTCAAACAATTCAGGGACAGTTTTGAGAAAATTCATTTCTCTCCCTTGAACTACTGTCAGTAGCTCCTTACTCTTCAAGTAATTCTAGAAATATAAAATTGACTTTGGACAAATGCATTGACCAGAAGGGTAATTGTAGACTCCACTTAGTCATTGGTGATTTCCTCATCTTCACTGTTCAGTGTCTTTAACATTTCTGTCAGGGGCCAGAGGGAATTGGAATTCAGTGGATCCTAGCAAGAGCTTGGTTGTTCCTCTGGTGATCTTCAAGCACTGCTGCCATAATCTGGTCCAGGTATGGAATCTGTCACTGCTACCTTTGGTAGGACAAAGGAATCAGTTAATACCAATCTTCATTTTCCACACAGGAAAGCTACTGTATGTACGTACGTACCAGGTGCCACTCTGAAAGCTGACTTGTGTCAATTTTCATTTCAATTTTCATTTTCATCAACTTTTATTCACATACATTCGTTTCTTCTACCCATATCATTCCAACAATCCTTGAGAGGGCTCCAGGCAGGCTGTTCCCAGGAAGATGAATCCAGTTTGGGAGTTGTTAGTGATCTGGTTGAGGCATAGCACATCGAGGTGTTGTAGCTGTTAACTATGCCACTTTCTTGCTGTGAGGCTTTCCATCAAGATTAACTTAAACCTATACTACCAGCACTGGTATTAAAGCTAAAGAAAATGTCAAAAGGTGTAAAGCAATAGCTCAGTGGGTATTTTACAACAATTTTCCATGCACATACACCAAGCAGCACATGTAGCACACTTAAATATAACAGCAAAAACAGCATAACATTATAAGTATTACATACTGTCTAATGCCTATAATGTCTATGTTTTGTGGTCAGGTTAGCTGCCAAACTGTGAAACACTTGCACATTGTACATTAATTAGGACATTATACTTTTAGAGCTCTGTTGGAGGCACAAAAAGTGTTTGGGTTGGATTTTGACTTGGATGAGTTTGCTGCATTTGGAGATGATAAGACTAACTACCTTGATGAGGAAGATGATGATGATGAAGATGAAGTGAGCTACGTATATTATAATGTTGCATGTTTTTAATGTGGGCAGCTAATCACACTTGTCGAGATGTGGCGCATTTATGTACCATACACCAACACTGCCTGTTAGTGTGTGTGTGCTAGTGATTGACAATGTAATAACAAATAAAAACAGCAGTAACCACGTAGCAATTAACAGCTATGCATGTCACTTGTATCCACTCTGCATGCTAGCTATTGCCTGCATGTACTGTAAGCATTCTTGTTAAATGGAACATGGATGTTAAAATTGTTGCACTGGGTGTGTTTTACTGTAAATGTAGTGAAGTACATGTAAATCACATTTACTACTGTACTTGTACTCTACTAGTTGGGAGGTGATGCAGACCTTGAGTATCGGAGCAAGAAACCTAAAAGGAAGAAACAGAAAGGCTCAATATTTGATGTAAGCCTATGTCTATTTATACACTTTATTTGTAGTGGTGTACTGTATTTATGTCATTTTTGATCTTGCAAACGTGTGATTATTTATCATAGTTTTGTACATGTAACTAAAAATAAATACATTATTTTATTTTTTATTAGGTATATGAGCCTAGTGAGCTAGAGCAAGGTCACTTCACTGATAAAGACCAGGAGATACGTATCACTGATTTGCCTGAGCAGTTCCTCCAGCGTAGTTACCCGGTGGAGGAACGTGATGTCAGTGAACTTGAAAAGGAGGCAAGGTGGATCTACCAACAGGCCTTTGTCACCAGGACAATTTCTAAACAAGTGAGTCAATTTGCTGTTGGCTGGGAACCAATTCAAGCAAGCTAGTTTATGAAAAATTAACTGTAGGAGCATGGATGCAACATATTTTTACAGTGTTATTGTTGTATTTGTGTGTAGCCGAATTATTCTAATACTGATCGATATAGACCTGATTCTACTATCAATAAAATCAAGGATACATTGGATTTTATTTGTAACCAGAAGTTTGTGGTAAGCAGTATGTATGCCTACAATGTGTACGTGTGTGCATGTGTGAGAAGTTTATACTGTACTTGTAGGTAGTATAACATAACAATGGTAGAGAAGTACATAGTTTATGTAGAATGAAATTATAATTTCTTGCCTCCTCTTGCTATTTTAGATTCCTTATATTGCTAATTACAAAAAAGAATATGTAGAGCCAGAACTAGACATGTATGATCTGTGGCGTGTTTGGCAATGGGATGAGAAATGGTGCCAATTGTGTACCCGCAAGAGGAGCCTTAAGAAGTTGTTCATCAAAGTACAGGAACTGCAGTTTGAACAACTCAGGAACCAACCTGATGAGGCCATTAAAGAGGGTACTCGTCCTTTGGAAGAGAAAGACCTTGAACGGTATCAGTTATTTTGTGTCCCAAGTTTTCAAGAGTTCACAATACTATTGTCATATTTTATGATTAACCACATATTCTTTTTCTAGTTTGGAAGCTGTCCAGACAATAGAAGAGCTGAATGATGTGTATAGTCATTTTCTTCTTTACTATGGCAATGACTTGGTGACAATGAGAAACAAACATGTAGGAGGAGGGCTGGATGGTGAAATGGCTCGTCGGAAGCATGCACAACGTAGAGACTTTTATACCATTTGTAAAGAGAGCAAACTTGGAGGACTAGTGGCCAAGTTTGGATTAAAGCCAGAACAGTTTGGTGACAACCTCCGTGATGGATATCAGAAACATGAGACGGAGCAACATCCTGTAGAACCCGAAGAATGTGCAACAGAGTTTATAAAGTCTGCAGGGTAAGCATATAAATACTTTTTTGTGGATCTAATCCCTCGTACTACAGTGGTCATACTATATTCTCATCATACTATTTCTTACCACAGTCTGCAGGAACTGACATGCCCTATGAATCACTGTAGCAAGTAATTTTTAATCAGGCATACACCTATAGCCAGCATTGGTTTTCTGAAATTATTTTCTGAAAAACATGTGAATATATATGTAATACATGACAGTGTCACATAGTTTATAACTGATCATGTATTGTTATTTTTTCCAGACATTTCTGTACAGTAGATGCAGTTCTTCATGGTGCCCGCCACATGGTTGCACTGGAACTAGCAAGTGACCCTACAGTCCGTCAAGTGATCAGGCGAGCCTTTAGGGAGCGAGCAATCTTGTCGGTGAGGCCAACAAAGAAAGGGAAAAAGGTTTGTGTTCTTGTTATATGTGACTGTGAGCAAGTGAAGTCCAATTTTTGCAAGTCAATATTTGCTAGCTTAACAATTGCTGCATGCTATTACAAATTACTAATTTAAAAATGAAGTAGGGATCCAAGCAATAAAAGTATTGAAACAATAGATGAATGATGGTATTACAGCATAGCTCAGTGGGAAAATCCCTACTCTGGCATTAAACAAAATCATTGTTATAACTTTCCAAAGTAGGGATTTTCCCACTGAGCAATGCTATATATAATGCCATCATTTATTTCTTGTTTCACTAGTTTTTATTGCTTGGATTCTTGCTTCATTTTTAAATTAATAATTTTCAATATACTAGTATTAGTACAGATCATGAGGGTTTGTGTTTTCCTGCCAAAAATAAGTCCAGTAGTATATCTTCAGGTGTACTGTAGGTGATCTCTTTTGTTGTTTCACTACTTTCTTTCAAGAGTATCTCTCAGCTTTCCAGAGCTATACACAAGTGGCTGTTTTATTAGGGTGACTGCTCTATTAGAGTATCTCGAGTCAGCCTTTCACTATGTCACTATTTCATTGTACTAGCATAACAATAACGTCATTGTGATAGATTGTTAAGAGGTATGGTCTCAGTGCTCCATGATTATTGATCAATCAAGATCGCATTAATTAATAGGTGTGACTATGAATCTACATTATCCAAATATGCTGCTCAAGGAAAATGTTGATAGGAAAAATTAACACCTCGATATGGTTTCATTGCATGGAGAAGGAAGAAGACTAGTCTCAAGAGTTAATAATAGGGGAGGGCATTATTAACTCTTGCTAGCCTGATTGAGGATAAAAGTAAAGACAAGGCGCAGAGGGCACACACTTGTCAAAACCCCAAAAGGCACATCCCACTGGTGAGTTTGTTATTGTAGCATAAAATGGTGGCAATGCACTGCTTCGTTTGGCCTCCAGCCTTACGACTGTGGTCAGGCTGGCAGTGAAACTAAAATCCGAGTTTTATAAAATTGTACATCCAGCCACCTATTAGTGTTTTCTTGTTTTTAATGCTGTTAGATGGGCTAATAGTAAAGGTGATTTTCATAGTGTAAGATGTCTCTAGGATGATTTTTGAAGGCAGCATTTTAGGTAGTGCGTGTCATTTTTAGGGAAATCCCTACTTAAACAGTACTACTGTACCATTGATGTGTGAGACTGAGCCTTATAAACAAGTACACAATTTTTTTTAGAATTTTCAACTAGAGTAGGGACCATAGCACATCAACTGAAACAAGCTGGAGTAGTGCACGATATTCAATCACAGTAAAACAATAATAAGTGTTGTATCCCTACTGTGCTCAAGATACCATAACCGAAATGCACAGTAGGGATATAACACTTCTTATTGTTTTACTGTGATTTAATATCACGCACTATAGCTTGCTTCAGTATTGTTTATTGATGTGCTATGGTCCCTACTCTAGTTGAAAATTCCAATTTTTTTGTGTACTTGTTTGTTAACTTTTTTTTGTAAATAATGTTTATTATGACTGGTGAACCCACGCATACCGCATCAAAAGAATATCAATTATCGTCTGAAAAGTGAAGTATCCATTACTATTCATTGTCAGCTATGTTCAACTCGTTACACAGCAGTACGAATCAAGAGCTGTTCGAAAAGCACCTCTGCAATCAAAGTAGAAATACGGACAATTTCCATTACAAAGGGAAGCCATCACGTGCTACCACCAAATCGACACTTTTCGCTGTCAGCAAAGATGAATGGGACACAAAGAAGGACACTGGTAAGACCATGAATAATGCATTGTACATACTGTGGTATGCCAAAAGGCACCTCTCGGGCTGAAGCGACATCGAATAGTGAAAAAATCAAGCCCATAGCCTTAGCTGTTATCGAGTTATACTTGTCTGAAGGCATCAGGCAGTCAGTTACTCAGTCAGTCAGTAGAAAATTCCGTTTAATAATTTAAAAAAAAAATTCTGTAGCAACTTGTTAAAAGCATTTCAGGTCGATCTGAAAGCTTGTTTGGGCTTAGTTATACCTAACCAATACTGCCTCATCGTCGCCAGGGAAAATTAAGGCTGGTTTTTGGATGTTTTTTCGTGGGTCACGCCTACACCTTTATGGTCCCTACTATACAGTACTATTGTACTGTAGGATAAAGTTTGTGCATAGTTGTAACTTATGTGTGTTAATTTAATAGGAGATTGATGAAAACAGTGTGTGTTATGGGTTCAAATACCTCAAGAATAAACCTGTTAGGGATCTTAAGGGGGATCAGTTCCTACGGGTAGTACAAGCAGAACAAGATGGCCTCTTGATCACAGCCATCAGGATTGACCTTGATACAAGCAGTGACGGGCGTTCATTCAGTACTTACTTTGATGAAATCAAACAATACTTTTATCGAGTATGTTATTACTTGGCACTGTCAAATAATTGTAAAGTATGTGTAGGTATATGTAGTTGTCATATAAATTGTAGCACATTGGTTATGGAAGTACGTAATTTTGTCACTTTATTTATTAGTTGATTTCCTAATTTCAGGATGAGTTCAGTTTGCTGGTAGAAAAATGGAATGTACAGAGAGCACAAGCATTAGCTCATGCTTTGCTCCGTGTACTGTATCCATTAATGGAACGAGAACTACGCACTAAGCTACTGCAGGAGGCTAAAGAGTTTGTCACTCAGGTAGTGTGTGTATTGTTATAAGAGTAGGTCTAGTTAGCATTCACACATGTTGTGTACATACACAGTAGAGTACTATAGTGTATTTTTCATGTTCTTGTTTTAGTTTTGTGTGGACAAGATGCACCATTGGTTAAATGTTGCCCCATATCGACCTGAGCGAGAACTAGAGGAGGGAGATTACTCTAGAATTATGGGCTGTTCTTTCACTGATGACAAGTAAGCATCTTTAACTACATTGCTATAATGAACAAACTGTTTGACGTCTGCAAAACATTACAAAATTTAACTTCCAAAACTCTCAATATTAGAGTGCAAGAATCAGATGTTTCCCCCATACCCATATCGTTAGGTGCCTGGTTTGTGATCAATCCATTCATTATATATAGAACAGTTCTTATTTGTATAGGGGATCTCCCCATGTTTTTTGTTGTTGCAATAATCCTAATAGAATGCACACCTAAAAACCACCTTGATTCAGCTCAAAACAGCCCTCTGGTGGTTCTTTGCAATGAGTATACAGTAGGTCCACTAGTAAGTATCAAGTGAAAAAGTATATTTTAGACAAAACTGAAATTCGTCATTTTGTTCATATTATCAAAGACTTACTATTGTCATTATTCACAATTTATTAAAAGTTAACAAGGAAAATTCTGGGATAAAAAGTGGCAAGACTTACTTTATGGTCCATGACTGATTTTTAGTGCTGTGAACCTGCAGAGTTTACTAAAACCAGTTATTGGATGGATATTGACCAGTTATTGTCTGATTGTAAATTAGCAGACATTATGGCACTAAACATGCCTTTTGGAAGCCTTAGGGTGGTACCAAAGTGACCATCAACATCCTGCCTTACAATAACAGCTATTACAAGGACATTTTTACACATGTTTTGAGGTTATGTTGTGATGTTAATACTTGTCAGCAGGGGTAATTTATGGTTTACCAAGTGGGTGGACAAAACCAGTAGTGGTGTGCGATATCAGGATTTTTATTTCGATATTATATCGATACGATATTGGGGTAAATATCGAAATTTCGATACGATTTTCGATAATTTTTTATTGTGTGGGTGGTGTAATTGCGTGGGCGGCCGATATTTATAAATATGCTTGAAATACAATTTGCACACAAACCATTGCATAAAACTATTAATAAGCCTAGAAAACTGGTTTTAAAGTGGCTAGATAGTACAGAACCAACCTTCATTTCTAGCGTGATTGCGCAATCACACACTAAATGCTGTAGATTTATCGAAATATTCTCCGCTATTTCGATAATTATCGCAAATTATTACCTTTTCGATAAATATCGAAATCTGCTAAGCAGTATCGAAAATCGATACGATAACGATATCGACAAAATTATCGCAAAATCGATATTTTTTCGATATATCGCACATCACTAGTTAAAAGGCTTCTTAGCCAATAATTGGCTTGACCTAGACAATACCAGACAATACTGGTTAATAACTGGTTTTTCCATACTGGTTCACAACACTACTGATTTTTTATTTCGTTTCCAACCGGGCTGTTTCTTGGCAAGACGTCGTTACGTATCTGAAACCATTCTATATCACACTCAGAGTTGAGTTTGTTGGTGCATGCTGCTTGTTGCTAATAAATCTATATTTGGACTCAGTATAACCAGGAAGCTTAGAAGAGGCAGATTTTGCTCCATGATTATTGTACATGGGCAGGTTATCAAGATACTCTAATAGAGCAGTCACGTAAATGCTCTAACAATGCAGTCAAGTGAATCTTAAAGCTTGCACTGAACTTGGCAGCCATTAAAGGCACTACCAATTCAACTGATATTAGGAGACTCTGTATGCACATTACAATTGCCGTTTCATGTGTGTACTGAAACATTGACTGTGTATGTATATAAGTGCTCTATATACAACAATCTTCAGAATCAATAAAACAAATCCAATACTAGATTAATAAACTAGATAAACAAAAAAAATTGAAAGGGGAATAGGAATTGCTGGAAAATGCAATGAAGCAATAAGGGATCACTGGGGTAGTAGTGTAAACCACAAATTTCTGTTTTGACTTAATCCCAAAATGACGGAGCAAATATGTAACTAAAACTTTGACAGTCAAAATTTTGGGGTTTACAGTGATCCTTCTTTATTCATTACATTTTTAAGTGATCCGGTTCTTTTTAAATTTTTTCCATCTAGTACTGATAATGTGTTTCACTGTCATACAGGAACATGCCAGTGTTTTTTGTGGTGTTGGATGCATGTGGGGAAGTCATAGATTTTTTGAAACTCAACCATTTCCTGAAGAGGAAGAACAGCTACTGGGAGTCAGAAAAAGAGGACAAGGTGTGTACATGTACAGTATCTTCAGGATGGCACTTTGTCACAAAACAATATTTCTAATGGGCTGCTCTACCATTTGTGTATCTACATATTGTTTGTCCCTTTGTTAACTAATGTGATTGATATATGTGTTTTAGGAGGTGGACATTGAGAAGTTGAATTCATTCATGTTAAAGCATCATCCCGATGTTGTGGCTGTACCTGCTTCATGCAGGTGTGTGTGTGTTTTTGCATGTGTGTGTGTAGTATATACAGTATAATATGGGTACAGTTTGAGTCTCTTAGTTGCTGTAAGCTTTTGTACATGTACTTCATTCCATGTAGGGATGCACTGATGGTAGTGACTGACATCAAACAATGTCTTAATGACTTGGAAGTGGAGAATGAGGACATGGCTGGTGTCTTAGTTGAATTGGTCGATCCATCAATGGCTGCAATATATGCAAAGTCCAAGAGAGGAAAGGTGATTTAATAAAATCTATATATAAAGCTGTCTGTCTGTCTATCCGTCTGCTTTCCTTCTTCATCATGTCACTAACTCAGCAGCCAAGACACTTATCGATACGGGACTTTAACAAAACAAGTACATGAAAAATTTGGAATTTTCAACTAGAGTAGGGACCATAGCACATCGATAAAAAGTACTGAAACAAGTTGGAGTAGTCCATGATATTAAATCTAAGTAAAACAATAAGAAGTGTTATATCTCTACCGTGCATTTCTGTTATGGTATCTTAAACACAGTATAACACTTCTTATTGTTTTACTGTGATTTAATATCATGGACTACTCCAACTTGTTTTAGTACTTTTTATCGATGTACTATGGTCCCTATTCTAGTTGAAAATTCCAAATTTTTTCATGTACTTGTTTGTTAACTTTTTTGTAAATAATTTTATTGTGACTGGTGAACCCATGCATACCGCATTTGAAACGGTGCCGCGCGCACCAGCTATATCAATTATCGTCTGAAGAATGAACTATTCATTACGCTTCGTTGTTAGCTACGTATGTTCAACCCGTTACACAGCATTTCAAATCAAGAACTGTTTGAAAAGCACCTCTGCAATCCACGTATACCGAAAGAAATGGTGACGCGCGCCCCAAATTATATTAATTACCATCTGAAAGTGAAGTATCCAATGTGCTTCGCTGTCGGCTATGTTCAACCCGTTACACAGCAATGCGAATCAAGAACTGTTCGAAAAACACCTCTGCAATCAAAATAGCCACTATGAAAAATACAGACGATTTCCATTTTGAAGGGAAGCCATCACGTGCTACCGCCAAATTGACACCTTTCGTTGTCAGCAAAGTTGAATGGGACACACTGGTAAGTCCATGAAGAATCCATTGTATGTACTGCGGTATGCCAAAAGGCACCTGTCAGGCCGAAGCGATGTCAAACTGTGAAAAAATGAAACCTGTAGCCTTAGCTGTTATCGAGTTATGCTTGTCTGAAGGCATCAGTCAGTTACTCAGTCGGTAGAAAATTCCATTGAATATATATATATTTTAAATTCTGTAGCAACTTGTTGAAAGTGTTTCGGGTCGATCTGAAAGCTTGTTTTGGCTTAGTTATTACCTAACCAATACTGCCTTGTCATTGTCTGGGAAAAGTGAGACTGGTTTTTGGGTGATGTTAATTCGTGGGCCACACCTACTCCTGTGTGGTCTCTACTATACAGTAACTATCGTACTGTATGATTAAGAGCTCATCATTTGGCAACTCCCAAGTTTATTTTTAAAAATCGCTATGTGCTTTCGTTCGCTCCCTACAGTGTTGAAGGCGTTGGTGTAGAGGAAAACTTGAGCTACATTCCTGCCAAAACCACCAACGAACAGCCAAAGTGTTAGCACATAAAACTGTTAACCCATAGGTCCAAGGTTTGATTCCTGCCCATGACAACTTTTTTTCCTTCTCAGTGCCACCTTTTCGTGACACACTTTTTCATATGTCAGCTATTGACGACGCTTACTCGGCAATCTGTGCATGTATTTACATGATTCACATGCAAAATGAAATGCTCACCATCTGGCTACATTGCAAAGTTTATTGCAAGCTTCTACATGCATTCCTTCTTCCACTACAGCATGTTGAAAGCCATGATGTAGAGAAAATTTCAGCTGCATTCCATTGCTAACCACACGATAAACAGCTCAGCTGGTAAAGCACCTCCCTGAAGTTGTTGCGGTTACTGCTGTGTAGAGTGACGGTGCGAATCCTGCCTGTGACAACTTTTTTCTTCGTTTTGTATATCTTTTTGTGCATACTCAAACTTTTTTTCTCATAGCAAGTGCTTCCTGGTATTGCTCCACAGCATATAGACTGTTGGAAAAATATATAGTAGCACATTTGATAGACATGGGCAGCCAATTGGGTGTAAGTTTGTTTGTGTGTTTGTCCTGTGTGTTCTATTGCCAAATGGCTCAGATCATACAATGATTGCATGCTATTTGGGATTAGGATTATATGAAGAAGGCGAAGTCAAGCATATCAATGGTGTTCGGCCTAATTCTTAATATTACCTGCTGTTGGTAGTCTCCATTTCATGGGCATGCGCTCCACATGCTGCTCAGTGCATGCACATGGAAGAAAATCTTATAAATACCCACCACACTTCACATCTTCGACCTGTGAATTAGTTAACCCATTTGGTATGGGGAAGGGTGGGTGGGACCATTATTATGCTCGACTTCACCTTCTTCATATAATCCTAAATAGCATGCAATAATTACATGATCTGAGCCATTTGGCAATTATATTTCAGTAGGCTCAGTTTCACATATCAATGGTGTTGTTTGTAGCTATTATGTGTGAAGTCAAGCCATTTCATTGTGGTCACACAAAGCAGGTCAAAAAGAAAATACAAATGGCCAGGTCTCACCAGTAATTGAGGATGATAACACTGTCCTACCATATGATACATCACGAGAGGGTCGGTAGTAGAACCTTTGAAACACTGACTCTGTACTTCAATCTGCAGCCTGCATGGTATCGCTCATGGTAATACTAGCTGCAGCTGAAATTGATGCACCTCTAACTGAGTGACCTGAAAAAATAGACACATCAATACCTGCTAACTTCAACATCTCCTTTAACCAATGTGCAATAGTGCATGAAGCCACTGGCTTATGAGGCTTCTTGATGGCCACAAACAGCTTGCAAGTGTCAACCCGCAAGGTGGCAGTGGCTGCCTCGTATTGTCGTAAAGTCTCCACCGGACATAAGTTGGTGTTGGGTGGAAATGATGGAAAGAAGAACTCCCTGAGAGCTCTTCCTTGTGAGGACCAATGCTGTTGGCAAAAAGGCAACTCCATCTGGCTTGTATCGATGTCTGTCCAGTTGGAGTGCTGCCAGATCAGCTGAGCGAGATGGCCTTGTCAATGAAAACAGCATTACTAGTTTAAATGTAAGCAACTTCAAAGATAATGAGGAGGAAGCTCCCAGCTGATCAATGTATTGTAACAGCACTTGTACATCCCAGGTAGAGCTATACCTTGGTAGCGGGGGTCTAGCATGGTAAAGCTCCTTTCAACAGCCTAGTTATCAAAAGATGTTTTCCTACCTCCACCCCATCCACCGTGTCATGAACTGAGGAAATTGCTGACCTGTAAGCATTTAGTGACCTTGACTGATAACCTTAAATTAGCCACATCTGCTACAGGTCCTGAAATGGGATTGTGACTTCTCAGAACACCAGCTACAGGTAGCCCATCTTCTAAATAGGGAGTCATATGTTTGTGAGGACTTCGTCCTCCAGGAGGCCACCAGGAGCTCTGAAGCTTCTGTTGAAAGGTTATCACCTCGGTACTTTTCCCTGAGACATGCCAGACAGCTAGCTGAGGTGTTATGTCCATCCCCCTGTTATCCTGACCCTTCTACAACAAGGAGGAATGAGGCGAGGGTAGTCTATCAACATCTCCAGGACTACTGGGTACCACGCCTGGTTCTTCCAAACTAGGATCACCTGAGCTTGTTTTGCCTTGATCTTGTTGAGGACATGACCTATCAGACACCATGGGGGATTGGCATTAGAGATTTACCGATTCAACTTTTCTGAGCTTTACCAATACCGATCCGATCTAGGAAGTTTATTACCGATCCTAACGATATTGTACCGATCTGACATCAGTTATCTAATATAATGACTGATCTTGTACAGGTAGTTCTTATAGCATTTTATAATCTCAGACTAAGTCAATGGTTGGGGCGAGCCTGAGCGAGCCCCAGTATTGTCAAGGGGCCATGGTACGTACGTTGCGTGCACAAAATTCCCTAAAGAAACCGGAAAGCCCCACAGTTGGTAGTTGAAATGGTATGTACGTCGTGTACACGAAAATTCTCAAAAGAAACCGGAAAGCCCCACACTTGGTAGTTGAATTGGTACGTACGTCGTGTGCACGAAAATTCTCAAAAGAAACCGGAAAGCCCCACACTTGGTAGTTGAAATGGTACGTACGTCGCGTGCACGAAAATTCCCTAAAGAAACCTAAAGGCCCCACAGTTGGTAGTTGAAATGGTACATACGTCACATGCACAAAAATTCCCTATACAAATTGGAAAGTACCCACACTTGGCAGTGGTCCCAGAGCTACCTCACGTGCACAGTAGCACCCTCACGCACATGGAAAGAGATGAGAGATTAAGGAGAAGAAGAGAACATGATAGAGAAAGAAGAGCCCGAGATGAAAGAGATGCAAGGTTTATCATTAAGGTCATGACAAATTAATCTTATGTTTCACGGATGCGGTGGATCAGTGCTTTGCCAAACTTGGCATAGTAGCTGGTAACGATGAAGAGTTTAAAGAATAAAAGTGAGGAAAACGGAAGTCGGAGACGGAAGTCCCTCTTTGCATTTTTAGCACTGTCATCCGTAAGATCGATATACTCTAATAGAGCAGTCACATTTACTCTAATAAAACAGTCAGTTACAGCATATTATTTATGGTCGCATGTACAATTTTTGTTATTTTTCTGACCTGCCAGGTCAATAACAATCTGTGAAACTTACAATTAATTTGGTATGGCCTAATAAACAATAATGATGTTTGATATAATATCGCCACTGTATGTATATAGATTGGCTAGATGCAGAGAATATGACAGAACTAGGCAAGCAACAATGACTCCAGAACAACGAGAAACCGTACTGCAACAAAGAAGAGACAGACGCGCCATGATGAGAGAAGAGCAAACTGATCGCCAAACAGTACAACCGCACTCCAGACCACAATCCAAGCCACAGTCTAGGAACGTTTCAACACTTAAAATTGATGATCCAAATGTAATACAAAGAATTCAGCATTTTCACAGAACTCTTTCTGACTTACACAATGTATTCTGTGATGTGTGTAAGGAGCGTTTCCCTACAATTAACTCTAATGAATTAGGGATATGTCATCGTTGTCATGCTGATTCACTACTGCCAAAGCTGTTTTCTCACGAACACAACATGGACCCTGATTCAGTCCCTATTGAACTCTGTGTAAGTTGTATATTTGTGATTATTTCATAAATTTATTATTTTAGCATCTCAGACTTATTGCACATTATGATTTTCAGACATGGACTGGCGATATCCTTCATTAACCATCAGTAAGTGCGATATTGCAGGAAATGATGATTTGTGAACTCGTAGTCTGGCGGTGCCCGCCCTTTGCATATTCGAAGGGGCACCGCTGCCAGACTAGAATTTCTGATAGGGCAGTACGCCACTGCTTGACAAAAAATGGATTTTTTATTTGCATCCAGACCAAACGCCACTGTACATGCAGAGTCATAGCATTAGCTACCTACAAACAGTGAGGTGAAGAGGGAACATAGTATATATCACTGAGCTCATCATCTGCATTCACTTACGTGGTAGCTAACTCATAGCTAAAAACATTGTTTTCTTGATGCATACGTGTGTGACAAAAATAGTGAACATGCACTAGCTACATTTAAGTATTGACCACTGCATGCTTAATGGTTGTTTTCTTTCATTTGTATTCAATAATTCCAACACTGAATAAAAAGTGCACTTTGAATGTTGCGAATCCTCTACTATCACAAGTTGATATAGCTACATAGCTACTTGTCTGGCATTGCTTCAGTGACCTTGACATCCTGCAGTTAACTTAAATCAATAAGCATATAATTAAGTACCCGATTTCCAAGTCTTCTCTCTCTCCAGTCTTATCTTGCCCTACAGATAAAAAAGCTTCAGGTAACTAAATTAAATTTAATGTTTCTGTTTGTTTCTACAGGGATGACAGCATCACCCAATCAAGCTGCTTTCACCCATGCCCTGATTACATAGATACATTCATTCAATATGTTCCCAGTTTAACAGCTGAGTGGCTGTGAGCAATGGAAATAAAGTTTCTTGCTCAAGGAAACAACAGTACAAAACCCAGCCTGAGCATCGAACCTTCAACCTTTTGATTAGCACATTCTTAATTTCATATAGCTACATATTAAGCATGCACGCAAAACGCACGGTTTACCTTCGGTTGATAGCTGATATTTTAGGCATATTTGATATATTAACAAAATCACTAATTTCTGTATACCCATTAGCTATTTTCACCAATGTAATTATGAGATCACTAACATGTTGCTAAATTTACTCAACTTAAGCTATATCCAATCAAACATCAAATAAAACATAGTTCAAGCTTGCCCCCACATGCTTTAGCATCTGTCTAGTTAGCTGAATGATGATTACGGCATGGTTAACTGCTGGACTCATGGTGGTGTGGCCTCAATTACACCACCCAGACAATCAGCAGTGACAGCCCCACAATTATTTTAATGCATGCTCCTCCCAAGACTTGCTGGAATGGTTTTGTAGGCTGTTGTAGCAAAGATTCTAATAGTTTAGTTTTTTTATATGGTGTAGCACTATTCATTGCTGACCTCTGGTAAGATCAAGGGTAAGTTTCAGTGATTAAAACAGCCAACTCGCATGTAATTGTATGGTTTCTCGTAGTATTAGTGGGCTATCTAGGCAAAGAAATGTACTTTAGCTTATTTTGTAAATGGGGCAGAGAAATGATAGAGGAAGTCTAGTATGTTTGAAGAAATGGTGATTAGAAAGATCGGTATCATGAATCGGTGGCTTCAACAGAAAATTGGTTCTGCCGATTTTGCTCAAATTGTCAAGATAAATACCAATCCAATACTAGATCGGTAGATTGGTACATCTCTAATTGGCATAACCCCTCACCTCGCTCCAGTCCTGTTGGAACGCATCTACTGCCTCTGCAAGTGGATCTGGTCTCCAGCTGAAGAAGCGTAACAGCTGGTGATCATGAGTCAGCCTGGAGGCAAATAAGGTCACTTCCAATGGACCCAGTAGTTGGTTGATCTTCTAGAATACGCTGTGGGATAGCATCCAGTCGGATCTGTCCCTTTCCAACCTGGACTCGCTGTCTACTATCATGTTGGATACCCCCTGGATGTGTTGGGCTACAATCATTATGTCTCTCTCTAGAGCCCACAGCCACATAGACTTCGCCAGGGCTGTCAGGGATGGTGAGACAGTTTTCCCCAGGTTGTTGATGTATGCTACTGCTGTAGAGTTGTCCAGCTGGAGTAGCACCCTGCTGTGACTTGACTAAGGTCTTCAGTGCCAACTGAGCTGCCAGGAGCTCCAGACAATTTATATGTAACTGACACTCCTGGGGGCTCCATGATCCTCCAGTGCTTGCCTCGTTGCGCCCCATCCTAGCAGAGAGGCATCCGACTGAATCACTGTCTGAGGTTGTCTCCGAATCACTGTCCTCCCATTCCACTGGGATAGGTGGTTCTGCCACCAAGTCAGGGTTTCTGTGGACAATACCAGGACTTGATCATAACTCTGGTCTCCTAGGAGCAGTGCTCTCTGTAGATATCCTTGTAGGTTCCTGTAGAACAGAGGAGCTACCAGTATAGCTTGAGAAGCTGCATTCAATTTTCCAAGGAACTGGGAAAACTGTCGTGCTGACATTGATTCTTTCCATTGAAGCTACTTGCGGATCTGCTTCATTTTCTCGATGAGTAACTTGAGCTGGAGGCTCTGTGAATCCACTAACAACCCTAGGAACTCCAGCTCCTGGGATGGGCACAGAATAGACTTCTCCTTGTTGACTATGAAGCCTAGGGAATCTAGGAGGAATATCAACACTTTCAAGTGTTGTACTGCTGTCTCCCTGGACTCTGACAGTAGCAGCATGTCGTCTATGTAGATCACTATTCTGATGCCCCATGCCCTCAAGAGACCCATCAGAGGCTTCATTACCTTGGTAAATGTCCATGGGGTACAGGACAGGCTGAATTGGAGGCATGAGAATTGGTAATTGACTGCTGGAGTACATTATGCCAACCAAAATACCACAACCTCAATAGGCTCCTATACATTTTAACCCTTTTTAAAAATTCTGTGGTTGTGTAACCATACCATATATCCTAATAAACACTGTACTAGTAAATAGACCAAAGCCTGCTCTACATGCTGGTGGTGGTATTATTATGTCAAGGCAATCCTTAGTAGTGAAGCGATAATGCTGACATGGTTTTGTGGTCAAAAAGCGCTATTGATATTCGTGATTGGTGAAAAGAGATAGGTTTACCAGTACAAGGACTCTTCTTTGTAATGAAAATAAACACTTTAGGTAGTAGCAAACTTACTAATCATGGCTTTTAACAATATCACTAGCATTATTAGCCCAAAAAACCAATTAACTTTATCACTTCACTACACAAGATTGCCTTGACAGATTAATCCCAGACCACCACCAGTGTGTAGGGCAGGCTTTGGTCTATTTAACAGTACACTGTTTATTGGAATATACAGTATGGTTACACAACCACAGAATTTTAAAAAGGTCAAAAATGTATTGAGCCTATTGAGGCTTGAAGTATTGTCACGGAAGAATGTACTCCAGCGCTTACATCATCAGCAATTAGTACCTTAGGCCCAAAAATGAAATGGCTTATTGCCGTCCACTGTGAACCTCAGGTACTGTTGATGTTGAGGATGAACTGGGATCGTGAAGTAAGTGTCTTTCAGATCTACCTTCACCATCCGGTCCCCAGCTCTCAGGAGATCTCATAAGGTTGAGATACCCTCCATCTTGAAGTGAGGCGTCTCCACCCACTGATTGAGCCCCTTTAGGTTGATGACAGGTCTCATCTGACCATTCTTCTTGGGGACTAGAAACAAGCTGGAGTAGAAGCCGTCTGGCTTGTGTACCTGAGGTGAGATTGCACCCTGAAGGGATTCTATCTCTGTTCTCAACAGAGCTTCTTGTTCTTTTGAGAACCTGGCCTCTGGAGGTTTCTGAGCCTGCACTGGCACCCCCTTGAAGGGTATCTGGTAGCCTACTATGGTATCCAGTACCCAAAGATCCCCTGTCAACACCTTCCAGGCGTCTACAAAGGAAGCCAGCCTCTTTGTCACCATCAAAGACTCCATTACCTTTGGTGGACTTTTGACCCCCATGCTTTGTGCTTTTTCAGCAACATAGGATTTACAGGGTAGTTGGAAAAGGCGGGTACGGTCGGACGCGGACATGGACACAGACATTTTCAAAAAGGACTTTTACATTTATATAACAGTTATTTTTCATACCTAATGCTCTGTTTACAGCAGTCTTCGCCTCCAGACCCAGGCGTCGATCTTTTCATAGCGCTTATCCATTTATAAGCGCACGTGCGAAGGATAGACTAGCACTCTAAAGACCATTACAGTGTTGTATACGTGCTCTAGAAATCTAATTCAGAGTCACAGAGATTAATCTAGCACGTCCCAACTTAATCTCGTAGGCCAGGTCCTTGAAATCCTCAACACTCGGTATACGCGCCTGCGCCTTATACTAAAAGGCGTAAGATTGTGGATTTGGCCTGCTAAGCTAGGTTGCATGGGGGATACAAGCTAATCTCTACAACTATATAACTCTGTATTAGACTTTAGAACATGTGTACAACACCATTATGGTCTTTGGCATGCTGTGGAGTGCTGGTCTAGTCCTTCGCACGTGCGCTTATAAATGGATAAGCGCTATGAAAGGATCGACGCCTGGGTCTCGAAGCGAAGACTGCTGTAAAAACAGCATTAGGTATGAAAAATAACTGTTACATAAATGTAAAAGTGCTTTTTGAAAATGTCCGCGTCCGACCGTATCCGCCTTTTCCAACTACCCGGATTTACAGATGTTAAATTGTGATGACAAACAATACAATTGTCTATTGTCATTTGGGCCCCTTTGGCACCTTCTTGATCTGCCCCCCTCCTCTCCTTTACCCTGCCAGGAGTAAGGATGTGGTCATTGCTTTGGACCGTAGTATTATTGGTGGTAACTGGAGTGGTAGGAGGGGGGCTTCCAAAAAACCGACAAGTTGCTGCTGCTGCTGGAAGCCTTTGCCTTCCGCAGTGCCGCCAGTTGTTCCAGGTGTTCAGTGGTATCACATGGAAACTTTGACCCAGGAGCAGCCTTGAACAACTCCACTTCTCTTCCTTGGGAAAATGTCAGCAGCTCTTTATTGTACTCTTCGAACACTCTCTGGTGGCGTAACACGGACATCTGTGCAAAGGCATTGCCCAGGAGGGTGATTGCAGACTCCACTGCGTACCCCACTCGTTCCTGCAGGTCAGGAATGTCTTCCTCATGTTTGTTCAGCATCTCCAACAGTTCTGTCAGAGGGCCCAGGGCATCAGAATTCAGTGCTTGGATCCTGGCGAGAGCCTGGTCGTTACTCCCGCCATAATCTTGTCCAGCTCTGGTGTATTCGGTAGCACGAAGGAGTCGGCCAGACAACAACAGTCATCGTTCCCTAAGCACTCAAAACTACGCACCAGATGCTGTTCTGTGCGCTCACTGACTTCTGCCACTTTCCTCGGGGCACGGGATGTTGTATCCGCGGAGCTGGAAGAGTCTTCTTCTCCAGGAGGGCCGCAACGGTCCATTTTGTCTGCCCACGATGATCCAACAGTTCTCAAAGCGTCGCTGGGATGGCTGTTTCTTGGGGTAGCATCACTGTCATGTGGTGAATTGACGATGACGGGCTGGCTGGAACGAAACGCATCCTGGATCTGTTTCATCTGCCGCTGTAGTTGCTGGAACTGCTAGATAAGCCGCCAGCTTCAGATAACGCCAAGAGATTATTCTCTATAAAAGACACTTTAATGAAACTACCAACAATGGTGAACTAAAAAAAAAGGTCAAAGGTGTGAAGCGTGGTGGGTATTTATAAGGTTTTTCCATGCACATGTGCTGAGCAGCACGTAGAGCACATGCCCATGAAATGGAGACTACTAACAGCTGGTAATATTAAGAATTAAGCCAAACACCATTGATATGAGACTGAGCCTTATGAAATATATTAGAATAAGTGCTTTTTCTTTGTAACTCCAATTCTTTGTGATATTAACTGCTTGCCTAAATTATAAAAACAATTAGCCAGAAAGTGTGCACATGTGCGTTAAGTTAGTTTTGCTCAAACCTTTGCTTGCAGTATAGCTACAACTGCTTTAAATACTCTTTGTTTACCATGTTATTACAGTGCCTACATGATAATTACTCTGTTGACCATGTTATTACAGTGCCTGCATGATAGGACAGCACCACATAATTTACACATGTCTTGATAATTATTGGTTTAGCTTACATGCAATTCTGCTCTTTAGTTAACCCCATGTTCAGATTATTAGGCTTGCATGATGGTGGAATAAGGTTCATGAAAAAGATATCACCATGCATGCTACATGCTACTTTAGGACCTGATTTTTGATGCTTGATTCCTATTGCATAATTGATTCATGTTATTGTGGTTAATGTGAAAATGTTAAATGGTCCTGCATGTAGGGTAGATACCAGACGTGGGGCCAAGTACATGAGTACTTATACTTAAGTACACTTAAGTACAGTTTTGAAAGTACTTGTACTTTACTTAAATACTTTCTTAAATTCCCCAATGTACTTGTACTTATACTCAAGTACTTTGCTAAGTACTTGAGTACTTAAAGTACTTGTAAGTACTTGTAAGTACTGCAAACATTGTACATAGTTTGTACACAGTGGGTGTACAATGAGAATATCAAAATTGTATGAAGGTGCAGTTTACAACTTCTTGCGATTCATCTACTGCCTTCCCCAACCTTACTGTGTATCATGTTGCCACGATTAACGATGTCGCCAATGCTGTTGTTCAAGTCAGTGCATTTTAAGAGTTTAAGAGAGAGAATAGTTGACAAAAACCAACCCCCCTAGGCACACTTACATACTACAATACACTGAATACAGCATATATTTTACTACAGCAAAATGTACTTGTACTTTACTTAAGTACTTCCAGCATGTACTTGTACTTTACTTAAGCACTCTCTTGATTGCTGCTGGAGTACTTGTACTTGTACTTGGAAAATTCAAAAGTACTTGTACTTTACTTAAGTACTTTTAAATGTACTTGGCCCCATGTCTGGTAGATACCAATGCTAGTCATGGAGAAAATATGTTCTTTGGTGCAAGCCATCTTGTAGTAAAGTCTTTCTGATATCTAAATACATTTGACTACGTATTCCGCCTTAGTTTCTTTGTTGTGCTATTCTATCACCTATACTGAATACTTCAAGAGTGTACACATTGCTAGTTTCCACCAACTATCTTGGTGTTTTTGTTTAGTCGCTCAGTGTGTATTTCAATCTGAGATTTTTTGCTTTGTACAGGTTGAGTTTCCTGAGTATCCTGAGTTATTATTGGAAGCTATTTCAATTAGCCGACGTCTACAGGATCCCTTAATGGAGTTTTGTGCTTTGTTTGCCTCCCCAGAAGAAGAGATCTATTCACTAAAAATGCACATTTTACAGGTATGTATACTGTTTTGTGTAGCTAGTATACTGTAACATTGTTACTATAATGTTCTGGGGTGTGACATGATGATCATATTATCCATTCTCAGAATTGGTGTTCTGTTATGTACCACTCATAACAGTTGGTGGACTGGAGTTTGATAAGCTACTTTGTGGATCAGATGCTCTGTTCTACAATGTTAGGCCAAGTTTTTTGACCTATTTAGCTTAGAGCACTCCATTGTCCCTTGTGTCCAATTGTTCATGTTGTGGTACGTACAAGTACTGACACTGTTGACCCAATTCACTGATCACTTACCCCTTCATAGTTTAACAAAGCACCAACACTACACACACACACACACACACACACACACATACACGCTACACACAGTAGACATGTATATACACACATCTTAACAGAGACAATTCCTAATGAAAATTAACACATTATTTATAGTAGCAATGCTAATTGTTTAGAATGCAGTACCAAAGGAGAACCTGTATGTTGCTCTCCAAGCTGAATTCATCACACGTGTTAATGAAGTTGGAGTGGACCTCAACTTGGCCATTGATCATCCTCACCTGCTACCCTGTGTGCAGTTCTTGGCTGGGCTAGGGCCCAGGAAGGCCGCTGGGCTTATAAAGGTCAGACATTGGCTGTTGTGAGTATTTTAACTACACAATGTCAGTAGTCAGCACCATAGTTAGGCCCTAGTGTAAACTTTTTAAACCAGGTGCATGCCAGCTGGCTACAAAGATAGAAAGAGCAGAGTTCGAGTCTGCTCTTTTTATCTTTGTAACCATCTGGCAGTAGATTCAATGCTATCCAAGTTCAACTTTCTGTTTTCATATTTACTTGAAGGATGTAGCCAGTAACTTAAACCAGGTGAAGCGGCTAGCCTACATACTGTAACAGGTGTATAACGACTGAAAATCAACATAACAGGCCTTGTAAGCTATCAGGAATGACATATTTCTCGAGTTAAAAGGGGTGTATCCCCTTTGTACGTAAACAAAAATTAAGACCATCTATAAGGCTTCTTGTAGAGAATTTGTGTATGAAAACATGATAGACAAACTGTATGTAATTTGTGATTTAAGCGGTTTGCTCAAGTTGCACTTTCCTTAGTGATGCATGGCAATATAAATAATTTAATGAATTGTGAAATACATTTATTTTTAATGTACTGCATGTACTGTATAGTTACAAAACTATGCGAGGCAAAAAAAGAAGAGCTATAGCATGCTGTGTGGTTAGTTTAATTTATAAAGAGTTGAGGGGATAGTGTTTACTGAGTGCCTGGTTTTTATAAGTAGCATAGCATCAACTTTGTTTGAGTTACACTTTCTTAGCAACAAAAGATTGGTAATTACGATGAATTGCAATGGAGCAAAATATGATTGATGGTGGCTATACCTACTTGCATTGAACAAGTGGTGCATATACCAATGTAGGGATTTTCCCACATAGATTTTCATTCACTACTTTTTATTGCTGGAACCCTATACTACAGTACTTCATTTTTAAAAATTAGTTTTTAGTTGTACTAGCAAACTTAACTGGGTGCCTGGTTCTAAAAGCATTGTTATGCAATAGCTGGGGAAATGTTCCAACTTCTATTACTAATGATATTGGGGGATAGCATAGTTATATAGTAATGGAATGCAATACAGTACACAGTGTTTAATTAATTTTTCATAATCTTCATGTACAGATATTGAAGCAGGAGACATCTCGTTTGGAGAGTCGGTCTCAACTGGTTACTGTCTGTTCCCTTGGCCCCAAAGTGTTCATGAACTGTGCAGGGTTCATTAAGATCACTAATGCTACTTTAAATGATAGGTAATGTGCATATGTTATGCATCTTTCCTACTTTTTTCTTTGAGCTCCAAGGACAAGGGTGCGTATTAGTGCTGAGCGATAGTAAAAATTTTACTATCACGATAGTTACTCTTTAAATATCGCGATAGTGAATACTATCCCAATAGTTTATGAAACACTTTGCTCTTAACAAAGTCTTAGTTGTATAGCTATGATTTGCAATCATATAGAAAGTTATTTTGCATGCACAGGATATTTGTTAATTAACTGCGTCGGCAGCCAATGAATATGGACTTTTGTTATAGCTTTTACAGGCCACTCCTTTGTAAGAAAGCTGGTAGTACCAACTGTTAAACAGCACAGAAGGGTTGTTAATACCATTTTAATACAGATCTGAGCTTATCATAGCTATCACGATAGTGATATCCCTACTATCGCGATAACGATAGTGATTTACTATCGCGATATATCGCACTATCGATACTATTACTCAGCCCTAGTGTGTATCTTATGATTTGCTCAAATTTTAAATGTGTGCTTCACAACATATACACACAGATCCTTACGCACACACACTCACATACTTTACGTTTTCAATACTACCAATAAAATCACTTTTGTGCTCTACTTTCTGATTGGCTCCAATCACAAAGTGATAACATGCTATTTGGGATTATATTCAGTAGGCTCAGTCTCAGATATCAATGGTGTTTGACCTAGTTTCCTGCATAGAAGGTACTAATACATGGTTGGGATACTGTAGTGTAGGGTGGGTGGGACCATTATTGTGCTCAACTTCACCTTCTTCACATAATCTCAAATACTTTGTGATCTGACCCATTTGAAAATTCTCCATTGCACATATCGATGGCATTATTTGAAGCTTAATACAGACAGCTCATTATTCCAAAATAATTGTCTAGGTTTCACAGAGAGATAAAGTTGAAGACAGTACTGCTGTAGTAGAAGTTACTGAACCTTGACTCTTGAGTTCCAACCTGCATGATATCATTCATAGTAACACCTAATCCAGCTGCTGTGGATGTTGTTACTCCCATTACTGAATGGCCTGCAAGGATATCTATCCTTGCAGGCCATTCAGTAATAGATACAATTATTACTAGCTATCTTAAATGTCTCCTGCAGCCAGTGGGCTATAGCAACCAGCTTATGTGGCTTCACAATGGCCATAAACGGCCTTGTAGTGTCTGTCTCAAATCAGCTGTTGTGGATTCATACTTCTGGAGTGTTTCTGCTGGACACAAGGTGGTATTGTGCAGGAAGAACAGGAAAAAGAGCTCCCTAAGGACCCTACCTTGAGAACAGTACTTAGGATGCTGAATACAGCAGCAGAGTGGGGAGGGACAGGTCAGGTTCATTGCTATCCCCTGTAGTTTTCCAGAAGATTAATGAGGCTGTGGGCTCCTGGTTTGTTTCATTCACCAGCTACTGTATCACGGTTTTTCAACTGGAGACCAAATACTCAGGCAGAAGCAGTAGATGCCTCCCATCCTTGAGGAATGGTTTCATTGCCAGCTCCATGGTGGGAATTGATGTGCATCTTCTACTCCCGTAGAATCCATGAACCTTCAGTTGTCACTCTATGGTGACTGGAGGCATCTGGTTGAATTGGTTTCCACTGAGGCACTGACTCTCCAGGTAGTAGTGATCCATCCATTCTATTGTGTTAGATGAATCTGCCACTACCTCAGCTCCTCCTTGGCTTGTGGAGAGAGGAGTAGTAATCTTGACTCACTTGGCTATTCCTAGCCCTACATAGCTATGGGTCTCCTTAATTACAGAGTCTAATAAAAGACGGAAGCTACCAAAATATTCTGAGAAGCTGCTTTGGAAGAAGTGACAGGCTATCACCCTCTCCTTGTAGTGGAATTTGAATGCCTCCTTGTTAATCTGCCGCAAATTTCTCCCCAGGGAGCTCAAGTTGAGCACTCTGGGAGTCCACTTATAGCTCTAGAAATTCTATTTCTCGGACATAACTGAGGTGTGACTTCTCTGGGTTGATCATGAACCAGCACAGCAGCACTTTCATGGTGCTGTGTTACCTCCTCCTTGAAATTCACCAGGTGTCGTCTATGTATGGCATGCATGCCCATGTATTAGTATCTACTAACAGCTGGTAGTAATAGGAAATGAGGTCACACACCATTGACTGAGCCTTCTGATATAGTAATAATACAATTATATCTGGTAATAGTGTAGGTCATTAGCTTCTATCGTGTATTTTAGTTCATATAATGCATAGTAATAGTAGCTATAACTATGTGCTTTTCTGTAAAATACTACACTGTGTCAGCAGAATTTCTGTTGTATGCAGTGACAGTGCTGGTAGGGACTTGCTGGATTGTACCAGGATACACCCAGAGACCTATGAATGGGCTAGGAAAATGGCTGTGGATGCTCTTGAGTATGATGAGGTATACTTTTATTTACCTTTTGTCAGGCAATATGTAGCTTGTGCGGTGCATGTACGTATTCTCATAAGATTAAGAGTATACAAAATGGACAGTCAACATTCATCTTTTTATCACTATTATTGTTAATTTTATGTACACAGATTGGAGATGACACTAATCCTAACAGTGTTATTGAAGAGATTATGGAGAGCCCTGAGAAGTTGCGAGACCTTGACCTAGATGCATTTGCTGAGGAGCTTGAGCGACAGGTGTGTTTTCCTTTAAATTATATTTTACATTCATTTGGAAATCAATTTACACCATACTGTATATACCTCATAGGGTCTTGGCAAGAAGCGAGCTACCCTTTATGACATAAGGGATGAACTATTTGATCCCTACAAAGATAAGCGTCCACCGTTTGCAAGTATAGAACTTGAGGAGCAGTTTAGTCTACTAACTGGCGAGACTCCAGGTAATTAAACCATTACGCAGTAATCGTAATGAAGTATAAAAATAAAGTGTATGTAAGTTTAAATTTGGATTTGTGGATGCACACAATGTCACATGCACACACACTTTTGTGCGTATTTCCAAGTTAAACAGGAGCTAAATTAATCAACAAATTTTGTAGGAATATCACCACATGTGTTTCTGTATCATAATAGTAGGGACCACAAAGGAATAGGCGTGGCCCACAAAATAACATCACCCAAAATCAGCCTCAATTTTCCTGACCACAATGAGGCAGTATTCATTAGATCAAGCCTTCAGATTGACCCGAAATGCTTTCAACAAGTTGCTACGGAATTTTTTTTTAAAATTATTTAATGTAATTTTCTAGCGACGGTCTAAGTAAATAACTAACTGAGACAAGCGTAACTCAATAACGGCGAAGGCTACAGGCTCGATTTTTTCACTGTTCGATGTTGCTTCTGCCCAAAAGGTGCCTTTTGGCATACCACAGTACGTACAATGCATTCTTCATGAACTTAACACTGTCCTCCTTTGTGTCCCATTCATCTTTGCTGACAGCGAAAAGTGTCGATTTGGTGGTAGCACGTGATGGCTTCCCTTTGTAATGGAAATCATCCATATTTTTCATAGTGGCTATTCTGACTGCAGAGGTGCTTTTCGAACAGTTCTTGGTTCATACTGCTGTGTAACGGGTTGAACATAGATGACAACGAAGCGTAATGGATACTTCACTATTCAGATGATAATTGATATAACTGGGGTGCACAGCACCATTTCTTTCTTTCATTATGCATGGGTTGCAGAGGTGCTTTTCGAACAGTTCTTGGTTCGAAATGCTGTGTAACGAGTTGAACACAGGATACTTCACTTTTCAGACGATAATTGATATAGCTGGGGTGCGCACTGCCATTTCAGATGCGGTATGCTTGGGTTTACCAGTCATAATGATTATTTACAAAAAAGTTAGCAAACAAACACGCAAAAAAATTTGGAATTTTCAATAGAGTAGGGACCATAGCACATCGATAAAAGTACTGAAACAAGTATGTTATTTGTTAGTGAATTGGCTAGACTACCTGTAGCACAGTAAATGATTTTTCCAGCCCATTCATCAAGTTGTGATTGCTCTAAAATAATAGATCTGATCTGTTGTATGATTGCTTTTATTGTCTCTTGCTGTATTTGTTATGTAGAGAGTTTATATGAGGGCAAGCTGATCACGTGTTCAGTAGTGGCTATTGTAAGACGTAAACCAAGCAGAGAACTACTGGACAGAGCACAACCTATTAAAAATGAAATGACCGGTTTCTGGCAGTGTCCATTCTGCCTTCAAGATGACTTCCATGATATTGGTTTGGTTAGTTAATAATATAAACTTAAATAGGGAATTGTAATACACCTGGGCACATGGTCCTTTACATTTTTAAAACACTTTTTCTACTGTGACAACTTTTAGCCTGCCAAAAACCTTTATTCAGTATATTTTTTAAATAATACCTTGGTATTACTAAGTAATAGTTAGAGACCTACCATGAGGATCTTCGTGATTTTAAAAGGAAGCTCACAGATCAGTGATCAATTATGAGATCTGCAATGCTACTTAGCACATCAGTGATCATTAGTGAGGTGTGCTGTGTGTTGACTCCCTCAACTGGAGATAGGAGATTTCATTTTAGATAACCTCTCCAGAGGTCTCTAACCATTTTAGAGAATAGGTATATTACAGAGCCCTACTATCAAGAGTTCATAGTAGTATGAACTCTTGCTACTATTTATTACTACAATATATGTGACCGGATTTGTGAAAAGGTACCTTTTTCACACACAAAATTTGACCCATTTTTTGAACTTTAAAGCCTCATAACATTTTGATCATGGCATATAATTGCATGAAAATTTCAATGAATGTACCTACAGGATCTCGCTACAGATTGATACTAAAAGCAAGTTAATCAGTATAAGGAGTCAAGTGATACATCATTTTGTTTGCTGGTATGTCAAATGTGTGGAAAAGGTACCTTTTCGCAAATCCGGTCACATATAGAACTTTGCATGGGCAAGATCAAAGGGAAAAGTGTACTTTAAATTTCAGAAAGTACACTTTAGAGCAAATAGTGCTTTATTGCACCACAAAAAGTGCTTTATGCAATAGTTGTAACACGGGCATGAGAGCTTTGCCTGATATATATGTCCAACTGCCCGAGGGCATGCATATCAGGCAAAGCCCGATTGCCCCGTGTTATAGCTAATATGTAACTATTATCAGGCTTTATAGCCTGTACAGGGTGATCAATCACCCAAGCCAATATCACTACAGCCACTGGATATATTATTATATATGCATACCTAAAATTTTCAATTATGGGTCAGCAGCTAGTACGTTCTGGTTGCATTCGGTTACAATGAACGGACATATCCTAGAGATATCATGGAGAATTTCGATTACGCGAGTTTAATGTTTTAATCAATGCTGTTGGATCGTTTTATGGAAAAAGTACGGAGTTCACTAAAGGCCTAGATAGGTAAGCTTGCTTGTAGAGTGGTTATTCCATGCAAAGTGGTAGCTTCATGATGGGGGCGTGTCCATATGTGGAAACAATTGGTGAATAAGCTATAGCACTAGTTCTCACCTTAGCCCAACGTTTTTCAACTGGTAGGATGGCGAGGATAACTAAACGCTTTCCATCTGAGTGGTTTTCATGGCAAAATTCCAAGTCATGCATCCTAATCACGTGAGTATTAATTGATCCCCACAATCGATTTTGGCTTCAATGTCTATATAATCACTTCGAATGTAAGCAGACAAGTCCTGGAGGTACCACGGAAATACTTCACCATGTGTCACAATAGAATCGATTGTGGGTTGTAATAAAAACCTGCCAAAATATGCAATGAACGTGTACTATGCCAAGCTATGGTGAACTATGTGTGAGTTACTTTAGTTTGTGTGCATCAGGCTACTAATAATTTGTGCAACGCGTGTTAATTACAAGTCCTAGTGTATGGTGAAGCTACACGACTAGAAAGTTCCATAAATCATTTAAAGCATTGCCTTGCTCGTGCTATATGAAAAATAAAACACTCAGCACTTGGCCTCGATGCTAATAAAGCATTTGGCTTCACCTCGTGCTGTATTAGCATCTCAGCCGTGCGCCTCGTACTTTATTTTTCATGTAGTACTCGCGGCAATGCTTTTAACATATATGTAAAGTACATGTATATATTACTTTAGCTACTGCTTATGACATATATACACAGGTATGGAACCACATTGATGAAGGTAGTTGTCCAGGGCAAGGCATTGGGGTGAGAACAAGACTGGAAAATGGATTGTCTGGCTTTATCCTCACAAAGAACCTCAGTGACAATCCTGTAAACACACCAGAAGAGAGAGTGAATGTGAGTTACTTGTATGAATGTATTTATAGTACCACTAGCATTGGTACCTGCCCTACATGCAGGACCATTTCACATTTTCACATTAACCATAATAACATGAATCAATGCTTTAAGAATGAAGCATTAAAGATCGTGTCCTAAAGTAGCATGCATGGTGATATCATTTGCATGAACCTAATTCCAACATCATGCAAACCTAATAGTTTAAGTGATGTGAACATGGAGTTAACTAAAGAGCAGAATTGCATGTAAGCTAAACCAATAATTACCAAGACATGTGCAAATTATGTGGTGCTATCCTATCATGCAGGAACTGTAATAACAGGGTCAACAGTATTTAAAGCAGTTGTAGCTATACTGCAAGCAAAAGTTTGAACAAAATTAACTTTATACACAGGTACACACTTCCTGGCAAGTAGTTAACATCACATCACAAAGAATTGGAGTTACAAAGAGAAGGCACTTACTCTAATAGAACACACCGGGCAAACACACAGAAAAATAAACATGCACCCTGTTGGCCTGCCCTATACCTATCAAATGTGCTACTGTATACTTTTCCAACAGTTCCATATGCTGTGAAGCAATACCAGGATGCTATGAACTTACTATGAGAAAAAAAGTTGTGTTAGAAAAAGTATGCACCAAAAAGGTGTATAAAACGAAGAAAAAAGTTTTTGTCACTAGCAGGATTCAAACCCACACCCTACACAACAGTAACCACAACAAGGTGCTTTAGCAGCTGAGTTGTTTATCGTGTGGTTAGCAATGGAATACAGCTGAAATTTTCTCTACTTCATGGCCTTCAACGTGTTGTAGTGGACGAAGGAATGCACGTATAAAACTTGCAATAAACTTTGTGACGTAGCCAAATAGTGAGCATTTCATTTTGCGCGTGAATCATGTCGATACGTGCACAGATTGCCGAGTAATTGTCATCAATAGTTGACATAAGAAAAAGTGTGTCACGAAAAGGTGGTACTGAGAAGAAGAAAAAGTTGTCATGGGCAGGAATCAAATCCTGGACCTTTGGGTTAACAGTTCTATGCGCTAACGCTTTGGCTGTTTGTTCGTGGTTTTAACAGGAATGTAGCTCAAGTTTTCCTCTACACCAACGCCTTCAGTAAGCAAACGAAAGCACATAGCGATTTGTAATAACAAACAGTTGCCAGCTGATGAGCGCTTAATTTCGTTAAAGTCCCATGTCAATGCATGCTTTGGTTATCAAGTTAGCAACATCACAAAGCAGAAGGACAGATAGACAGACAGACAGCTTTTCAGCCTTTTATATTATAGATATACTAGTATTTTAAAATTTGTTAATTTAAAAATGAAGTAGGGATCTGTGCATGAATGATGGTTAGCTCGGTGGGAAGTCCCTACTTTGGCATTGAACGAAATAATTGTTATAACTAATGTGCCGGACTTTTCCACTGAGCTAACCATCATTCATCTCTTATTTCACTACTTTTTATTGCATAAATCCCTACTTCATTTTTAAATTAATAAATTTTAAAATACTAGTTTTAGGTTTTTGTTGTAGCACAGCTATATAGCTACGAGTATCATGAGTCAGCCAAGGGGTATGCAGCTAGCTAGACCAATAAGGGGTGAGGTCTTCTTGTTTACTGTTAAGCAAATAGCTGGATTGTTAAGAGGTGTGCATGATCTCCATACTCAATCGCTATTAGTCCACCTAGATCTTTATTATTTGATGGTTGTGGTCGCAAACCTATTGCGAACGGGTTCCCAATCACGAAGTTGCAGATATCTAGCTGGTATACCTCTTATAGTAGCACCAGGACTGAAGCGCTTCTGAAATCCAGCTCTGAAATATTTCTGTGGCATCTAAATATGCTGCTGAAAGAGCATGTTGATATGGAAAATTAACAAATCGATATGGTTTTGTTGGATGAAGAAGACAAGCAGCCTGATTGAAGGTAAAGAAAAGACAATGTGCAGAGGGCCTACACTCATCAGAACCCCAAAAGGCATATCCCACCGGTCAGTTTGTTATTGTGGCATAAAATGGTGGTCATTTGCTGCTTCGTTTGGCCTCTTGGCTTGCGAAAGTGGTGAGGCAGTGAGGCAGACTAAATTTCAAGTTAAAAAAAAATCTTTATCCGGTCACCAGTAAGTGTTTTCAATGCTGTATTTCATCATAGACCACAAAGGAGTAGGCATGGCCCACAAAATAACATCACCCAAAAAACAGCCTCAATTTCCCCTGCCGACAGTGAAGCAGTATTGGTTAGGTAAAACTAAGCCCAAACAAGCTTTCAGATTGACCCGAAACACTTTCAAACGAGTTGCTATGGAATTTTTTTTTATTATTATTTAACGGAAATTTTTTTTATTATTATTATTTAACGGAATTTTCTACTGACTGAGTAACTGACTGACTGAGTAAGTAACTGACTGATGCCTTCAGACAAGCGTAACTCGATAACGGCTAAGGCTACGGGCTTGATTTTTTTACAGTTCGACGTCGCTTCAGCTCGAGAGGTGCCTTTTGGTATACCACAGTACATACAATGCATTCTTCATGGACTTACCAGTGTCCTCCTTTGCGTCCCATTCATCTTTGTTGACAGCGAAAAGTGTCGATTTGGCAATAGCATGTGATGGCTTCCCTTCGTAACGGAAATTGTCCATATTTTTCATAGTAGTAGGGTAGCTTAACAAAAATTTTGTTACGGAGTGGATAAAAGCATCATTTTTGGTATACAAGTTCTTTATGGTGTACTTTCAATATTAGAAGGGTGCCCACCAAACCTAATTATGTGTGGGCTGAAAATAAAGTGGCCATCAGCAGCCCTAATATAGCTAGTACATTCACGATATATATATATATATAGTGAAATACACTTACGTACTTTCCTATTTTATATTTTGCATTCAATATAATTTATACAGACTTGTCAAATGAATTAGCAATTGGCACTGTAATTTTGTATGTGTGCAATTTGAGTAGCCTGTTACAGTTTTCTCTTTTCTTCAAAGTAGTTTTATAGTTATAATCTTGATCATTATTCTAACGATTGATCATTGATTGGCAGCACAACTTAGAAGATCAATGTTATATATTACACTGGTGTAGTTTATGTTGTAGATGTGTTTGTTGTATTGTTAGATTGGGCGTACTATCCACTGTCGGATATTGAGAGTCAACCTTGAGAAGTTTTCAGTTGACCTCACTTGTCGGTCATCTGATCTTGCTGATCGTGACAACAGATTCAGGTGCAGTACACTCATAATATTTACTGATAAACCTCATTTCTTCAACTAGTCTACCAAAAGACACATACTTTGATCATCAACAGGAGGAACATGATAGTAAAACTGATCACAGCTCTAAACAAAAACCCAAACAACGTAAGACATTCATTTTCCATGCTATAATGAGCCTGCCAGAGTCAATCCGTTGTCATATTTAAAATGGGATTCAGGGTCTGACATCTCACTGTAGTCATGCTGTTTGTGCCTCTTATAACATGCACTGTATATTGTAATAGTAGTACAGTTTCATATACCTATGTCATTGTCACACAGAATATATGAAGAGGGTTATAGTTCATCCATCATTCATGAATATCTCCTTCAAAGAGGCTGAGGAATCATTAGCCTCGATGGATCAAGGTGAAGCCATTTTCAGACCTAGTAGTAAGGTGGGTATTTATTGGAGTTAACTATTCAGTGTAACAATTGTTGTTCACAGGGTACTGATCACTTGACAGTCACATGGAAGGTTGACACTAGTATACACCAACACATTGATATCACTGAGAAAGACAAGCCTAATGTGTTCAGCCTTGGAAAGGCACTCTGGATTGGAGATGAGGTATTAATTTCATGCTAGCATACATAGACAAAATGGCTATTACGCTTGCCACTATAGTTAGTATTTATAGGGTGGTGTTTTGTGTCCCATTTACCTTTGCTGACAGCACAACGTGTCAATTCACAGTAGCATCATGTGATGTCTTCCCAACTCCATTGTGACTGAATTGATTGCATTAGTCCAGTGCAATTCTTTCTTGCAATGTGGTATGTGCAGGTTAACCAGTTGTGTATATGTTAAACCATTGCCACGAGTGCTATATGAAAAACAAAGCACGATGCAAAGCCGAGTGCTTAATTACATCGAGGCCGAGTGCTTTATTTTTCATATAGCACAAGTAAGGCAATGCTTTAAATGATTTATGAAACTTTCTAGTCATGTAGCTTCTCCATACACTAGGACTCGTATTTAGCACACGTTTCATGAATTATTAGCGGCCTGAATGCACACAAACTGGTTTAATAAAGTAACTCATGCATAGTTCACCATAGTTTGGCATGGTAGATGTTCATCACGTATTTTGGCAGGTTTTTGTCACAACCCACAATTGATTCTATTGTGACATATGGTGAAATATTTTCATGATATCTCCAGGACTTGTCCATTTACGTTAACAAACGTAACTGCAACGTTACCTTCTCTCACCCATCATCAAAGCATTTAGGTATGTCTATAAAAGCAATCCAGTTGTACCACTCGTATTTGCTGGGGTAATTGACCACTCAGCGCGGCGCAGGCTATCAGCCTTCACTGGCTTGGGTGATTAGTCGTACTGGCATGAGCACCGCGGGCTATTAGCCTGCACTATAACACGTGGGCAACTATGCTTTATTGCCCACAAAGAGTGCTTTGATCGTACAATAAAGCACTGTTTGCCCTAATGTGTACTTTTATGAAATTTAAAGTACACTTTTTCCTTAGATCTCACCCACGCAAAGTTCTATAATGTTACAAAAACAAGTACAAGGAATTTTAAGTTTGATTAGGGATTATAGAAAATAGTGAAAAAATAGGAAGCTTGCCTACACAGTAACTATAATCGCCTACATAGTAACTATAATTGTGTTAGAGTTAATCTGCTTCTACTTACAAATATGCTTAAAATTGCTTTCTTGAAGTTTCTAGTTAATGCCCACCACATAGCATGTGTTCTTAGCAAACCATCAAAATTTGTTTACTCCTGATGTAGAATGACTTCGTTATCATTCTAAAAAAGATAAACTACTGTAGTATTTTCATGTTACAGTTGTGTCTTTTTTAAGTCTGCCAGCATTTGCAATGATTTACAAGAGTTAACGCAGTATATGTTAGTGGCTATGAATTGTATGTTTACAATGCTTACAAAATAATAGTAAATGATCATTTTTCAACATAGGTGATTGTAAAATGACATTCTTGTGATGTGCATTAAATAGAAACTTCGAGCGAGTGATTTCTAGTATGCTTATAAGCAGAAAAAATCTCTAGTTACTGTGTGACAGTTGGAAACGGTGCACAGTCTGCTAAAACGATTTTTCAACTTGACACGTTCCCAGTTCCATTTTGTTCCAGCTTTTATCACTACCCTCCCTATACTTGTAACTTAATATTCCACTTGGGACCAGCAAGAAAGCTGAATCCTGTAAATGCAGGAAATCAGAATCCTGACACTAAAACTACTAATTTACTATAAACATGTGTTTTAATAGGAATTTGAAGATCTGGATGAGATACTGGCACGATTTATCCATCCAATGGCACTATTGTCACGCGAACTTCTTGCTCATAAGTCTTACCACAGTGCTGAAGGTGGTAATGTGAACAAGCTGATTGCTTTGTTAGCTGAAGAGAAGAAACAACACCCTAATAAGATACCTTACTTCTTCAGTGCTTCAAAACAGCTACCTGGAAAATATGTATTAGCATATCAACCAGCTAACAAGCCCAAGATAGAATATTTCACTGTAACCCCTGAGGGATACAGATATAGAGGATTGGTACATAGTGACATTCACTCATTGTTGAAATACTTTAAAGAACACTATCGGGAGCCCCCACCAAGGCCAATGGTACCAGGCTCTGCTCAGCCCACCCCATCAGCATCTATGATAATGACTCCAGGTAGTATGGTAGGCTTGTCTCAGCCATACACTCCCAGCCAGTCAGTACATCATTGGAGTACCACCCCTCAATATGGCTACCAGCAACAGATGTATCGAGGATCTGCTCAAGTAATTATGTAATCTTGTGTACGTAATTTTGTATGTAATAAAGCCCTATGGTTTGCTGGTTTGTGAGAAATTCCTTCAGAAGGTGTATGCGTGCATACATGTGGTTATATACTTAGTGAATAGTTGTTTGTGTTGGTGAATGTTGATACTGAGAATCCAGTGTGTATTGGTTGCCATAATGATTGAATGTGTGACTGGAACTGACTTGTTTGTAAGATTGCTCCATAGCTTGGTAGCCACTTTCATATCCAAGAGTTGTTAAATTTCCCATGTTCCATTTTAGTTATGCCTGCTTTCCAGCATAGCTACAAGTGATCTCAAATGTATCCGGTAACATTTGTCCTGTTACCACCTGAATTCATCACACTGACTGTGCTACGTGATAATAATATGCCTGACAACTTTGTGTCTAACCTGTATACTTCAAAATTGTTTGTGTGTGCATTACTGGCTATGGCAGTATAGTGATTATTTTGTAAACTGATTAGTTTAATCTAGTGACCAGTACCAGCAAATTCATACTGTTGCCCAGGTGTGCAGTTCATTTGTACATAGAATCTCTAAGTAACCTTCATTGTCATACATTTGGCATATATAAAGTGTTATCTGTTTACATGTGTATACTACATAGTAAGGAAATGGCTTTTGTATTCACATATGTATCCCATAATGTTTTAATATTAGTGGTCATTCAAGTCATCTATACTTTTAATATTACATGTTGTTTATTCTCTGCAGGCTAGCTGGCAAACACCTGCATACACACCCACACAACCAGTTGGCACACCCATCCAAACACCAAGTCGCACCCCACACTATATAACAACACCACAAGGACCCCCCCAGGGGTCGTTTGGCAGGGGACGTGGAGGTGGAGGCAAAGGAGGACGAGGGGGAGGTGCTCCATGGAAACAATCCAGCAGACGTAATAGACAGAGACAACAATAGTAGTTTTATAAATGAGGGAGGGACATCATTATTGTAAGTGATGCATTTTACATGAGGTACTACTGGACTGTAGACATATCAATTATTATCATGAAAAATATATAAAATTGTTATTAAAATAACAAAATACAATTAAAATGTGATAAAATAATAAATTCCAGTTGTATATTTATAAGTCTTCATTGGCCAAAAAAGTTTCATAAGATTCTGATGGTATTTTGCTACTCTGTCTGTGGCGTTGTGAGTAACGCTGTGACAATCTTCTAATAATTCGTGGCATCACAGGAGGCTTGGTGCGTGTCTCAGCAAGATTTTGTTCTTGGATATCACGTTTATAGCGTGGTAGTGGTTTGGGGGGTTTAGGTTGACACACAGATGGGCTTCCAGACTCACTGGGTCGTGGTGGTATTGGAGGTGGCTTAGACCTTACAGGTGGTGATCGTGATGGCAGCTCAGGCAAGTCTGATCTTGGTGGAGGAGGTGGTGGAGTATCTGGTAACATAAACTTTTCAAACATTGGTGTGTTGTCTTCAGTCAGGCTAAACCCATCAGCATTGTCATTTTGTGGCATACACACATACACATCAGAGCTTGGTACAACTTTTTTGTTACTATTAACTCTGTTGATCCCAATTAAGGATAACTGTGAGTTACCTCCTGGGCGAGCCAGTTTCTGTTGCATGCGATACTTTCTCTTTTTCCCCTTCCTTCTCACACAGTAGATAGCACATATTGCAACTAAAACTTAAGTGGAGATGATTCAATACAATGTTCATTATAATTGCTTACTAGTGAAGATTACAAATGAGCTGACTCCAGCTGCTACTGGTGTAATACCCATCACAAATGATGACTACACAAAATAATAGGCATAAGTGACTCAACCTACCACACCACTAACCTCATCTGATTCTGTAGAGCAGTAAGGTTCAGGTATATCATTATTACATTCCAGACACTCCCTAGCTCCACTGTTAGGTTGGTATGTTCCTGATGTGCACTCTGTACATGGCTGATGGCCTGTACTAGAGAAGGTTCCAGGGCTACATTGAACTAAATGGGTATAGGTACAATATAAAACTAAATAGTTACGTGTTAGCACTACAGCTTGTATTACAGCTAACATACTTAGACACTGGCCAGATACAAAGTTTTCTGCTGGGCAGGGTAGACATGACGTTTGTCCTTGGTCAGGTTGATGTTGATTGGCACTGCAAGCAGCACACACTGGTATTACTTCTGTAACATTCTCTCCATCAATTAGAGTGACTTGCTCTCCATCAGTCTGGAAGTGTCCAGGAGGACAATTCACTTTTGTAAAGAAAACAGCAGTGAGTAAAACTATATATTGTAGTACAAACTTACCACAAAGAAGATTGTTGGTTGTGTCTAATGCCTGACCCTGTGGACATAAAATAGCTGACTGTTCAATGGCAACAGATGACAGGACTGCAGAGAATACTCCATTAGTTATTTGTGATTCATTTGCTACCAAATTTGTAAGTTGTTCTTCAACAGATAATAAATCTGACCGACTCTGTACTGTCCTACTGGCTAGCTCTTCAAGTGATAGAGAAATGGTGTCTCTAGATGTAGTGTTCCTGGTGACCAGTGAAAATGACACTGTAGTAGTATGGTTTTGATCAGTGCCTTCTGCTGTAAATTGCTGTATTTCCACTTCTCCAAAGGCAATGCTGTCTTGTAGAGCATTCAATAGTCTACCAGTGTTACCATTACTAATTTGTACCCCCAGACTGACTGTGACAGCAAGTTGTGAAACTGATGTATGCAGTACAGTAAGAACTGCTCCTCTTGATATTGTGCTACCTTCTTCATTAAATGCTTCACAGTAGTACATGCCTTCATTAGTACTTTGTGGAGAGAACACTGTGTACTCATTACTGTCTGCACCTTCTAATTTTGTTAGCTGATTGGTGGTTGTAGACCTGAAGTACCAGCGATACCCTGGAGTTGGTGTGCCACTTGCGTTACAAGCAAACACTACACCGTTCTCATTTCCAGCATAACTGGTTGTATCACCTGGTTGGAGGTATATACTGGGTAGTGTTCTTATGATAACACTTGAATTAGCTGATTCAGAAACACCAACATGATTCCTGGCATCACAGGAATAATTCCCACTATGCCTGGTCTGTACATTTACAATACTTAGCACAGCATTTACAGCACCTGGTACAAAAGCACCATTGTGTCTCCACTGGTAGTCTATTCTGAATTCTGAAGTTGCTTGACATGTTAGGTGCAGTGTGGAATTCTGTCCAAGAGATATGTTACTAACTGGATGGACTGTGATATTGGGGGGCTGTGCACACCAATAGTTTATTTCCCTTGTAGCATTTAGTATTGACCTGAATTTGTCTGTTTTCTGTAGTGCACTAAATATACTGAGATTAGAAGATAATGCAAGTTGTAGCAAATCATCAGCTGCTGCTGGAAGTTGTTCAAGAAGCTGTCTTGACTCAGGAATTGGCGATAACTGAAGTAGTTCCCTTGTAATAGAAACTGCAGTTGTAAGGCAGTCAGCAAAACCAAAGCAGAAATACCCACCAGAGCTACCTGTTTGGTTGTGCAACATTTCTATTGTAGCCTGCCAGTCTAAAAAGACACTGTTCTCATTCGCATTAGCCAAATCTTCATCCAGCATTCCAAATGACATAATCATTTCAGTCAGAGCTTTTGATTCATTTCCTTCCTTGAGAGTATTAAATAAAGAAGATTGTGCGGGTAAGTTGAACTGTGTCTGAAGGACACTGAAGTTAACAGAGCGAAACACTTCCTCATCGATAGTAGAAATTTCATAGATTTGTAGTCTGGCCTCAGTAGCATTCAACTTTGAGCTGATAATTTGCTCAACAATTGTCTCAAGTGTATCCTGTAGTTCTTCAATATAATCGTGGGTATTTAGTAGATCAGTACATCGCTGGTTTACTAGTGCAGTGGTGGATTCAGGGTCTTCCATAATCACTGTTTGCCTCTTGCTTCTGCTTCCACCACCAATGTCACCAAATGCCATTCCAGCAAGCACTTCTGATGTTCGTTGCAAGTGTAGACCAATGTTAGTAAAATCAAAGACAACTGTGGTCTCAAATGACTCCATTATTCCTGGAATGCTAAATCTTATCTTGAGGGGAATTATAAATGGAGTTTTATCCACAATTGTGATCTCAAAAGAAACAGAGTCTACTGTAAATAGATTCTCTATGGTTGTGTTCCGAAGTAGCTGGTAAAGGACTGCACCATCTTTAATCTTGTCAACAAGTTCCATTTGTTGTGCAATAGTCAAATTTAAAGCTGCTCTGGTGCTTTCAAGAACAGCTTGAGTTTGACGTACTGCTTCTCTTGTTACTTCCACTCTGACCCTTAGTCTGATTTCCTCACTTATGGAAATTGCTAATCTCATCTGTGCATTAGTCAGCTCCCTCAAAGGTTCTGATAAGTTCTGTTCAGCACTTCTTAAAGTATCAAGTGCCCTTTGTCTAGCTACTCGACAAGCAGCATTTTCCATTAAGCAAGTAGGAGAAGGTACTTGGTCAGCACAAGGATGTGTTTCACAACATTGTTGAGCAATTCGGTCTGTCAGAGTACGTACTGGGCATGGCTTCTCACAGAATCTTGGTTCCTTCTTTATTTCATGATTAAACACAGGCTTGTGACATTTTTCAGGAACATTTCTTAGTACAAATGTGAAGAACACTTGGTATGTACAAAAGTAGCGATGGCATACACATCGACGGACACGAATTCGGACCTGTTTTCTAACCCAACAAGTTGACTCTTCACTGAATGGTGGGACCCTTACTAGTCTCTGATCGTAACAAACATCTGGACACCGGCCAAGAATAGTGCTGTATACATCAGTATAGCATGTCTTGCACTGTAAACCTGAGATGCATTCACTGGGACACACTTGTAGTCGACAGATATTTTCTACGGCATCTCTTAGCTGTTGAATTTGTTGATTAGCATCTGCTAATCTTTCAAAAATTTCAAGAACAGTACCATTTGCTATTGCAATATTTAAAATGGCTTGATTGTGTAATCTGTTAGCAGTTTGGAAGTCTTCTTCTCTCACTTGAAGCAATGTTTCAATATTTCTTACTTGTTCGCTTGCCCTTTCAACAGAATTTTCTGCATTTTGTACTCTTGTGATAGAGTCATTGGCTACTGTAATCAAATAGTTGTGAACTGTTTGTTCCAGGATCGCAGGAAAACTACTACCAGTATGAACAAATGTTCCAAACAACTGAAGTGGAAAATCATCAAACATTTTTCCTTGCTGTACACTTCCAATATAGTCAATTGGGAACACATTGAACAATGGCACATTGTCTGCAGTAAAGAACAGCTGGTCTTGGTTGATGTTGACAACAGTGTTGATGGTAGCATCAAACAGTGTGATGTTAACTGAGTACAACTGGGCCACAAATTCACTGCTGTTTCTACTGAAGGTGGCTGTTAGTGCCAGTGACCCACTAGTGGGCTGCAACAGCAGTAGTGATCCTAGTGGTATAAATTCATTGCTTACAAATCTTGACTGTACCAACACAGAAGTAGAGGCAATGTCAAATTGAGGGACCTCTGCACAGAGCTCTTCAAAGTTGTCATTTCCGCTGAAGTAGATAGTATGTTCTAGGTCATGAAACACAAAGGTTCCCAGCCTGATTCCAAGACACTGAAAATTCACAGCAAACCCATTTGGTCTAAAGTCCTGAGTGAGGAATAGGAAGCCATCAAGGTCACAGAAATCAACAAGGGGCACATAAAGTAGTTGAGTAAAAAAATCTTTAGATCCTGGTTGTGGAGTGAATGTAACTTTAAGAGAAATTCCAGCTGGAGTAGCATCATCATTACACACTGGTGTAGTTTGATTGCCTGTAAATGTTGTCGTGATTACAGTAGATGTGCAATACCAGGAGCCCATAAGTGCTGCAAGGCCTTGCGGCACTTATGGGCTCCTGACAGTACATACATGTATATTCAAGCATAATATTATTGCTTTATTAGAAATCTTTGGTGTACACAGTGATGAGCTCAAGCACCAAAGATTAGATAACTGCATGAATGTATTATGTAATAATGTGTTTTCATGTAGAAAACTGAAAGTTAATAATAACAAGGAAAGGCACAGATGGACAATGTTCACAATAGAATGTTGTATAGATGAATGGGATAATAGTTGTAACATACCACCAAATGAGATCACTCCATAAGTAGATGTTGGTATCAATGACACATTGATAGTTTCACCATATACAGTACTTCTGATGTCTAGCATGTAGCCTCCACTGAAAATACCATACCAATTCTGCTGTAGTCCGATACTGGTCAACTGCAAAAAAAGACAGCAAGTGTAGCGAAAACTGTCACGAATACAGAATCTGTGTGTGTCTGTGTGTGTCTGTGTGTGTGTGTGTCTGTGTGTGTGTGTGTGTGTGTGTGTGTGTGTGTGTGTGTGTGTGTGTGTGTGTGTGTGTGTGTGTGTGTGTGTGTGTGTGTGTGTGTGTGTGTGTGTGTGTGTGTGTGTGTGTGTGTACCTCATCAAAGTTATTTATACTAAATCCAACAATTCCACTGAAGTCCAGGTCAACTGATAGGTCACCTATACTGGAGGGAAAATTAAATCTCCCTGCCAAAGCAATGTCAATGTCAGGTACTTCTGGGGTAAAATAATTTCTGCCATTCCAGTACTGTTGATTGAATACTACTATTTCTGGTGGGAAGAGTGAAAGTGGTCTATGCCGTGACAAAGAGACCCCAGCCAAATTAAAATTTAAACCCATCATATTTAATTTTGAGCTAAGAAATTGTCTAGCAGCTTGTGGCAGTCCAATGTGAAATGCTGACACAGCACCATCACATAAGTTGACTGCAAAACAGAGTGGTGAATTGCTAGTAGTAGGAGTAAACGTGTCAGAGAATACATTACTAATGGTCACATCCAGCAAACCACTGTAGTGGAGCAGAGAATGTAATCCACTTGTAACTGCTGGTATGTTTGAACATGTTTCGATGTTATTAATTGCTGCAGGTTGCCGAAGATCCACTTGGTATGCATTTAATCCAAAGCCTCTTGCTGGATATTCCACTGCAACTATGTCCAACCACTCTGGGACCAGAGAACGTGATTCCAGCAAATATGTGAAAGCAAGTGCTTCAGAAGACAAAAAGTCTTTAATATCACTAACTGAAGGTGCAAATGAATAGCATTGGCTTGGTTGCAACTCTCTAACATCACCTAAATTACCAGCTAAACTGTCACATGTGCTACAGTCAAGTGCATTGCTTCTTTCATTACTAGTTAATTGATCAACAATTATGTTGTTACCAAGAAATCTCACTCTAGCTCCTGCAATGGCCAATGGTAAGTGTAATCCATTTCCAGTAGAAAACAATATTCCTTCTGTTACTAAAGTACCAGTGATATTATTGATGAAGCAACTGGATAAAATAGAAACACTATCACCAGTTGGGCATGTTGTAAAGATTGATGAAGGTGGGCTACAGCAACTTGGAAGTATACGGCCAATCATTGTCCCTCTCTCAATGAAATATGAATAAGCTGGTGGAGGCACCTCAGGACCAATAGCAAGATAAGAATCTAGTGGTATATCAAAGTCAAACCTGTTAGTGCCTAACACTAGGTAAGCCACACGATAGAGTCCAGGTAACAAGGGTGTGATACTAATACTGGCATAAACATTGGGATTCTCAATGGTAGCTGGATTAGGGGAGAACGTCACTGCACTGATGTTGTCTTGTACAAGACCAACTTGTATGTCATCATCTGGTTTAGCGGTGATGTTGAGGATGAATGGTGGTTGTCCAACTTGCAATAACGGAAATGGTGGTACCTCAATAACACCAAACTGACATTGTTGTCCAGTGTAGCCAGTGCCCTCACAGTTACACAGGGATACAACTGGTGTAATAGCAATACACTGTCCACCATGTAAACATGGATTAGGATCACAAGCTACAACAGCTGTGCAATAAAAGACATTATTGATTATTTAGTCATGTAATGATAATACAACCTAATTGATCTGAAATCAATCTATAGCATATTACCATATATAGCTTCTCAAAACTCACTCTGAAACTTATCTTTACCTACTATGATTTCAGTTCAATTACTTCTCTGTACCAATCAGTATCATGCCATGTACACAACCATCCAATAGTTATTGGACTTCAACATTACAAGAAAAAAATCATCACTTACGAAGGCAAATAGGTGGTGGGGACCACTCAACAGTTCCATTTCCTCCTAACACACACTGTTGCCTAGGTGACGACTCGATAGGAAGGAAGTAGCCCTCATTACACTGAATAGTACAGGAAGAAAGGAAAGTATGGAAGCAAGGTAATATTATGACAGCATCGTTGGGTGGTACTAATTCATCACATTCCATTGGTGGACATGATACATCTGTCCCTGACCACGTCCCATTTGGTAAGCATGTTTGAGCTAGAAATATGTGTATAAGTTTTAGTACATAAGGTCAGATTTATCAAATACCTTGAGATCCTTGTAGAGAATATCCTGGCTGACAGGTGAAGGTACATGATTCACCTGTGACCTGTTCTCCAGTACAAGTGATGTTTCCATTGGCTGGTCTATCCAATTTAGCACAGGGATTAGCTGTATTGATTAAAATTTATTGCATGGGTTGGTGTGAACACAAACATATTTCATATAAACTGAACCTATGGCCTGATGGTATGTATAGTACTAAAACAGACAGCCAACACACATTTCCAGAAATGTACATACAACTTAGGAGCATAGACTTAAATGGGTACTGGTACAGATGTGACTGTAAAATCCTATGTAGTAAAACTTTTCAATTCTGTGTGAATAATGCATCATCAAGGTTGTCCAAAAGTAGGTAAAAATGTGCCATATACGTGTTTACAATGCATGCACAGTACCAAAAAATAAGCAATTTGTTTCACTCTTCAATAGATATAACAGCAAAATCATACAAAATGTGTATTGTATTTTTTCATAATTCCTTATGCTTCCAAGTAATACAATGCTTCTACAGAATCCATTTGGGTAATCACTGCTTCAATGTAGGCTCACCTTCACAACTAATGCCATTACTGGTAAGTGAGAAACCCTCCTGACATGCACAGTGAAAATTACCAAGACTGTTGACACATACGTCATCACAATTGCCGTTATCAGTAGCACACTCATTATTGTCTAAATAAAAATACAATGTAACACTGGTGTGTTGTGTGCTCGTGCGTTCACACATATATGCGCGCACATGCACATGTACACATATAGTATGTGTAGCTATGTATAAGTATGCATGTACATGTACATAATTATGTGTATGTATTATGTGAGTAGGATTATATGTATACATGTGTGTACTTAATCAAACACCTTCACAAATCCTTTCATCTGATCCTAGACTGTATCCCTCCATGCAAGAGCATTCAAAGCTTCCATCAATGTTTAAACACACTTGACTACACCCAGAAACACCATCAACACATTCATCAATGTCTAAGGTGGAATATAAAGAACACAACAATGTGATATACACAATGACTCCATATCTAAGAATTGTTTTATCTGATAAGACAGTCACCCACCAACACAAGTTGAATTGTCATCAGTTAATTGATATCCATCAAAACAAGCACACAGAAAACCTGACTGAAAGTTGATACAACGTTGACTGCAGTTGTGACCATTACTAGAACATTCATCATGATCTAGTGATATTATATATCACACTATTACACAACTAACACTTTACACTTACCAGAGCAAGTTCTCCCATTGTCATCTAATATGAACCCTAATGGGCAACTGCATGCAAATGAACCAATCAAATTCAAGCATGTCCATTCACAACCTCCACTGTTCAAGCCACACTCGTCGACATCTTCAACATAGTAATACAATATAAATTCCAGATGTGTAGAAACCAGGTATCACTATGTAATGGGTACCAAAACTCTAACTAAAAGGTCATATGTCATATTTGTTTAACTCCTGCATTTGAGAGCAAACATTGTTACCTTTGAGATAATAATTATTTCCTAAAAACCAGCAATGAGGCAATTTTGATGACACAGTACAAGCAGAGAGTAATACTATTAATCAACAAAAGATGGTCACTAAAATTAATGATCATGAGGATTCACAGTGTTGCAAATCCAATTTAAATGGAGATCTCCATACACAAATGGAGGGTACAATCATGTTATGTAACTATAGCCCTAATGTAACACAGGATAAAATGTGTAGCCATGCTTTGTTGTAACCCAACATGTTCCATTTAAGAGCACAAGAAGCCCTGTATGTTGATGTTACAGAAATCATTTAAACCACATGATGTAAAACATTGTCACATGGAAATCTAATACAGGATAAAATCAATCCCTTTTACCGGGTGTAAGTCTCTTGTGTACTCTTTCTTAGTTTCTTTAGATAAATTAAGACTATGCAACTATACCTATTAATTTGCAATACCAAAGAAGCAGTGCCATCAGACATGCAAGACCATGCGGTTCTATCAACTATGGAATCAAACCATGTAAACATGATACGTATATGTAAACATGATAAAAACAAATTTACTGTACAAACATGTAACCAACCCGTGCACATCCGGAAATCAGAGTCCAGAATGTAACCTGGTTCACATTCACACTGATGTGTCCCATTCTGGTTAACACAGACGTGTTCACATCCTCCATTGTTATTGCTACACTCATTAATGTCTGGGGATTACAAGATGAAAGTTATGAAACCACAGGAGTATAATTATAAAGGCAGGGCTAAAATTAGCCCATTAATGGGCAATACATAACTTTCCATTATTCTGTTAAATTTCATTAAGTTTACATTATGGTGATTTCATCTCCTGTTTTAGTACAACAGAAAACCTCAGTGAAAATGTGATTTATGCTTAACAGGAATTGCTATGCAGAAGATAAGTTTGTTGTCATGCAACCATTGTGTAGTGATGGTGCTACCCAGACAGTCAAAACTTCAACACGCCAATACACAGGAATAAAATCTGATACTCTAGCTGACAGCTGCATAGCCAGGTTTTGTATTACTGATGAATGCATTATTTCAGTACATATATGTGATAGGTATTGCAGAATAAAATGTACCTATGCAGGTCCTCTCATCTTCAGCAAGCCTGTAGCCTCCATCACAGACACACTTGGCCCCTTCATGTACGTTGTCTATACACCGTTGGGAGCATCCTCCATTGTTTACTGAACAAACCATAGTAGCTACAACAACATTTGGTACATAAACACATACCAGAGGTCAGTCTAACTATCTTGCACAGGTAATATCTCTTAATATCAATTTTTGTATAAAAGACAAGCATACAAGTTACAGTACATGGTGTGTAGCTACACATACACAATCACAGAATTTATACAATCCATATATAATACATAGTAGCCAATAAAAAATAATGGTATTACAATTTTAGAGTGACATATTACTTACACTGTGAACATGTTGGACCAGACCATCCTGGTGGACAACTGCAGCTATCTGGTGCAATGCATACACCACCATTCCGACAAGTAGGATCGCACACAGCTACAATGTAAAGTAATATTACCTATGCACTAAAGTACTCAACATTACTAACTCTTACAAAGTGCCTCCCCCAACCTCATTAATAAGATCATCTTTTTATAGTAGCTATATAGCCACATGTTAAGTACGTATGTATAATTAAAGTACCCAATAAAGTCTTCTTTTTTTGAAAATACCTACTAGCAGTTGTTGGTGGACTTACGAACACAGGTGAGTTGTCCAGGTGTAGAACCATTATCTTCAGTCAAGCTCTCCTCTGTGTAGCCAGGACAACAGAATACATAGCGATAGTAGGTGGTGGTAGCCACAGGTATCAACACTTTAGTATAGGTGGTCCTGTAAGAGTGATATATGTTGACATATTGTGTACCCCAAGATGGTACATATTTGGCATGGTCATCAACAGAAAACTGATTAGAAACCTTTAAGTGCTTTTTATTTACGCTACTCCTATTTCTTTACATCAACAATTAAATACTTACCAATACTTGGTGCATGTTGTAGGCCAATTCCAGATGGTTCTACATGAGTAGGTATTTGCATTTTGCCGTTGTGCAGTTCCCCAGTACAGTCTGTAGGATACTCTGGACCGGGCTTGGTAACATACCCTATAATATGTAGGATAAATATAATTATTTGCAACCTTGAGTAGTGGGACTAAAGAGTATATATCTTTCATTACATAACTAGCCTTTAGTGCAAGTACCATGTTGTATAGGATTGTGTATAGTTTGTGTCTTTTGTAACAAAGTTCTTAATAAAAATGTAGACCAGATTAGTAGTGGTTACATATACGTGGAGAGTTTCATGTATGCTACATATTTTGGCACACAAAATCACTGTCATCCCAAATTCCCAATATACTTACTATTTCAAAGCATTTGGATAGATGCATAGCTACTACATGCTAGAATATGCATTTGTACACTAATATCTACTATGCATTATTATATTCACATACCCTATATTATCTTGATCAAAATTCACCTCTTCCCCTTGTACATATGAGCAACAATATAGTAAAGTAACCACCACACTTAACACTACTAACTTAGCATACATATTACCACACTACTGTATGCTTATAAATGACAAGCTGTATGGCCTACACCTTAACTATATACTGTATACATGCATGGCTTCATGGCTTAAAGGAAGCTACATAAAGTATGTAGGCAATCCCATACAAGTTTAGTCTATGGTTCATGCAATTATTGATTGAGCTAGTGCACCTTAATGGAAGGTAATTTGAAATGGAATTATGTATTGACTGTGGGAATACCTTAATGTGTACAGATTAAGGGAGCATGTATACCTAACTGATGCCATGCAGGTAATTACAGCTGCAATGTTGACAGGAGAATAATATGAAATCAGTAACATTATGAGTAGTCAGACTGATACCAGACCTGCTACCTGTGGCAGCACCATTTCCCTGTAGTATGCTCTACTGGTGATGATATAACATGATTAATCACATCACTACTTGATTGTCACCGGTTATTTTGCACATCTGAATTGTTTCGATTGTGTTGTCATTATTATTATTGCTGTTGTTATTGTTGCACTATAATAGTGCATGCCATGATTCATTGGTTATTAGTAAGAGCACAAATTAAAGCATTCTTCAGTTCCCATATAAATCTAGTCAGTTTTAGTTACACAAGAAGTAGTACCAAACATGTTGTGCACATAGACCCCTACGAATATATGCATTTGTATACCATAAAGACAAGCACTAGGTGTCTGTTGAGCAAATTACCAGGCAGGTTTTACTACATTATCATTGCTTTATGCACTGGAGGGTTCACACAAAGGCAACATCATAATGGTCTTACCAAACAGCACACAAGCTCAAGTGATTATTGTGTAAGATCTCAGTGATTAATGGATCATCAGATCCTGAAGCACAAACACTGTCTGAGGAGCTTACACAAAGAAGTGGTCCCACAGATGTTGCAAATGAGTGTTTATAAATCATGACTGTGGTGTCAGTTCAGGATATACGTGTAATTTGGTGGTGGTTAAGGTATAAACATGGTGACAGTGATTAGTAGTACACAAATGACTAACCACATATTATTTAGTATAACTTCAACTTGTTTACCGCAATGATTTTTCAAACTGCACAAACTTTCTACACTCTTCAGCAATCACAGTAGTTAAGCATAGCTGGTATACAATTTGGTTTGGTACCTCAGACCATAGGAACCAAACACGTAGTTGTACTTGTATACTGAATACTTGACAAAGTTAGCTATATGATTCCAATAGAGTAAAAAAAAATGTTTACAACCAATTGCTAATAAATGTTGTTACTGTTGTTATTCTTCTTCATTCATTTATATGTTTAATTTGATTGGTCTTTACTAACCCTCCTAGCTACCTTCACATCTGCTTTCAGTGGTTGTATTTCACAAAGTTCATCACTGTTAACTGATCCATGATCAGAGTCATGGTCTGAATTGTCAGCACCATTGGTTGCTGCTGCTTGTGGCAGGCCATCGTTATCATTAATATTGTCACTGTATTCTTTGAGGTCCAGAAAGCTAAACCTGTTACAATTTATGTATTAGAGGAACTAAACCACAGTTGAAATTGAAACCTTTCATCCATCAGTTGATCAGTGTTTTCAAACAATGGGTTTTCCCATGGGCATTGCATATCTTCAACGTCTTCATCACTAAACTGTAGAATATATAGAGATGTACACAGTATCACATAGAGCTTTTCTTTCAATGCAAAATAATATTTGTATGCAGAAAATTTTTATTCAAAAAAATTTTACACAGCTATACTATGGCTACTAGTCAAATTAAGATTCCAAACAATAACTATGAGATCAAATTTCAGCACATCATGCATCAAACAACATGGCTGACATTAACTGCTGCTAAAATCAATACTCTAATAGAACAGTCATGTAAAATATATTTCATGCTGTATTACATGAGGAGGTTTATCATGATTTTTGTATGGAATTATAGCACAAGGAAACTGGCATGTGTTTGGTAGTTCCATTAGTTACATCATTCGAGTGTAAAAATAACGAGTGATAAGTATTTACTTACCAAGGGGTTGATGGTCTTGTTTGCTCTAAATATATCATCATATGTAAATCTACTTAGAGCACAGCTAAAACAAAAGGGTACATGTTAAAATGTGTATATTAACAAACTTATACCAACCGTTCTCTGTCCCTGGCAAACTGAGCAGCAAAATTATAATTTGATGCTCCAACGTTATGTGCTGGCTGAAAAAGACAAATTAGCCAGTCAATATTAAGTTTTTTAAATAATTTTGGAAACCTGATCAAAGTGGAATGACTGTGTGTGCCAAAAGGCTTCAGGAACAATGCTCTGAAGATCTTTATGTCCATCTATGCAGTCAACCAAAACACCAGAATACTCAGGAAGATAAAGACGCAGGATCAAATCTCCTTTAAAATAGAGTGAAGTAGTGTCCTCCAAAGCATTCTGATGTGTTTGTATAACATTTATCACATGAATGAATCCACCATACTTGTTTGCAGTCAATCACATCATCAAATTCCCATGTTTCTGCTTTGGTAGATTTTTGATCACTTAAAAACAATACCTGTTAATAAAAACCAATATTGGGTATTGCATAGAATAATGTGACTTACTTTGTCTTTTGATATTCCAATTAGCCCCTTTTGATTTGTACTTGCTTCTGTGCAAGATAAAAACTCAAACCCAAACAATTCAAGTGAAGACCACAGTTTGATAAAGCAGCACTTTCCTTCTGCAGCTATAGAGCAATAATATATGTGTAATAATTATATCACATACATGGGTGCTTTACTTGATATATACGCATGGCCACAGGCCTGAGGGCAAGTATGTATATATCAGGCTAAGCATGAGTGTGAAAATGGAACAAGCACGGGGAAAAATTAGGAAGATTAGAGATCACAGAATAAAAAGCAGTGAAACAAGGGAGGTCATCTACAATTGCAGATATACTTTTTGTTCTAACATGATTATTATGACAGGTGAAACCACACATACTACATTAAAAAAAAGAATGGTCTAAACATGTACCTCAACCATCATTGCTGAGAAGTGAAGTGGTCATTATGCTTTAATTTCAGCTATGGTCAGCCAATTACACAGCATTTTAAACAAAGAATGGTATGAGAAATCAATCCAGTTACTGCAAAAATATGGATGATATATGTGATAGCTAGTCAGCACAGCTGTAGGAAAGCCATAATGATCTATCGCAAATCAATACTTCAGAAAAAAGAAACAGGAAACAGAGGAGGGAAAAGGTATGTATGCATTGGTATACCAAAAGACATCTATTGGGCTGAAGAAACTGTGAATAATCAAGCCTGTAGCCTCAAGATACATTTCTAGTCATTTCTAGTAAGTAAGCAGGTTGATTCAGATTCCATTCTAGAACTACCTGATATGGAACTGAGGTAACATAAGCCATTCTATAGCAAATACAGAACTGTATTTTTTATTTGTTCTCTCTCTACGTGTGTGTGTTTATGTATTGTATTGTATTGTATGTATGTATGTATGTATGTATGTATGTATGTATGCATGCATGTATGTATGTATGTATGTATGTATGTATGTATGTATGTATGTATGTATGTATGTATGTATGTATGTATGTATGTATGTATGTATGTATGTATGTATGTATGTATGTATGTATGTATGTATGTATGTATAGTATGTATATAAAAAAATCAAATGGCATTGACTACAGTGATGCTCTTACTGGTCATTCCTTTCAGAGCAGCATAATCTGCTATAATTGTCTTGTAATAGTTCTATAAATGAAGCAACAGATGTATATATAATAAACACATGTTTGCAAATTATATACTTTTATTTTCCATTTTGGGGGTGCTACCAAATGTTGAATTTTCATCAGAGTTTCCAAACAAAACCTTTTCAAGAGAAGCAAGAATAAAATACTGGCTTTGCTGACAACACATGGACCTACTTGTCATCCATGTCTCCCTTACAAATATGACATAGGACTGCTGTGAACTGGATCATGTCTTTCATTGAACACAACAACTCTCCTGCTAGATAAGTTGCCCTAAGAATTTAGAAAATTATGTATACTGTCTACTGTTTTAGTGCAGAATACATGCATTATACCTGGCCTGTTTGAAAAGCATGTCAGTGTTAGTAGATCCACTGTAGATAAGACACACTCATTATTAGCATGCAATTGTTTTAAATACCTCTGTAGTTCCATGTGATAAAAGAATCTGTACATTAAAATCAGTTCATCATTCTCTGTCACTTCCTGCATAACATTTTATACAAATGGCAAGGTATCAGTAACACTGTACCTGTTCTGCCAATGTTTTCCTAGGATCAAGCCAAGGTGTATCAATCCTGATCTGATGTCTTTTGGATAGCTGCCTGTCATGTGGAGCAGATAAATAAAACCAGATAATCTGTGAGTTTACTTTTTCAGAGGTGACACAGTACGACGCCAGCTGCCCAGAGAACCCTTACGCTGGTGCTTGCGGTTTGGCTATATTGCAGTGAAATCAAGGATACATTATACAGATTAAAGAAAAAAAACAAACAATTTTTTAAACCTTAGGACTGCCATCAACAGCTTTTCTTCTTTGCCCAGGAGACATCGGTGGGCTTGGCTTAGCAATTGCCTCTGGCGATAATGTTTCTGGGCTGCTAGGCTATGTTATGCATTTACAAGTACTGAAATGCAGTTATAACTATCACTACTGTCTCTTACTATTAGAGTTTTTCTGCGCAAGCTTGGAGACTGGCCAGAACCTTTAGGGGAGCCAGCAGGATGTAGATGATAACCCCATGATTCAGAACGTGGCCTGAGTGTTAGCTTTCTGAGGGTTTTTGGTGCTATACACATGCATGCACACGCACATATATATATAAAATGGAAAGAATAAAAGTATCCCATTTGGTACTTACAGTGTACTGCTTGTGGCAGATCCAGCATAGCTGGGTGACTAAATATTATGCATATGTACGTTTGCATTACTAATCAATAGTAGAAGGCTTACTGTTGCGATACAGCATAATCTCCAGCTACAACAAGGGACATTTCATCCTTTAGGCAAAAAAGTTATAGAATTTCATATGTGTAGTGGTTCATTACAACACTACATAAGTATACATGATTTTAAATTTACTTACGGAGTTATCAATCTTCAACTGTTCACAGATATCTCTGATTAACTCCCTCACCTGTGCATAGTATCCATAATCAACTATTTGTATTATGTAGTCAGATTAAACTTACACATTTTGTTTCATCAATGTCAATCACCTTGCTAGTACCATCAAGAAACCTTTATGTAAGGAGGTATTTCTGTTAATTGACACAATGGCAATATACGTACCTTATTCTAATCTTCCGCTTCTTTATCCTATACAGTAAGTCTGACCCACTTGGCATTTTTGCTTTCCCAACAAATGTTCTACTTTCCAACCATGTCTGTACACAAATAATGTATTCATTGTATTGCATTTATCATGTATTAAATATCAGTACTCTTTCTGCAACATGGGTTAAAGCAAGTGTGTATTTGTGGCCATGCACACATGTACGCCTGATATTGTAGTGGAAAATCATGCATCTAAAACAAGCCTTCACTCCTGCCATTATAAAGGTAAGTGTCAGATTAACTAAGGCCACACCAGGTGTGGTTTCTGGAACCAGTAAGCTTTTTGAAAATCTAATTACGAGTTTATTGAGTTATTAAGAAGGTCAATATAATCAAATAGGGCAGTCAGAATCATATGATAATATGCACAATCTATGGAGTAATACAGTGAAAATTGCACTTATTGTACAATGAAAGAATCTCTAGTGGCCATATTACTTACTTTAACCACAAAATCATCCAAAATTGCCCCTCAAGCATCTTTAAGTGTGTTAAACACTTCTAAAAATAATTTATCTTAGACAAAATGTTGCAAGGAGAACCAGCCATTTCTTGCAGGAATTTGCAGGAACTCTGCAAGAGGTTTCCATGATCTTGCAAGAATTTCCTGTTGCAAAACTCTGGTTATTTCTTGCAGGACTCCTGCAGGATCTTGAAGGATCATTTTTGCTTTAGAGATTTTAAGTACTATAACTGCAATAACAGCCTTGTTAAGGATTCTAAACTTTCTGTAAGACCTGAGATTCAACTGTGAAACAATGTTGCTGGATGACTTAATTTTACCCATCAAGATCTTCCATTGTGTCAAAGGAATTGACTGACCTTGCATGCTAATTTTAAATGCATGGCATTGCAATAATAAGCGCTGAAACTAATTATCATATAGACACATCATTAGCTTCAGAATCAAGACAAATGGTAGTGCATCTGTCATTCAACCAAGCAAACCAACATGTTACACCATGAACATATTTATGGAAAGTTCACATATGCATAGCTGCATAATTCTTGTGTTTTGCAGTGGAGCTGACTGCCAAATAGGGAAGGCCACACACGAAACAATTGCTTAGCCATTCCTTACTAATTTTATTTATTTATTGAGGCTTTATACAGCACAAGTGCAGAAGGCCTGTAGGACACCTGGTCCACAAGTGCTTTATTCAAAAGTTATGGCCATATTTGCTTTTTGTCTTGGCCTTCCTCACTTCTTGATAAACTCTTGATGTACAAAAGTGATAGCAATAAATTGTTTTTAACCTTAGTAGTGTACTACATCTAGCGATACTCCACTGATTTAGACAAGGGAATGACAACTTGACAAAACCAGGGATGAGATTTCAAAATCTTAAAGATTTCAAGTGAGATTTCAAGATTTCCATAAGATCTTAGTTATCTAGATTTTACCAGCAATCTACAACATTTCAGGCCAGGCTTCTTGTGGGTTCCTCGGATTTAAACTAGAAGCTTTTCGGGTCTTTAAATTAACAAGCCTTCATGCATCGCATGGTTGGTAACCCTATAATAGTGAAAATAGAGTGAGACTCAGTGAGTTGTAAAGGCTAATGCCTAATGGGACCAATGTCACATGTTGTCTGAGGTGTTGTCACACAAAGACTAAGTTACTGCTGCTGCTTGTTTTGTCAGCAGCAAATTGGAGCCAAAGCTACTGTAAGTTGTTCACTAGGTACAGATTGCATTTTTTTATACCTGTATGGCCCGGTTTGTATGCTAATCAAGGTGATATGATTGTAATCCTGCGGGACAAAGCAGCAAAGCCAATTCACATGCTGTCCCTGACACTACATATCTGGAGGTAATACATCCATGTTTGTTTAATTTCCCCAAGGGTTTTGCACAATAGTGCTATATGTTTGAAAATCTGCAGGTGTAGACGACTTCCTTTGTTTCACTACTTCTTATAGCTATGATCCCTAATCGAACTTAAAACTCCTAATTTTCCTTCTACTTGTTTGTTTGCAACATAATGATGACTGGTGAACCAGTGCATTCTGCATCAAAAAAAAGATCAGAATGGCACCATACTTAACATTTTTGTCTGAATGTACACCCTAACTACTGAAAAGTGAAGTAGCCATTATGCTCTATTTTCAGCTCTGTTCAAGCATTACAAATGAAGAACATTATGAGAGGTGTCTCTGCAATCAATCCAGTCACATACAGAAAGTACGGATATTTTCCATTAGAAGCCATCACTCTTTAGCTGCTGCAAATTGACACCTTGTGCTGTCAGCAAGAAGAAGTGGAGGACAAAGTTATCTAAGCAACACTGGTATGCTCAGGAAAAAAAGAAAAGGAAAATCATACATTTACATTGGTAGGGTATAATTTGAAATGTTAATAGAAAACGAGTCAAAGTTGTTAAGATCAATTAGGAATTGTGGTAATGAGTTCCATTATTATACTGGTCTGGAAGCTTTTTTTGGTTGCTGGAAGTATGAAATGATGCCCTATGATGTTGCTAGTCATTGGAAGATAATTGATAGGGATAGATATAGGAATTCTTTGTAAAAATTTTTGTAGTCTAGGCATCTTATGTTGAGTTTGAAGCTCTGGCCTAGGAGAGATGTTGGAGCATTGAAGTGACTAAGTTTCATGCCATGATGATGTGTACACTATATGTACTGTGGTATGCCAAAAGGCACTTGTTGGGATGAAGCGAGATCTAACAGAGCTGTTATTGAGTTACACTTGTCTGAAGCATCAGTTAGTTAGTTAGTTAGTCAGTAGAAAATAATTACAATTCTATAGCAACTTGTTGGAAGCATTTTTGGCCACTCTGAAAACACGTTTTGAGTTTTACTCTAGCTTACTAATACTGCCAAGGCCAGGGCTGGAGGAAGCGGTTCAGCCCACTTTTTCAACATTAATTTTACATATATATCCGAGTCGCTGATAGGCACTGGTGGATTACGCTGGCATGTTTTTGTGAATGATTGATACCTAAAACATCATGCAAGCATTGTGATATAATGCCAGTTAGTATATTTCACTGTATTTACATCTAAATCCTTCCCTGTAACAATCAGTCATGGAAAAGATCGAAACACTCTAATAGAACAGTCACCCTAATAGAGCACTCAGGCACTTTATGCTGATTTATTAGTCAAACGCTTTATGAAGCTAGAAAATACGAAATTTAGATAGCTTTGCATGGAAGTGTACATAATTGGATGAATATTTGAGCACTGCAGCATAGCACGATAGGGTAAGATTAAGCATATAGTTTAGCGCCTAGCTAGCTATTCACTGAGTTGTGACTTCATGACATTAAAATTAGTGATAAGGTATATAGCTACCAGTTTTAAATGTTAGACTCATGCATGCGTATAGCTATAACAAAAGGGAACAATACTGTATTTACATGTGTTACAACTCTATAATGTAAGAAATTAATGTGAACACATGATGTAGCTATATGCAGTGAGTTTAACACGTGTTAGTCAAGCTGAAAATAGTCTCAGATTTATATAATCTCAGAGCATGCAATTTGCTGGGGGAGCATGCCCCCAGGCCCCCTAGCATTCACACAACAAGTGCTCAGTATTTCATAGTGCCTGGCTACCCCTTGGCCTGACCACTTCAGAATTGTTTCCTCTGGCCCTGAACGCATCATGAATATTTTGTGATACTGGTTTCTAATTAATATTGTTTTGTGAGGAAGTGCAAACCTCCATATATACAATTACTACCATACTGTGTGATACCCAACTTCCAGTTGTTTGTATGCTCATCGTGCAGCATGTGTGGCTAACTAATTTTTAGCACGAGTGCTTGTAATTTCTATAGATGATATAGGTTCCATGACAGAGAAAAAGTGGTCTGGCTATGCAAAACCATGACTTGCATAGATAATAGATATATAGTACAAGAGAACGAATAAAGATTGTAGAGTGCATAAAATTCTTCTCACATTGCCATACTGCTTTTTATTTTCTTTGTGTGTGTGTGTGTGTGTGTGTGTGTGTGTGTGTGTGGGGGGGGGGGGGGGGTTGGGTGGGTAGGGAACTTTTAGTACCTGAACCCTCTATTTATATCTATCCTGTAGTCCAAATGCAAGAAAAATAACCAATTTTCAATACTGAATGACTTGACACTGTCATTGTGAACTAACATTGACACTATTGTGGCCAAAACTCAACCCTATTTAAACCTAGGCTTTTCCAAGACACTGTTTTTCAGTTTGGCTGTATTAGCATATGGTTTCATTTATACAAACCCAGATGTTCGAATGGTTTATCTAATAATGAAAACTTAAGTTCTATATAAATTCAATGTTAGAAAACATAAGTAAAATGTAATAAGAAAATGTAGTTAAGTAGTGTTAACAAAAACATTATTAACTACCTTTACTGTATGTTTATCACAATATACTTACCAATGTTTCAAACACAATGATGTGACACGTCTGGCACTATACTATGGCCACTATTTGTTGAATTGATGATTTCATCAGCCACCCACATATAAATATCTTCTGCAAACTAGTGTTAAAATCACTTAAGCCACTAGCTACATACATACACTGGATACTATAACTAACTCCAGAAAGTATTATTGTTATAACTGATCAGTATAGCTAATCAAACTTTTAAAGTAATAGTGAACATGTCTATTTTACAATGAATTCTATACTCACACTATGTTTTGCAATAATCAATGTGGCCATAAGCTATGCCATATCAAAACTTTGCAAAATTAACTGTACATTAATTTTTGCAAATTAAATTTATGAAAAGATAGCACCGTCTTCAAGCAAAGCACCATAACTTTCGCATACTTCAATTTACAGAAATGGCTGGGTTTAGTTTACTAGAATCCTTGACAAAATGCAAGTCACGTGATATACAACTTTTCATGTAGCAACCAAGGGAGAAGAGAGGAAAGACCCTTGTACGGCAAATTTATGTATGCATTCAGGTATGAAACATTAAACCAGCTAGTTAAGCCCTAATAATTATTAGTTCAGGTGGATTCTCAATCAGTACACCCCAACTCATAGTATGAGACCAAGTTCAGCAAATTTGGGTAGGGCAATCCAGCGTATTTTTGAGGTTTGTGTACTAAGGTAACTAATTTCTCCAATACAAAATTGTATGGAGCATGCATCATGGCAAAGTCAACTGTGAATAACTGCCACTATAAAAGCGTACAACAAAAGTTTGGATGCCACTATATAGAGAAATTCAAGGGCTTTGTTTTGTGTATGGTTTGTTGGATTCTAATGAACACACTTGCATATGACTCATTGGACAAGAAACAATGGTTGTTGACAAGATTCTTTTTACTTAAACTGGTTGGTGGGACCAAGCTTAAACTACAAAAAGGACATGAAGTAGTTTTTAATGAATACCGCTTCATAAGAATTGAAGAATTCAGACAATTCAGCTTTGTAATATGGGTATAGCTATGTAGCTAGCTAGTTATAATAGATATAGCCACCATTCAGTCATCAGATACAAATTATGTAGCTATTCACATATATTTCATACAGAATTGTAGAAGCTGGTCATGTACCTTTGAAGAAGGTTGATACAATCCGTACATAGATGATTCTTCTTTTAGCTTGTGACCTATTTTCCCATGAATCTCCTGGCATAGCTCATCTGGGAGTTCCAATCGTGAAGCCTACACAATTTCATAATTTTCATAATAGTAGCAACTTCTCTAGTGTTAGTATTTACATCACGCAAGTAATAAGGTAATATTGTGGAGACTAGATAAAGTGCATGCTATAAAGGTTGTAACCAGCTCTGAATACAAGTCTATAAGAGTTCCCTAACCAACCATAACCAACCATAACCAACCCTAACCAACCATAACTGACATGCAAGCAATTACAACTTAAAATTTGCTACTATCACAACAAAATTGCCCCGCCCTAAACAACACTCACTTGCAGTGTGATGGTTTCTTCTTGTTTTGCTCCATCCAAACTAGGATGGTATCGAACATTGAGCTTGATGCTCATGTTATTTCAACACTGGCGAGTATTCTTTCTACGTAAACAAGTGTTTCTCTGTCACCGACCCCACCCACAGATTACTGCGGAAGCACGTGACTTTCCCCGTGAGCGCCGGTATATGTCACGTGCTTTTCATAGGTTCTCGACGGACTCGCTAACTGCCGTGATAGGAGTGTGAATGACAACAATTTTTCTGTAGTACTAACACTTCACGCGGTATCAATGATACAGTATCCTTCTGATAGAGAACTGGCTCTGATGGGACAGTAAGTACTATAGCTAGGCGGGCTTTTAGCTATACAATGCGCCTACCGCTGTCGTAGCGGTATAGATATTATTGGGTACGTAGTAGCTTAGCGGTAAGAGCTATCATCAGAAAGTTCTTAGTCTTTTTGTAATCTATGATAACTGCCACATTTATTCGATGTGTTGTTAATATAACTACAGTTATTTATATACTGGTAGAATTAACACTGGATGGTCAACACTGGGGTTTAAATTATCAGCCAGACTGAGGGATCAACAGTTCATGCAACCAAGAGTAATTCCGAGACATGAAGCTAGCATGCAGCCTCTTAGTGAAGATGAACAAAGTCATATTGCTGGTGTAGTAAGAAGAGCTGAAGTTGACGAAAAGCTAGATTTCCTTCGGATAAAGTATGCATATCTAACCCTAACAATCCAATAATGTACATGCATGCATGTATCACATTGGATTATTCTTTTAGGGATCTTTACAAACAGCACAACATGTTATGCTCAAATCACATAGAGGATGATGAGATACAGTTGTGCAGTAAATGTGGAAACAAACCTCGCAATGCAGTTACCTGTGCAGTCTGCCAAAAGGTATAGTCATATAGCTAGTGAAAGTACATATTAGGCATTATTATTTTGTTAGTGGTATTGTCGGAAATGCAACACAGGTTATCCGGTTGATGCTTGTCACATCTGTTGTAACAGAAGAAAGGTGATGCTATAGTGTAAAATGTCATATTATGTAATATCAATATGATATTTATGAGTAAAGTACCATGTACATGCTATTCTGCCTGGCCTGATTAATGTGTTCTTTTTTCTTTCTCGGAAGCCACATTTTCACTATAACTCATCATGTTACAGTATAACACGTACCATAGCTGTTTTGGTACTAATATATGATTTTAAACCCCAGTGCGTGGGAGTATCAAAGCACCGCGCTGGATTATAACTACCATACAGCTAGACAGAGTGGCACTGCTACTGTACAATATTTTAGTTATCACCCAGTGATAACTAATTTACCGCCCTGTTGCAGAGCTACTCAGTCTCGTTTGTGACATCATAATAACCGCGAATGGTATTGTTTACCAATGGAACAAGGAGCCAAATAAAGAAATATTGATACAAAACACACCAATACAGCACTTAAACCAGCTACATCTTACAAGAAAACTGTTAATCCTTTACACAGTAACACTACAAGTTACCAATACGATAGTTTAACAAATGTCAAGAACAGTCTGTGACGATTTTCACTCCAGCAATCACTCCCAATGGTCACTGAACTAACTTCCTCTAGCTTCATCTTTCTATCTCAGACTACGGTAGCCACTTGTTGGTCTTTATTTTCTCTTGCACACCACGCGACACCACCTTACCAACTTCTGATGAAGGTGAATCATACCTGGAACCGCTGCTTCGTAACACCACCCTTCGCTACAGTTTGTAGGCAGTATGCAAGGTTCTCTTGTAGCTACGAAGTAGAATCTCCACACAATTCGGATGAAATCTTGAGCACAGTGACAGGAACTCAAACCTGAACTTAATTTGCTATCCGTAAACTTCTGCACACTCCCATGCACTGAGATATCTATAATAGTTATATTCCGTTATGAGGGTGATATCATTGTTATTACACAAGTCCAAGGCAGAGCCGAGGACAAGTGTAATAACAATGATATCATCCGAGTATACGGGATATAACTATAATTTAGAGTCCTTAAACCAATCATTTACTATTTACACTGAAAGTTAGACAGCAACTTGTGTTGCAGCCTTTGAATTACCTATACAAGTACACAAAAAAAATGGAATTTTCGGCTAGAGTAGGGACCATAGCACATCGATAAAAAGTACTGAAACAAGCTGGAGTAGTGAACCATAGTAAAACAGTAAGAAGTGTTATATCCTTACTGTGTTCAAGAAAAATGCACAGAAGGGATTTTATTTTTATTTATTTATTTAAAGCTTTATGGTGTAAACACACCAAGGGTCTGAAAGTAACAGGTGCCAACAGCCACTGTCTACATTACGCTCTATACACTACATATTTACATGCATATACGTACAGTTGAGAATACTTACTACTTAGTTATGTACATTATAAGTGTTTCAAGTTGAGGTGGTAGGTACTGGTGTTGCTGGGGTCATCACATGGGAAGAGCCACTAGATCTGTTGATTCTGCCAAATAGCTTACTATTGATGTAAATGTTGTTTCCTTTCAGTTTGACACATTTCTTATTGGTTCCTTTCTGAGCTAATTCCCATCTAGTTTGTAAATACACTGATTCAATTTCTTTTTCCTCTCTGGACAGGTAGGGTTTGATTATGATGTCTTTAGGTTCCAAGGATCTGTTAGACAAAATTGATGTTATATCAAAGGTATGTAGGAATTTAACTAGTTATGGTCTAGGCTTAGGATCGGTGGCATTAAACTTTCCCAGATGGTGGAGATCTTGGATGGATGATCTAGACAGAGTAGAATCAACATTAGAAAGAACAGTTGACAGGTCATGCTTCTGTCTGGTGACCCTGGGAGTTTTGGGCTGAGATTAATTGATTCCGTAAATAACAATACTTAACATTTTATAAGACATTTCCTGAGAATGCTTGGAAAGACAATGATAATTAGTTTCCTTAGATCTTGGAGTTACAGGAATAGGTAACTAATAAGGTGGAACACAAAATGGACCAAACAAAAGTTATTGGCTCACTTCTTTGTGTTTTGGTGATTTACTAAGATGGCTTGGCACTCTATTGCCATCTTATTGTGTAGCCTGCATGATGATTACCATTTACTCCAATAATATGCATTTGACTATGTAAAGGATGACTGGTAAATGCTGGTGAGATTTGGCTGCATTTACTCATCTATGGGGTTAACAAAACATATTATTTAGTTTTGCCCTTTCAGTGCTTTCACCAGATATGTAGTTCACTGCATGCATGGTGCATCATGCAATTGTGGATTAGACACTGTTGTTGCAGTGTGAAAGGTTCTGCCTTTGATTATGCTGGCCACATGTTATTATTATTATTATTAAAACTTTACAGTGGCCTGCACTGAAGGTCTGACAGCAACATGTGCTGCAGCCTTTGGATTACCTAACCTAACACACTGGAACTGGAGACTTAAAGATTACATGACCTAGCTAACAATAAGGTGAAACAGAAAAGGGTCAAAGAAAGGAAAAAAATCCCTCCTACCCCAGGATTCAAACTGCAGGCCACCCAATGTCTAGTCGAGCGCCACATTCAGTCTCCTCCAGGAGGGATGGATTTTCTTCCTTTCAACCTAAGTATTTATTATTATTAAATGTAAATAACTCCAGATCATTAACTCCATACAGATGGACATTCAGGGAGAGAGTACACTTTATAATCACATATACCAATTTGAAACCTTAGATCAAAGGAAATCACAAGGCTATATTCATGTATTGCCCTAACTTTGATGCTGAGGCAGTTACAAAGCATCGGTCCCTTTGATTATTTATATAAAGTTTGGCATTGTGGGTTTGAATAGAGTATTGCATTGTGTGTTTGAATAGAGCTACTTAAAATTTTGCATTGTGGGTTTGAGTTTAACATGTTGGTTTAGTTAGGCTTGAAGGAAACAGAATTGAGTGAATCAGCATTGCATAGTTCAGTTACTAGGCATCACTAAATAATCATTTTGCAATGTGGGGATTGTTTTTCTACACAGTATGTTTCAACTGCATGAAAAAGATGCCTCAGACATTCTCAACCTATATGCCCAAGTATTTATTTTGCTTTAGGTTACTATAGGCATCCACAAAGTGGTTAAGTGGTTAAAAATGGTATCACTACAACCAGTGAAACCCACAATCATTTCTTTTTGTGCCCACAATCTAAACCCGCAATTGATGTTTACAAACCTCTGTATAAAAATGGTGTGGTGAATGTAGAGGTTTGTCTTCCTTCACATATTAGGTGAGCATACCAGAGTGGTATATATTACTTATACCATGGCCACTTGGGGTTTGCCTGATATATATGCCCACGCCCTTGGGCTTGGGTATATATATACATCAGGCAAATCCCCAGTGGCCATGGTATAACTACCCAGGCAAAATGATCCTGCAAGAACTTTAAGCAAGATCTTGCAAGAGAATCTGGTTTTTGCAGAATTCCTACAAGACTGTTCCAGGATCTTGTAAGAGAATCCGGTCATTTCTTGCAGGAACTTGCAGGATCTTTTTTGCTGGGTATTAAATGCCTGGAGTCACCAGGAAGAATAATAATATTGAAGTTGACCAGTTCACGTAGATCCTCAACCCATGCATGGCTCCAAGTCACTGTATAAATGTAATAACATAGACTCCTTGTTATTAATTTTGAGCTAGTACATCAGCAACAAAACACAACAACAATAATAATCCTCAATACAATCCTTTCAAATAGACGACAGTGACTACATCAATGACATTTCGGGAAATCATATAGCAACAGCTGCCGATCAAATTCTCTATACACTGCTTTTTGTGTGCAGCATTCTATTATAGTGAAGTAGAACTTCACAGCATTATAATTATATAATTCTTTCATACCTGCTGTATACATTATGTTTGACCAGTTGAATAGACTATTAACTTTACTTTGTTGTAATCTCAGGACTTAGCATTCTTATTAAACACAAGTACTATTGTACATACATTCAAAAATGTGCCTGAAAAGCTCATATCTTGCAGTTTATTGCAATGTAGTATTATATACCTATTTCATGGTTACTTTAGAACAATTGCAATGGCTTGTTATTAAACTATAAATTTTACTTATAGCTGTGGATGGCAACTGGAGCTTGGTTTATTCAGCGTTTTGATGTACCAATTGATGTACGCATCAAAGACACTTTAATGGTAAGCATACATTGAACATAGAATTACACTAACAATAATGACCATTAAATTTTCTTACTGAATACATGGATATAATCATGTCTTTATTCACAGCACAAGTTGATGATAAACAAGACCACCCTTTCTCAAGGTACAGTTGTGCTTCTAAATGCAATTAACATTATGCATAAAAACAGCAAAATGTAATGCTAGAAGAAGACAACTTCACAAGATTGTAGCAACAAGCATGGAGGAACGGTCCAAACGACTACAACACTTGTTGAAAAGAAGTGAAGGGTTTGACATGACGGTAATGAAAAAACATTCATTACCTACAGGCTTTGGAAGTACTCAAGAATTAAGTGAATTATTAAGCAGCAATGATCAGGATCAAGCAGATACATTTAAATTAAGCGGATTGAGCTTATACCGTAGAAGATCTTCATCAACAGGAAGATTAATCCATCCACCATCAACAACTGTTACACACTCTGTAATACGTCGATATAGCAGTGCATCAGCTGCAGACTGTGGCAACATACGAGCACACAATCGTTTTCTTTCCACTGAGCTACCAATGAGCAGTTGTAACAGTCTTGCAGTGCACAGATTGTCTCGAAACAGCAGTGATGCTGATATAGAAAGCCTGGGAAGCTTCACAGATGCAAGGCACCTTCAAAGGCTCAATACTGTCAGCATGGAAAGCATTTACACTGACAGTTTTAGAGCTCAGTCAGCAAGCCCTACCAACCAACTGCACCTTCCATTGTCAGATAATGATAAGTACTTGTCAGATGATGGAGCCACACCAAATGCCAAAGAAACACATCAAAAAAGAAGATATAGTTTATCATCATTACGTTACTACAGTGTTACTGAACCAGGTATTCAAACACTTTACAAAACAGGAATTAACAATAGCTTTGCATGTAGATGAAGGACCCACTTTGGAATTTCATATAAAATACATGCCGAATGAGGCAGAGTTACGTGTTCATATTCTGCGATGTACTGTAAGTATTTTAATTGTAGTCTAAATGGCATAACAATTATTACACAGGGTTTACATGAGGTATCTAATGTATATGTAAAGATGTACATCATGTCTGGTCCAGGGAAGGTAAGTAAGTAATCAAATCAATTGAGTCAATGCAATTTTTAGTGCAAGAAGTTAAAAACTTCAATTGTACACAAAAGCTCAAAACCTGAATTTGATGAGTTACACACATTTACAGGACTTTCTCCAGTGGTAATAAACAAGAGAACTTTATTGTAAGATGTTTAGATGTTCTGATAGAGGTGGTTCTGGTGGTTATCAGTAGTTCTTTATTTAGTCTGGTAGTTGTAAACCATAGTCGCCTTGGAGTTAACAAGCAGGTTGGAGCTACTAAAGTTCCACTACGAAAGAGTAGACCCAATGAAGAAATATTCTTTAGGAAGCTATTAGAGTCAAGCTTACCAACTGTAAGTGGTACTCGTTCATAGGGCAACCATTTGGTTAACTGTTGTACATGTAGCCAAAATGGATGTGGTCATCAGAATTAGCCAACAGAGGTAGGATTTACCTAGGGATGGAATACTGCAGCACCAGGAAAGCTCTTGTTGTGGAGATCATTGAAGTTGCTGGATTGCTATCATACAAGTCAGACTCTCCAAATCCATATGTAAAATGGTACACTAATACTTACCTGTGTATATGTATACATGTTCATCACTGTGTGTCAAGCTACCTCATTACTGGTCAACGATCAACAGGCGGACAGTTAAAAAGGAAGACGAGAGTAGTGTACAAGACCACAGACCCTATCTTTAATGAAGTAGGAAATACCTGAGTACAAAGTACATGATTTGATTATATATATAATTATATTGCAAGGAAATTGAACTGCCAGTAAGACACAATGAGCTACATATGAAGAATCTTCATATATCTGTCTGGGACTGGAACCAGACGACAAGAAACATCAATATGGGTATGATTAGGGTCAAGTTTGATATATTGATGTGATCCTTCATATTTATAGGTGAGGTGTGGATCAATGATTGTGATCAAAGCTGGGAACAAATAATAGATACAGCTGATCTTCGAATCAGAACCTGGTACAACCTGACAAGTCCAAGTTCTTAATGCATTAGTGTGCATAGATAATAGGAAAATTATGACTCTTTAGCTAGTTTATTGAATATCATGACAATTACTGAGAAAATCATAACAAGGGTGATATCACAAGAGCCGAGGATGAGTGTATAACAATGATATCATCAAAGCACACGGAATATAAATCCCATTGTGTAGGAGTTTATGGATATTATAGTATAAAGTTTCTGTCGGTGTGCTCAAGATTTTGTCATTGTGTACTATCATAACTACTAGAGAAACACTGTGATACAGGCTATAACACTGCAAAAATGTGTTTCTTGAGATTTTGTGCATAACGAATTGTGAAATTTCCTTGAGTCAGAAATACCCAAACATGCATAATTCCTGTAGTAATGTAGATGTAATTAGGTAAGGAATTGTCAAAATTAATTTATTATTTGTAATTTATGTAAAGGAATGTGCAAAATTCCTTTCAGGAAAGTAGTAATGGACAATTTTACAAAGTAGGTATGATTCGGGGTTGGTGGAGTGGTGTCATGTGGCATGTAAGGGATAAAAAAGACTTGCAAGTGGTGAGTATTAGTCTCAGATGGAGACAGACGTTATCAAAAAAGTTGATTCTTTACCAGTGACTGCTGGGACTGATTGCCAGAGCAAAAATCAACAGACTGTTTCTTGACTTTAAAATTTAAACTATTGTATTGATATAATTATTGTCACTGTGTAAAGGATTAACCATTTTACTGTTAGGTGTTGAGTACTGTACTGGTGTGTTGATTGCAATGACATTTCCATGTTTGGCTATGGCCTTACTGGGCAATTGGAAACAGTGGAAATGGATACCAGAAATGGAAAACCGAAAGTCAAATTAGCATCTAAATGTACCCTAGCTATCCTTGTTTAGTAGCCACCTCTAAGACCACCTTCTTACAAAGACCACATTGTAATTACATCCCAAAGATGGTGTACTCATTGACCCTATAAATAAGACCACTTCATGGTCACCTTTTATAAGATCACCCTCTTTACAAAGTCCACCTCTTCACATTGTAGTTACAAACATCTGTTTCATGACTTCATCAAAACAGCTAGGTCATCTAAAAAGGCTAGACTCTTAAGCTCATCATCTCCTTATGAGACCCCATTTTCTTTTTACAGTGTACTAGCTACACTTCACTTATTTTTGTATGACACATTAATTCTGGTACAAAATTAACTAAGCGATACAGATATAGTAATGACATTGATCCCTTTCTATGAGTCATAAAATACTTGTTTGGAGCTCATCAAATATTACCATGTAAAGAGGTGGTCTTAATGAAAGGTGACCATGACATGGTCTAATCAGATCATTAAGTACACCTTAACTATCTTTAGAACCTAATGTAATTATGGTCTTTGTACAGTGGTGATCTTTCAGGGGTGAACACAAAGTAAGGGTATACAGTATATATTACTAAGACTTTACAGCACAAATGCTGTAGGACTCCTGGTCCTACAGCCTGTTCAAAGTCATTACAGAAAGTATGTTTTGAAAGGGTGGAGAAAACTCCATGATTGGACCTAGGCACCCTTGAACCTGCAGCAATCTGATTAACGCTCGAACGCTTACAGGAGTCTGCTTGTTAATTTCAAGTGTATGTATCCATAGGAACCTTAGAGAGTGACTATTATCCCAAAGTACCCCAAGTTGTTTATTTATCCATTTTCGTTTTCCGTTCCAGTTTCCATTTCCACTGTTTCCAATTGCCTCTATTTACTCCTTTGGTAAACAACACCATTCGTGGTTGTTATGATGTCATGAACTAGTGTGAGTGGCTCTGTCACAGGGTGATAACTTATTGCACGGTAGCAGTCACTCTGTCTAGCTGTATTGCAGTTATCACCCAGCATAGCACTTTGACACTCCCACACACTGCGATTTAATTTTGGTCAGTACCAAGGTCTACAATACAAGTCACAGTGCATCTAGTTAATGAAACCTTCTACCATATTATTTATGGTGAACCTAGCATGTAAACTATGTGCACCTTAAAAGTTGTAGTACAGTTTTGATTACAAGTGTGATAGGAGTACAAATATTATAGAATAGTAAACCAGTTAGGAAATAAAATAACAAAAATTGGTTGGGTAATTGGTTTATCCAGTAACTAGTAAATAGGACATCACTTTATAGGTACAGATGAAGGATTCAGTGTGTGACTAGTGCTAATGACAACTAGTTCTATAATGATGTATAAAAACTTTTCCACATGATTACTGTAAACAAAATGGTTTTGAAGCAGAGAAAACTGTAGGTGAGCAGTATAGGAAAATTAGGAGGAAAAATTTGTTACTATAGGAAATTTCCTGGGCTGCATTTATTTGTGTGATGGCTAGTTTGTTTGGAGGTAAAAATTTGTAGGCACTTTTCGGCTTCAAAACATTATACAGTTTGACATGATACAGAACTATGTAACTACCTGTATAACATTTGATAGACATGCATTTTCAAGTTTGACAAGTTTTCAAAATGAACAATATAAGAATCAAGTTAACACCATAAGTCAGGAAATTAGTAGGATACCAGCTTTACCTATATTCTCATCATGCATCTTTAGAACATCATCCTTTCATCAGCTCAACACACCTTTCTGTGTACAATACTTTGGTGCACAGTTCTACTGGGACATACATAACTTTTGTTAGTATATCTTGACATACACAAGGGGTACAGTAGTATTAGCTATGTTGTGGATATTCATTCTGCCAATATCAAAATTCACAGCAGTGTGATTCAGCATGATGGATCAATAACTGCACTCAGAAAGTAGACAGTTCACCTGCTACTGTACTCGTACACGTATTTGATAAAAACTGTTATATAAAGGTTTACTATATACTATATGACATGCCATTATTTGGGTATAGCAAATAAATATAATATATGCAGCTTCTTTAATAGAACGTACAAAATAAACAGGCTATATATCACAAGCATGTTCACAAGCTAATAGTCATGACTGGCATAGTACCAAATGCCATCACCACAGGTGGAAGATCAGCTAGACAAAAAAATACTACTAGTAAGCGTAGTCAGACATGCACACATGCACGCACGCACGCACACACACACACACCAAAGGGGTTGATCTAATGACCTCGTAAACTCTAATACATGATAGAGGTTAATCATGCATTGCTACCACTGTCTAACAGGTAATAATTCCATTAGCCTAGATGCTAATAATATATATGATTGTGCACAATGCAAACACTGTTGTTCACAACTCAAAATTCTAAGGTTCTAATATAAACATTTTCCACTGTTAAAGCTATGTAGTAATCATCACTAATTTTTGTGGCAAATACCAGTGAACGTCACTGATCAGTCAGTGATCTATATTGGAATTTGTCACAAAAAGTATTGAGTTGTTGTCATAGTAAATGCATGACACACCCTCTAATATGTACCTGTAAACTGATCGAGACACTGCAGATAATCCAAGTAGCTAGACTGATCATCAGGAGCAGGTGGTAGTGAGGTGAAGATGACACCTGCCGCACATAACAGATAACACAACACACCTAACACTTCAAAATCACACATACACTATGACAATTGAAAGTAATAGTTACTGCACAAGGAATTTGCCTGATATATATATATATATATGCACAAGCCCAGGGCCACAGGTCTAAGTCGTGTGCATAGATATCAGGTGAATCCCGAGTGGCCATGGTTAAAAGTAATATATCAATGTGTTCACCTAATAGGTGAAAAGATAGACCTACAATCAACCCACTAGTTTTATACAAAGGTATCTAAACATTGATCGTGGGATTAAAGCATGGGCTATGGTACTTGTGAAAAGTTATCATACACTATACATGGTTTGCGTAGAATACATGTCTTACTGTTACATAGTTTGAGTAAAGCAGTGAGTTAGCAATGGTACACTCCTTTGGATTGAATAGTATACTATCTCTTAGCAACCTAGTGACTTACTATTGATAGATAAACAGGCTTGCCAGCTCAGCTTTTGCTTTGATTGAATACAATAACTAAATAAATTGCACTATGGTCCATCATCCATTCAATTTTGTCCATTGGAATATTTTACATTTGCAAGAAAAGTTTAAAATGTAATTAGGCATCACAGCAGAGTTTATGATAATGTATGGTCACCATACTACATATCAATCACAGAACAACACTTACTGGCATTAGATGAATACTGTTTCATAAAATCATGAATCCCTATATAGAAGGGTAAGCTGCCTTGAGGCTGCAAGAAAAGTATACACAATGTACAATAACCTTCCATATTAGGAGACAAACAAGTGATCCACCCATTAATCATCCTACAAAACAATGTGCCCTTCCAGGGAGAACAGATCACATAGGACACTTCTAGACATCCACCAAATATGCTGGTAAGTATAGGAATGAATGCTTACAAAAACTCAACCACAAACCAGCCTCAAATTTCCATCACAACGGTTTGGCAGTATTGGTTGCAGTCAAGTAGTGATGTGCGATACATATCAATATATCACAATACTCTGGCTGTATCGTGATACCGATATCATGCTCGTGTATCGATAATTTAATTGCACAATCATGGAAATGTGAAGGCCTAATTTGTGCATTTAAACAGTGTAGCTTAGTTGTTTACCAGTTTCAATGACTCTTTAAGCTAGTTATATAACAGTGCAGTGGAGTAATAGCTGGTACTAAACCATGAAAAATTATCAGCCACTCATGCATTTTATATGAAAGTAAGTTTTACACTACAACAGTGTAGTAGGGTTGCATATCACTTTCCGGAACTCATTTAAACCACAGTGCTATGGGTATGAATTGAGTAATAGCTGGTACTTAGCTATGAAAATTTATTAGCAGCCCACACATTTAATAGCACTTAAGGAACTTTTAGAACGACATACCATATCACATATCACATTGCTTGGTACTACACAGCTGTTAGAAACAGATGCGCTCTTACAGCCATCTTGCACATCACTACCAAAAGTATTTTCAAAATACTTTGGATTACATATAGAAATAAAAAGTAATGAAACAAGAGAACGTGCCTACACCTGCAGCAATACTATTGCACGTTTAATTCCTACTCCAGTCACATAGCTTGTTAGTAGTATTAGCTACAACCAAGTAGGGATTAAATGTCCACTAGCATAGCTGGTGAGTTCTCCCGCTTCATTACTTTTTATGATCTCTACTCTATTTTAACTTCATAACATAAATAATGACTAGTGAGCCAGCGTATCAAAGGAAATAACAGTGCAAGACACTGCAAAAGTGTTTGTATACAACACTGATACAATGATAGCCTATTAAAATGTGCAAAAACAATACCTACATGCGTTCCTGTTTCCTATACTACCCAACAACTGTACCTATTTCATTGATCACCTCCCTTAAAAGATGTAGTAAAGCTACTACTCAGTTTAAGTACAAATGTTGGTGCTTTGAAACAGGTAGGGAGATACACGGTAAGAGAATACAGTTATAAAACCATCCGTCTGTCTGCATTCCATTTGAGTTCACGCACTTTCTTGCCAGCTGCTGCATGTATCGAAGCAGTTTTTTTGTGCCAAACAAAGCACTCATAATCTCAGAGTAAAATCTCTTTTAAATGAAGCTTCTACCTGCTGTTGTTTACAGTGCGTTGAATGCAAGGGTGCAGAGCATAGCAGTTAAAGCGAGCAATTTACCGGAATGAGATAATGGGTTCAATTCTCTGGTATGAGATAATGGGTTCAATTCTCCCTTTGTGCAGTTTTCTTCTTTTTTTTTTGCTTTAGTAACCTTTTGATGGCAGCTTTATCTGGTGTATTGCAAAGTTCTCTAATATTCTAAACCTCTTTTTTGGTGCTCCTTAACAGCTATGTAGACTTTTTCATGTAAAATTGTTAGCACTAGCTGTGTATCTTCAACCACCTGTTTCAAAACACTGCTCCATCGCTGAATCTCATGTTGAATGCATCAGCTTTAATCAAACGTCGCTTGGTGATTGACTCAGCTGGAACTTCAGCACGATATCATCAAAAGTAGTAAGGCTAAATCTATCTAATCCAAAACAGCCAAGCTGTAAAAAAAGAGTGCGGCCCTGAGAAAGGCTATGGTGAAAAAAGATGTGAAATCCAAGGTGGCGGCCAAGAAATGGCTGTGATGGTAGGTTAATGGTAAAAATTTTAATAACAACAATTCAAGTGAATTTTGTGCCAAGACCAAGCGGCACCAAATTCACTGAATTGTTGTTATTAAAATTTTTACCATTAACCTACCATCACAGCCATTTCTTGGCCGCCACCTTGGATTTCACATCTTTTTTCACCATAGCCTTTCTCAGGGCCGCACTCTTTTTTTACAGCTTGGCTGTTTTGGATTAGATTTCACTTCTTTTTGTATTTGTATACCCCAAAGCCGGCCTATGGCCTATGGCCGGCTTTAGGGCTTTTTAAACTGTCATTTTTTTCTTTACTACAGGAAGAAGAAAAGATGAAGCAGGGTGATTTCTTTGTAGCTGACCTCTCTGCAAGGTGATCCTTCTAGCTGATCCCTCTACCGGATGACTTGTTTGTAGCTGAACTCTCTACAGGGTGATTTGTTTGTAGCTGAACTCTCTACAAGGTAACTTCTTCTAGCTGATCTTTCTACAGGGTGATTTGTTTGTAGCTGAATTCTCTACAGGGCGATTTGTTTGCAGCTAAACTGCTGAACTCTCTACAGTGTAACTTCTTCTAGCTGAACTCTCTACGGGTGGCTTGTTTCTAGCTGATCTCTCTACAGGGTGACTTGCTTGTAGCTGAACTCTCTACAGGGTGATTTGTTTGTAGCTGAACTCTCTACAAGTTAACTTCTTTTAGCTGATCTTTCTACAGGGTGATTTGTTTGTAGCTGAATTCTCTACAGGGTGATTTGTTTGCAGCTAAACTGCTGAACTCTCTACAATGTAACTTATTCTAGCTGAACTCTCTACGGGTGGCTTGTTTCTAGCTGATCTCTCTACAGGGTAACTTGTTTGTAGCTGAACTCTTTACAGGGTGATTTGTTTGTAGCTGAACTCTCTACAAGTTAACTTCTTCTAGCTGATCTTTCTACAGGGTGATTTGTTTGTAGCTGAATTCTCTACAGGGCAATTTGTTTGCAGCTGAACTCTCTACATGGTAGTTTCTTTGTAGCTGAACTCTCTACAATGTAACTTCTTCTAGCTGAACTCTCTACATGGTGACTTGTTTGTAGCTGAATTCTGTACAGGGTGATTTGTTTGTAGCTGAACTCTCTACAAGGTAACTTCTTCTAGCTGACCTTTCTACAGGGTGATTTGTTTGTAGCTGAATCCTCTACAGGGCGATTTGTTTGCAGCTGAACTCTCTACATGGTAACTTCTTTGTAGCTGAACTCTCTACAATGTAACTTCTTCTAGCTGAACTCTCTATGGGTGGCTTGTTTCTAGCTGATCTCTCTACAGGGTGATTTGTTTGTAGCTGAACTCTCTACAAGGTAACTTCTTCTAGCTGAACTCTCTACGGGTGGCTTGTTTCTAGCTGATCTCTCTACAGGGTGATTTGTTTGTAGCTGAACTCTCTACAAGGTAACTTCTTCTAGCTGATCTTTCTACAGGGTGATTTGTTTGTAGCTGAATTCTCTACAGGGCGATTTGTTTGCAGCTGAACTCTCTACATGGTAGTTTCTTTGTAGCCGAACTCTCTACAGTGTAACTTCTTCTAGCTGAACTCTCTACGGGTGGCTTGTTTCTAGCTGATCTCTCTACAGGGTGACCTGTTTCTAGCTGAACTCTCTACGGGTGATTTGTTTGTAGCTGAACTCTCTACAAGGTAACTTCTTCTAGCTGATCTTTTTACAGGGTAATTTGTTTGTAGCTGAATTCTCTACAGGGCAATTTGTTTGCAGCTGAACTCTCTACATGGTAGTTTCTTTGTAACTGAACTCTCTAAAATGTAACTTCTTCTAGCTGAACTCTCTACAGGATTACTTGTTTCTAGCTTATCTCTCTACAGGGTGACTTGTTTCTAGCTGAACTCTCTACAGGGTGATTTGTTTGTAGCTGAACTCTCTACAAGGTAACTTCTTCTAGCTGATCTTTCTACAGGGTGATTTGTTTGTAGCTGAATTCTCTACAGGTGATTTGTTTGCAGCTGAACTCTTTTACATGGTGGTTTCTTTGTAGCTGAACTCTCTACAAAGTGACTTCTTCTAGCTGATCTATCTACAGGATGACTTGTTTCTAACTGAACTCTCTACAGTGTGATCTGTTCATAGCAGAACTTTCTACTGGGTGATTTGTTTGCAGCTAAACTCTTTGCATGACTGTTTCTTTGCAACTGAACTCTCTACAAGGTAACTTCTTCTAGCTGATCTCTCTACAGGATGACCTTTTTCTAACTGAACTCTCTACAGTGTGATCTGTTCATAGCGGAACTTTCTACTGGGTGATTTGTTTGCAGCTAAACTCTTTGCATGATTGTTTCTTTGTAACTGAACTCTCTACAAGGTGACTTCTTCTAGCTGATCTCTCTACAGGACGACTTGTTTCTAACTGAACTCTCTACAGTGTGATCTGTTCATAGCGGAACTTTTTACTGGGTGATTTGTTTGCAGCTAAACTCTTTGCATGATTGTTTCTTTGTAACTGAACTCTCTACAAGGTAACTTCTTCTAGCTGATCTCTCTACAGGGCAATTTGTTTGTAGCTGAATTCTCTACAGGGTGATTTATTTGAGCTGAACTCTCTACATGATGGCTTATTTGTAGCTGAACTCTCTATTAGGTACCTTCTTCTAGCTGATCTGACTACAGGGTGACTTGTTTGTAGCTGAATTCCCTACAGAATAACTTACAATGTAATATAACTGAGTAAATTATAAATGCAGCTGAATGCTTTATTAGGGTGACTGTTCTATTAGAGTATCTCTATCTCGCATTTGCTGCACCTAGTTGCCTTTCGAATCATAACTCAGTGATTTGTAATCCGATTCTTCTGTACTACTGCAAGGACTTTCTATGATGATTATTCCAGCTACATACTGATTTTCAGCTCGTTGCTCTAAGCAGTTTGCCTGGTAGATAAGAAAACTAATAGTTTTTTTATTCATAAAAATCGATCGCGTAATTTTGACACAGGTTGGGTTTCGTGTCATATCTCCATGGTCTTTATCCCGATTCCTTTCAAACCACAAAAAGGCACTCCTACGATGGTTGCTCCATCTACATATCAATTTTCGACTGATTCCTCCAAGGTGTTTACCCTGTAGGCGTGACAGACCTTCGACCTTATTTTACGCAAATAATCGGTCATAACTCCGTGAATTCCTACCAAAGTTGGTACGGAGATCCGCCTTAATGAGCCCTTTAAGTGTGCCAAATTTCAGCCCAATCCGAGCACGCATTCGTGTTTTATGGTGAAATTTGCGAAGTGTGCGAAATGAAGATGAAGAAAAAAACGAAGAAATTAAAACAAAATTTTGTTCGCTCGTATCTCGGAAATGGCTGGAGCGATTTTCTTCAAATTTGGTATGTAGACTATCCTAACTGGGCGGCACGTCTCCAGCAAATTTGGTTCCAATCGGATAAGGGATCACAGAGCTACATAGGTGTGAAAATTGCATTTTCTTTCTTCCTGTTAATATACTCACGGTGTGGCGCGCCGGCTTCTTGGGCCGATAGTGTGTCTTGATCTTCATTCCCATATTTTCAATTTTTTTTCTGTTATATTTGCTTTTTTCATGCTATCTTTTTCTCTAACTATACATGTGCAACTTTTCATGCAAGGCAATACTTTACTGTTTCAGTCAAAGCACCTACATTGTATTTTTCTATAATTACAGTGTAAGCGCTTTTGTAAGTAACATAAGTTGGCTGTAAGTAGCAAAAGGAGCAGGGTTGTGGTATTGTTTTAGTACATAAAAAGTTAATTGTTTTAGCACATAAAAGGTTCACATTGAAATGCTAATACCTAACTTTTTGCTTACAGAAATAGTGTTACTAAAGGATGATAAATTTTTGCACATAAGGAATGCACAGGTATCAGTCACAATTTTTACCATCTTACTTGAATGTGTATTATACTCAATTGAGAAACTCCTGCACTGTAGGGCAGGTACCAGTGCTGTAGAGTGCAGGTATTCCGATGCTACAGTAGAATTATTCCTTTGCATTGCCCAGTAAACTAATACATATATGGCCTGCATACTGCACTGTATGGCAGATACCAATGCTATGGTCATTTCTTTTGATGCCAGTAAGTTATGTATAGCCTAATACTATAGGACAGCACCATGTGTTTGCACCTGTATGTAGGTACAAACATTACTGCAGTTGGTATAGCTTAGCTTCGTGACAAGTAGTACTGCTGGAGTACCTGCATAATCAGTACAGCCGTATAGCTCATGTACTTTAAAAGTGATGCATGCTATGGGTCATACCTGGGCTGATGCTTAATACTTATGACTTTCAGTTAGTGTGAAAATGGTCCTGCACGTAGGTCCTGAAAATGGCCCTGCACGTAGGTCATATATATATATGTGACCGGATCTGCAAAAATCCAATGCAATCGCACATTTTTCGAATTCCTGTTTATCAAGTAGTTATAATCTACTTAGCCAAATGTACCCTCTGGCAAAGTTTCAGCCTCATATGCCAATAACTTTCGGAGTTACAGCCCTACAAAATAGAAACAACAGAAAGATCAGGAAAATATATTACAGGCGCTTACTAAACTGTTGTAACTTATGAACAGAGTGACGTACGGAGTTGCACTTTGCACTATCGTTTTTGCTATGAATAGGGGAATTGATTACTGGGTAAGTTTGTCCTTCTATCATCTTTCTTCACTGCATACAAAGGCAAAATTTGTGAAGAAAGATCGATCGTGTACGATTGCTTTGAAATGACGTAAACAAATGCCTAATAACTTCCATACCCTTGTAACGAAACAAAGATAATCGAGCCCCTCTTAAGTATGCAAACAAGATGATATCTAGGTTTTTATTGTTAGTCACTTCCTTCACTAAGACATGGGCATTGAAAAATCTATGGATTTTTTTCAAATATTTCACCCATTGTATTCAATGCTTTATACTGGAAATTTAGGCTTGCGTGATTGTATCAGGTTTTTGTAGATCCAGTCACATATATATGTACCACTTTCACACCTCAGATCAAAGGAAAGCCATTGCATATATATCACATATCGCACTGACTCAAAATGTTAATATACGCACTGCTACCAGTGCGTATATTTCGTTAAGGCAGTGTGTAACTTGAGACATTGCACACCTAATAGGAGTGCACACTATATCCAGAAATCATCAGATTTCTTTGATGTTATACTGTTTTTCTCTTCTCTTATACTGTAATAAGGAATCAAGCAAGCTGTGATTGTGGGATTGAATTCTGCCAAACAACCTGTGATTGTGGGATTCAATTTTAATACATCAACAGGGATAGTTTGTTTTTACTTTTGTAAATGTAGCAATTGAAGTAACATAATTAACACTAGTCTCTTAAAATTGCTATATTAGCAAAAATAAAATCAAACTACTGTTTGATGTATTAAAATTGAATCCCACAATCACAGTTTGTTTGACAAAATTGAATCCCACAATCACAGCTTACTTGGTTCCCTATATAAGAGAAGGATATAGCAACTAGAGAATCTGCCAATTAGGTGGGTCTACATGCTAAAGAAGAACATATTAGTTATACCATAGGTACTCGTGCTTTGCCTGTATATACGCACTCATACTCTAGTCAGGTTCACTATGTATTTTTGTTCGAATTTTATGGGGATTAGCAAACTTATACATTTTTGGAAAACTTAAAACATGTGAAATCTAAAATAAATGTTTACATTTGCACAGATTTCTGCAAGGTCAGCATTTTAAAATTTCAATGCGGTAGTCAATAAAGTAAGAAATTCCTGGTATATCAATTTTAATTTAGCATAAAAGTTCATTAATGGACTCAACGGATTCTCTGGTGACATTTTTCACATCCCTATTCATTAGAGGTGATAGTTAATCATGAATAATTAGAAATTTTTACAAAGAGAATAGAAGAGCATTCACTATGCTGCAATAACTCAGGAATAATTTTTAGCAAAAACAATTGAGGAATATTCCAGATTAATTGGATGAAATCTATATACAACTGGTGCAAAGTTTAAGTTTGGATTCCACTGAAACAGTTCAGGCCTAAAAACAGCACATAAGATTGAGTTACTCTAATAGAGCAGCAACATATTCCAATAAAGTAGTCAACTTTGAGTCCATATTTCTAATGTACAGTCACTTTTGTGAAATCCTAGCTAGTGTGCTTATGTTAGGCATAAATTTCAGGAGAATAGCTAATACTAGGTTTGAAAGAATAATTTTAATTTATATAAAATATTCTCCTTTAAAAGGTAACTTTGAAAATTAGCAATTTAGCAACTATGATTTCACCCTGACTAGATCCAAGAGCACTTTTGCACTAGTTGGTGGCATGCATTGACACAGTTAATTATGTCAAAGGTAACTTCGCTCAAAATTTATGGGCCTACATAATTATTATTAGAAAGTGAGAGCATGGAGATCAGTGAAAATCAATGCCTATACATTTATACAGATACCTACATGTTAGTCAATTAGCAGTTTGAAAATAACAGTCCATATGGTGCAAATTTCTCCATATGTCTGCGACCAGACATATATTTTGTTCTTCCTTTTGATGCAGTATATGCATGGGTTCACCAGTCATAATTATGTTACAAAAACAGTCCTACATTTAATCCCTATACTTCAGTCTAATACAGTAGTGAAAAAAGAGAGTATATGCTGCAGTGGACATTTAATCCCTAATTCAGTCATGGTTATAGACTGAATGAAGTATAGGGATTAAACGTCCACTAGGTGTATATGCAGATGTATAGGCAACCTCTCTTCTTTCACTAGTACTCTTCTTTCACTACCTCTTATATAGCAATTCCCTACTTTTTGATCCCTAATCCAACTTCAAAACTTTCACTTTTCCTTCTACAATCTTCATCTGTACCACACAAACACAGTTCTATGCAAGGTAAATTGTTGCAATAGCATTAGCATTTTAGCATGGAGCAGTTACTTGTAAGCCTGTCATTAAAAACATGTTGGCTAGATATTTTATTACTGTGCCAAATGCCCTTTTTCATTTTTGTCATCTTCTGGATAAGAATCATGTACTCCATCAACAATGGCTTATTTAAAGATGTGTGATATGCAATCATTCTGTCACTGGAAAGCAAATTTTCATTGGATTAACAGTTAGGTAACAGTGGATCCTATAATTTTCAAAGATTGTGTATCAATTTTAACTTGTCGGTGCATGTCTCTGGTGCATAAAATTGCTCTTGGTGAACAGGATAAATTCGCTGTTGCCAATTGTTTATGTGAAAAGGAAATTTCCCTTTTATGGGAGAGCTAATTCCAATTACTGTATTTTTAATATGAAAATTCTTTCAAGATTCATCTAGTAAGCACATTAGCAAAAAAAAAGGGCTAAAAAGTTGACTGCTTACAAGTGACTGCTTTATTAGAGTATCTAAATTTTCAGCTTTTTTTTAGGTTTGAACTTTTTTAGTAGAAGTCAAATTATACTTTGCACCAGTTATACCCAAATAATCCAGAATATTTGTTCACTCATTCATGATTCCTGCATTATTGCAGTATATCTTCTATTCCCTTCGTAAAAATTTTCAATTATTCATGATTAACTGTCTCACCTCTAATGAATAGAGGTGTAAAAATGTCACTATAGAGAACTAGAGAATTTGGTGAGTTCATTTATTAAATTTTACGTCAAAGTAAACTTGATATGTTAGAACTTTCTTATTTCATTAACTGTCACTTAGAAATTAAAAAAATGCTGATCTTGCAGGGATCTGTGCAAATGTAAACATTGATTTTCAGATTCCTCATGCTCTAAGCTTTCCAAAAGTGTATAGGTTTACTAATCCCCCATAAACTTTGAACGAAAGTGTTCTTTTTGACATAGTGAACCTGACTACTCGGGCCTACGGCCCTCGTGCTTGTGCGTATATATCAGGCAAAGCACTTGTACATGTGGCATAACTATTACATATACATAATATGTACCAAGACACACGGTAGTGTGTCATGCGGCCCAAGAAGCCAGCACGCCACACTACAGTATAGGAAGAAAAAAACATTTTCATGCATATGTAGCTCAGTGATCTCTTATCTGATCAGAACTAAATTTGCTACAGAAGTGCCTGCCAGGTAGGGGAGTCTACATACCATATTTGAAGGATATCATCCCAGCCATTTCCGAAATATCAGTAGCCAAAGTTTGGAGTTTTTTCTTCTTCAACTACTACTTCTTTTCGTACACTTTGCAAAATCTGCCATAAAATACAAACGCATACTCCGTTCAAGCTGAAATTTGGTACACTTAAAGGGCTCATTAAAGCAAATCTCCATACCACGTTTGGTGGGAATCCAATAAAAATCACAGAGTTATGACCAATTATTTGCATAAAATAAGATTGAGCTTCTGTGGACCGTGCTGTGATATATAACTGATATACTACAGCAAACTGTAGTATATAAGCAAGAGTTAAGAATAAGAGAGGAGAGCATCTAACGCTGTATAGTCCTGTAATAGATGATTGTGCAGAAGTTAAACGGCTTCCTTTCCATGTAATGTACAGACTGGCTAGTATATTTTTGCATTTAACCACAAAAACTATTCCAGACACAAGGGCGTGCATTCAATGTTGAAGAGCATTGCTCTGTTGTGTAAAGAAGCATGGCTGTTAACCTCGAACATAACTCTGGGGGAGCGCGTCTGAGAAACCGATAACACTGAACTGAAACTAGACGGAGTATCGCTTCAGATTTTCATTGCGTCGCCATGTTACCCTACCTCTGAGCATTCTTCAATTGAAGGAGCACTGTTCCCTGTACGTACCTGCTCAGTCTTTGGTTCAGTCTTCGAATATTCTCGAGGATTCATCACAGTGCGGCTAAACTAATTGCGGTAACGAAACGAACAAATACTAGAAGCTTATACGTTACACGGAAAAGAAGCCGTTTAACTTCTGCGCAATCATCTATTACAGGACTATACAGCGTTAGACACTCTCCTCTCTTATTATTAACTCTTGATATAAGTGATATACCAAGCTTTGTGGCTATGCTTACCATATATGGTGCAACTTCACAAATTCGAAATCCTTATATAAATGGTAAACAAATCTTTAATAACAAGCACCTAAATCAACCAAGAATTATTCACCTGAGCCCGTAGAAGGATTTTCGATGAACTCTTGTCTCTTTACTAATTGCGAGTAGATTGGCATGGCACCACTGAAGAGTCTAAAATGTCTGATCCATGGATTTCTACTGATTTCAATCTTCAACAGGTGCTGTTTCACAATCATTTCATCTACTGGGATGTAGAGTATAACAGTTATAACACAATACTCGGGATGTGACAAAAATATATGCAGTCGGGCCCTTGTGCATATTTTTGCTATATCCCTTGTAACCATGTTATACTTTGTATGTAATAGTTATACCACAGGCACGAGTGCTTTGCCTGATATATACGCACAAGCACAAGGGCCACAGGCCCAAGTGCAAGTGCCCGTGGTATAACTAATATGTAACCATCTCAGCAAAAACCCGACTTGTTCGCACAATTAAAAAAAATTTTTTTATCCACTCAGCAATATCAGCAGTGTCCAAGGAATGGACCACCACAGTTTCAGCCTTCTGTAGTGTGTAGTTTTGGAATTATAGCGATAGACAGTATGAAGAGCAAGATAATCAATTTGTACAGCTACTATACTGAAAATAAACTGCAGGCGCTTACATTCGCAGCCATAACTTCCATTTGGATTAGCCTACAATGTTGCAATCTGGCTTAAAACATTCACCATGGATCAGCACATCAGCCAAGGTATAGTATTATTCCTGTAGATACTTGCGCATATGGATATGAAGGAGGTTTGGTAGAAGAAACGATGACAATCTTGTTTACGTTTACCGCATCGTAAACAAACGCACGTGACACGCATACCGTTGGAGCTAGAGAAATGAAACAAAGATTTTCGAACTCTCCATGAACAGGCGAATAAGATGGTATATAGTTTTAATCGATTTGACTCTTCCTTCTTTGAGTACTGGCCCGATAAAAACTTGCATAATTTTTTTTGTAGCATGCGTAATTTTACGAATTATTTTTAAATTTTGTTTTTCTCAATACTCATCCTTGTGCGAACAAGTCGGGTTTTTGCTGAGACGGTCACATATGTTCTACTTTAAGCATGTAGATCCACCTAATTGGCAGAATCTCTAGTTTCTATACCCTTCTCTTATATAGGGAACCAAGTAAGCTGTGATTGTGGGATTCAATTTTGTCAAACAAACTGTGATTGTGGGATTCAATTTTAATACATCAAACAGTAGTTTGATTTTATTTTTTGCTAATATAGCAATTTTAAGAGACTAGTATTAATTATGTTACTTCAATTGCTACATTTACAAAAGTAAAAAACAATGTTGATGTATTAAAATTGAATCCCACAATCACAGGTTGTTTGGCAGAATTCAATCCCACAATCACAGCTTGCTTGATTCCTTATTACAGTATAAGAGAAGAGGAAAACAGTATAACATCAAAGAAATCTGATGATTTCTGGCAGTGTTGGGAGTAACGCATTACTTATGTAACGCATTACGTAATATTATTACTTTTGTGGTAACAAAGTAATATAACGAAATACGCTATAAAAACAGGTAATATAATGCAAGTTACTTTACTTACAAATGTAAAGCATTACCTAAGTAATATAGTTACTGTAACGAGTCTAATATTACATAATATTATTACTACAAGTAACGAAGTTACTGATCTCGTTAGTTATCCTCTGAGTAACGCCTAGCCACAACGAAGTAACGAGGCCTACTGAATGAAGCTTATTCACCAGCTTCTTACTTATAACCAAGATTTGCATATTGTCCAACAACGCAATCATGTCACGTGATAAGGTGGTAGTTTCACACGTGACAGCTTAAGGCTGTGGACACAAAGTAATATAATATGTAATATTATTACAGTTACTTTATTTTATGGGTAATATGTAACTGTAACTAAATAGTTCAGTTGCAAGTAATATGTAATATGTAACTAGTTACTTTTACAAAGTAACTTGCCCAACACTGATTTCTGGATATAGTGTGCACTCCTATTAGGTGTGCAATGTCTCAAGTTAAAGTGCATATATCTCGTTAAGGCAGTGTGTATATGCACTGCCTTAACGAGATATACAGTAGCAGTGTATATCTCGTTAACATTTTGAGTCAGTGTGATATGTGATATATATGCTGCGCACTCGAGTGAGAGTGCGTATATTTAGTCATATCCCTCGTAAGCGTGTTATAACTATAAAATGTACCACTTTCACACCTCAGATCAAAGGAAAACCAGTGCATATATATCACATATCTCACTGACTCAAAATGTTAATGAGATATACACTGCTACTGTATATCTCGAGAGCGCGCAGCGCTTGAGTGAGAGTGCGTATATTATATAGTTATACAACGGCCACGAGTGCTCTGCCTGATATAAACGCACGAGCCTGAGGGCCGTCAGGCCCGAAGGCAAGTGCGTTTATACAGGCAGAGCACGAGTGCACGTTGTATAACTGTTATGTACCATTCACCTAATAGGTGGGGAGAGTCTCACAAGACAGCTGTAACACTTATAAAGGCCAGGTTTCTAACATCGATTGTGGGTAACCAAGCCTGACGTTGCGATGACGTTCCCCCTGCAGTACTGCAGCCACCTGAGATATTGAAAGCTATACGCTATGGGTTATATCACTAACCTGCATTCGCTGTTCCACTCTCATCATGTAGTGCTCAGCATGCCAGCGTGCCATATAGACTAAGCACCAGACTAATCGCCATAGTGATTCTCTCGAGCAAAAAAAAAGCAGCTAAATAGACGGTTTAAGTAAACAAAACCTAACTACTAAATGATATTAGTCTAATTCTTACTATTCACACTGGCTAAACTCGAATCTGGTGGCATGACAAAACTGGTTACCACAATCGAACGTAAAGGTTAGTATTATTTAGAATATATTTGTTTTATTGAGTCATTGTCGAAGTGGACTATAGTTTAATCTGGGCTAAGATGGCACCAGACTAGTAAGGTGTATAAGTACGTTTATATATATGTAGACTAGAGTTGTGGCCACCCGCGTTGGCTTTTTCGATTGCCATTGGCTGCTTGTAAACATTATACGTATTGGTGACGTTATGGCCCACAATCGACCTTTACATGTCAGGCTATAAAAGAATTCGAGTGATCTGTGTAGTGTCTTTCCACCTATTAGGTGAGGTGTCGTAGTGGTCTTCGCCACCGACACTTGTGCTATGCTGCAGAAAACCGCAGCCGGTGCAATATCTGTATATTGCACTGCGGTCGGTGCATTATAACTTATAATGCACTCGTTGTGGTCTACAAAACCGCAACCAGTGCGTTATAAGTTATAATGCACTCGCTGCGGTCTGCAGCAGTGCAATATACAAATTATAGCACTGGCGGTGCCTTTGAACTGCCCACGCAGAGTGGTACATTTAGTCATATCCCGAGTAATCGTGTTATAACTGTTATATTCTACACCCCAGTAGATGAAAACGATTTTAGATAGTAAGTTATAGTGAAACAGCACCTCCTGGAGATGGAAATCAATAGAAATTCTTGATGGATCAGATGTTTTACACTTTTAACGGTGCCACGCCCACATAGTCGCGATTAGTGAGTTATCCACGAAGGAGACAAGAGTTCATTGAAACTTGTTCCAGCTCCTGAGGTGAATAATTGTTGGTTGATTTAGGTGCTTGTTATTAGAGACTTGTTTACCGTTTAGATAAGGATTTCCCGGAATGTGTGAAGTTATACCATATATGGTAAGCGTAGGTGTATCAGCTATATACCACAGTTTGCCGTGGTATATCAGTTATATACCACAGCGCGGCGCTTTTGATCTCAACCACAGATGTGGTATATATATACATCAGTGGCAGATACAAGGGGGTCAAGGGGGCTCTTGACTCCCTCCCACCTCCAAAAATTTTAGTATACCAATATCGAGATACCCTAATAAAACAGTCACAGTATTAGAGCAGTGTGAAGCAAACTATGTAAGGATTTTTGTGTACTTTATCGGTCATAAATGCATAGGTGGTGGGGTGGGCAGCTATTGTTAGCAGGCTGTAACATTTTTTTTGGTCTCACCTTACCAAACTAGACAATGTAGTGCTATTTCATTTTGACCCTCCTTTTTCAAAAGTCTGGATACGCCCCTGATATATATATATATATATATATATATATATATACGTAATAGTTATACCATGGCTGTGGGTGTATATGTCAGCAAAATCCCAAGCAGCCATGGTATAAGTGATATATATCACTTGGGGCGCACTCACCTAATAGGTGAAAGAACTAACGAGAACTCATCCCGTTTATTTTATACAATAGCATCTGAAGATCGATCATGGTTTTAATAGCGTAGGCTAATAGCCATCAAAACGTTCTCCATACATTAAAACGTCATTAATACGTTACTATGCTTCAACACACAATGTTAGAAAACTTGCAATTGTGGGGATGGAGTTTATATTGTTATCATTTTTGTACTAAGTTAAGCCAACTAACTTCGCTATTGGGACAGTAAGTAAGTTATTATATTAAGTTAAGTACTTAGGACTGTAAGTGACTAACCTACTTCAACGTAGCAGTAGTAGCTTTGCTGTTCCGTGGTCTGTTAAAAGGCTGATACGCGGTGGGTAGAAATACGCATCCACAATCGCCCAAACAATTAGTTTATGCCTTCATTAACCTTTAGTAACAACCAACTACCCTATCTTAACAAATGTGCTAAGCTTAGCAACTACTACAAAAACGAGTCCCACAATACAAAGCTCTATGTCGCTCAATATAATGAGTCAAAGCGCATCGATTCTTTGAACTGGCTGGGTATCAAAGTCATTGGCAAACTGCTTTCCCATGATATTGCCTGGGAAATATGCGAGTTAAACACTGAGCAGTGCCTTTGAACGCCCATGCTAAAGTGGTATATATATATATATGCACAACATAAAAATGGATAAAGGACCAGGATATAAGAAAAAAAAGTACATGAAATAGTTAACAAAATAAAGTTGTACCATTGAGGAATCAAACTTGTTAGAAAGTGAATGACCTAACCACCACTATACATACAGCATGGGTTAGAGTAAACCTGTCTATAAAGGCATGCATTTAAGTTACATGACAGAGCAAGGAGTGAAAAGTTTCATACAATAAGTGAGTTTGACTAATAGGAGGTTTGTAATGTGTGATGTGCTTTGACTATGTACAGAATAGCAGGTCAACAAAAATTGCTTTTTATGTAAAATTCGATATTAGCATTTCCACAAAGTATTTTTTTTACTTAGACTTTTACTTTTATTGAAGGTAATTTTTTCCACATAAAATGTCTCTGATTACTTCACCTCCAGTTAAAGTGCTTTTGGTGACATAATTTTGTTATGAAGGGATTCTTACTATTAACTTCTACCACAATAATGTGCAAAGTGGCATGCATACATGCACATTTGCTCAAACAGACTTGGAGATGACCACTATCAATGTTTATCACATTATTATTAGTCTATTAAGTTGCAAGATTTTGTGTTTTTACTTTGGCTGGTTTTTGCACTTTAAAGTTATTATAACGCTGCTTTTACCATTGCGTAAATTTCCTTGCTCTATAGCAACTGATGTTATACAGATTATATTGTAATGTTTGTACATTGTAGTGGTTTAGAAGCAGTAGATAGGTGCCTCCACAAATTTGGCGGTGAGGAGTCCTTAATGATAAACGTCACACACTATGATACTAACTAAAGACATGTATTATACCGGACTTTCAGGTTGACTACCAACAGTTCCATAGCCAGTTAAACTGTCGCCTCCAAGTGGTGACACCATCTGTACATAGCAATACAAACCACAATTATTGGCTAGTCCATAATTACACAAACACACCACACAATAGGCCCATACTCAGATATAGATTCCTTCTGTTCAGTACCTTTTCGTGAAATGACTTTTCTACTAGGATGAACAACAGAATTATAGTCATCATAAAATAGAGGGCACATCCCAGATATATAGTGTTTAGAATGCGTAAGCAACAATTTAAAGGCACCAATAAGTAATAAAATAAAGAAAATAATTTGTATGACCTATATATTGGTTAATAACATAGTACATACAAGGTGAATACATATATAGCATTGGAGGGGTAAGTCTACTTCATAGCAATCTAGTCTTATTGCATGTTTACTTGCAAGGATAGTGATGACTTATTCAGCACTGACAGTTTATAGATATTCTACAAAGTACATATTCTCAACTGCAAACAGTTTGCAATCATATTAAAGCCAAATAACTATTACACTTAGGTAGATTATTGGCTGTAATGTTTGGTCTACATGTTCATAGCCTTTATCTCTTATAAGGGAGATGAACGTACAGTACATTCAAGCAAGCAAGCAAGCAATGTGAATTCATCACAGCTATTTTCATACGATGGGGCTTGCTAAGGCTCCCCACCCCAAAAAAAAACAAAAACAACAACAACAACAACAACAACAACAACAACAACACATTTACTACTAAATAGTGTGATTCCATTTGAGAATGCATAACTACTCATTTGTTACTTTGAACTCTCATTAACATACACAGAAATGCCGCACAACTACATGCCTCAAAATTTGCTTGTATTCTCAGCTCCTTGAGCATATCATCAAAATATTTTCTCTCTTTATCAGCATTAGCTATCAATGACAGTATGGTAATAGACAAGCACATTACAAAAAATTGATACAAGATATGTACTAAATGCATGGCTACTGTGTTATTTTACTTCCAGTCCACAAAAGTGCAAAGGTGTATAGGAATCATAAACAAAAACAATCTTTAATTGTGACTGAATTTGACAAAACCCGGCTTCGACGCACAAAGCTTCGTTAGGAGATATGGCGATTTTAAGTAATCATTGTGTAATAGCTTCCCAGTGCCTACAGCTGTGCAAACACAATTTACACCAAGTATGCATCTATTTACTAGCTATCACTGAGTGGGTGTATACATTTCTGATACCCAAAATTAGCCCTGTTTTGGGCAGCTTTTCTCGAGTGGGTAATAATATCACAGGTGGTAGTAATAGGGTGGGAGGGTGGGGGCGGTGGGTGGGCTTAATATAGGGGTATAAAATGAAGCAAGAAGACAATTGGAATCCAGAGGCCAAGTTTGGGCTCTCCATGGCCCTCAAATCACTCCAAATTGACTGAGAACACTATTGGCGAGCTCTCTGTGAAGTCCCAGCTCACTACACACCATTATCACAAAGCCATGGCCATTCAATGGCACCAATCTTCCACTCGTGGCTTTGACAGGGTCGGAAGAAAGCTGCCACAGAAACCAGACTTGCCAGTCCTGAAGGAAGTACAGTGTGGAATATGATAGTGTATTAGGCCAGCAATCCATTTCTGGTAAAAAAGGAAGTTTGATTTTGTGTGTGTGGAAGCCTTGTTATGTGAAATCCGGTCACAATTACTGTTTTATCTCATAAAATTAGCGCATGACTAAAGTAGGGATTAAATTTGCACTTTTGGTGATCTTGTCTAAGCAATTATATTGTAGTGATTTACTGTAGTTTGTAAGATCCCTAATAGTTCCTTGGTAACTTTTTGTAACATTAGTGAACTTCTAAAACACCATACCACATCATAAGAAAGAAAGAACAGCACCAGACATATGAGGCTATCAGCAATCGTACGACAAAATGCAAACTCCTATACTAATTACGAATAAGCAAAGCAATCATTTTGATCAATTTTTGACTATGTATTGCCTTTTACACAGTTCTACATGGAAGAGAAGCTAGCCAAGATGTCTGTTTGAGGTATGGTATGGGAATTATCAATGACTTTCAATTTATTCTTACATGATAAACAACACACAAAGCCATGAATGTGCTACACAAGTTGGCACCTTGCATTATCAGCAAAAAAAGAGATACAAATGGCAGACAAAAGCAAAAAAAAAACACACACACACATTGGGTGGAAGTGATGTCTAATAGTGAAAAAAATCAAGCCCATCATAGCCTTACTGCCTTAGCCATTATTGAGTTACACTTGTCTGAATCAGTCATTCAACAGAAAATTACATTCTTTAAAAATTTCATAGCAACTCAATGGAATAGTTTTGGGTTACACTGAAGGAAATTATGCCTAACTAATACTGTCAAGACACAAAGGTATTGTAAGACTGGTTTCTGGTCAATAATTCTATGTGAAATGTATAGACCTTCATCATTCCTACTACACAGTACTAAATTATGTGTCTGTCTTTCAGATGTCACAGTTATCCCACTTCTTCATGCAAACCTTAATTTGCAGCTTTGTAGGCTAAATTTTGTAAGGCAACAACAATTAATCAATAGCTACATGTAAGCATGCAGTGTTACTCTGCTTCAACTATAAATATCAACCATAGATGTAAGTACAATCTGTATGTATGCATGTATGTATGCATGTATATACAGGGTGTGTATAGCGTGCATATGTATTAAAGTCACATATCCAAAGTCATGTCACCTTCCGAGTCCAAAGCACATTGTCTACCAATCATTTTGCCATTATGGAGTTAGCTACTAACAAGAATTATAGTAAATGCCACCTATCTAACACTGGGGTGCACCATTAAATGGTCAGTAATGAAAAAAGGGTCAATAAAGCTAATGTAGCTGAATTCCCAGTGTCACAAACTGGAGGAATGCAGAAATCCCTTCCGTGACTGTTCATAGCATCTTCAATGGAACTACTCCAACTTTACAAGTATATTGCTACATACTCCATCATGTGACTTCTTTGCTGCAGGTACAGCTTCCCAGACCTAAACACAAGCTCTCAGTTAACTAGAATATGGCTTCAAGGAATTAGCTTTCAGTATTGACAAATTAGCTGTGTTGTCTAGTCGATCAATTCCTTGACTATTCTATTGGAGCATAGTGACTGCTTTATTACGATGTTATCGTCACAGAGTGACTGCTCTATTAGAGTAGTTAGTCAGAGTGACTGCTCTGTTAGAGTATTTCAATTGATGCAGTGGAGAGTGATAACATGATGACCCGACCCAGTTCCTACTCTCCATTCCTGTTTCCCTAGCATTCTACTTACTCCATAAAGTAAGCTAGAATACAGTGACGATTGATTCAATATCATACCATACAGAATAACAACTAATATAACTTACTTTCTACGATGGTGAATATACGAAGTTTGGTATGTGATTTCCACTCTGGTACCATATGTAGAATAGTAGCCAACTGAAGTACTAACATGAATGTATTGTCACGAACTAGAACAACAACACACAAAAATAAAAATAAGAACAAATGGATACTCTGTAGATGCAGCACATCGTTTAACTTTAAATACTAGGCATACCAGAGTCACCAGGCTTGCTTTTAATTGGCCACACATCTGTGTAATAGGGGAACACTTTAGGGTAGTACAATTTAACTGATGGAGTGCATACCAATGTAAGGGTGATCCTGTAGTGAAGCTGCTTTGTCAAAGTTCTCAAAACTACACAAGTACAATAGTGACACAGTACACACTTCTTACACTTACTGTCTCATAATGCAAACATTTTTGCCCATCACCATGGCATCCTATTGAGAAGAATAAACAAGTTTTACAGATTAAATTAATTACACAAATCATTAATTATAACGCTTAAATGGAAGAAGTAACTCATTGGCAGTAGTTGGAAGTGTTGCTTAGTCACTAAGTTGGCTTAACGATATTTGTCCTCCTAATCCATGTTATATTTCTGGTAGTTTGGATAAGGGAAAGGTTCCACCTCTGGTTACCATAGTATGTATATACTTGTTCCTGAGAAAACAGCTAAAAAAGAAAGCAGGTTTTTACTCAATTTCAGCTAACTAGATCAATAGTGATGATGGTAAAGGTTCCAAGAGCAGATGTGTGGTCTAGATCCATCACAAATTCAGGAAAGCGGCACAGTACACTTTTAATGCATATGGTAAAGTGACATACATTTGAATGAAAAAATTCTTAGTGGGTCGAGCAGCACTACAAATGAGCCAAATTCCAAGTACTTGTGTAATTGCATCCATGACTCAGGTCAACATGTACATACACTATACCTCCAATCTCAGCTAAAAACAGGCTGGAAGGTGTGATAGGGTCCACACACCCAAATTTTAAAGGTTTCATGAAGTTGAAAAAAAATCTACTCTTCATTTTTGCTTGCATACATAGGGGACACATCCCCTTTCAACTTGAAGGGATAGGCTATTCCTGGTAGTCTACAAAGTGTTGCTTTTAGTTCTTAAATCCCTGTAGAACCTGAAGAGAAGGTGATGCACAAAGTTTGAACACACCTGTATTTCAGACCACCGGAAAAACCACAAAGTTCACCTGTTTGGAAGTTTAATACAGATTTCCTTTTGCTTTTTACATGCAAGCTGCTTTTACCATTAACAATTTTGCTCACATGGGTGCATACAGACAAACATAGATACTGTATTTCAGTAAATCAGGCGCACACTCATAGCTAGCCTTTGCTCCTGGCAAAGGAGTTGAGTTACCCTTCAGGTTATGCTATTGAGTAGGGTTATTACTAGTGACCAACACCACAGTTCTATGTATACCACTGTAATAGCTAAAAATACCTTGATGATATGTACATATTCTTCTGGCCTTAGAGGTTGACTATCCGCCTGCAGTGTAGCAACATTCTATTCATAAGTACACAACAGAATCAGTAACTTACAGAATTTCTTAACTCTGGAAGCCCATTAGATACCAACTGAAATTTCTCTACTGTAGAAAATAGCAAAACAATTAAACCTAACAATTTGCTACAAGACACTACAGAGAATGTATGTATGAAAATAAGCCAATAACTACAAGGATTACAAATAAAGCATGTGCAGCTTACAGTCACCAGTTCTGAAGATGTATCTCCACATCTTAGGTGTTTTCATCATGGACGCATAACATCTATCTAAGTTGGACACTGGTAGTGTGTTACAGTAGAATCCTGCATACATGAATATGGCATGATGGCAAAAATGGAACACGACACACAAAAGTACATCTAAAAATTTTCATTATAAAACTCAAGTTAAACAAAACCATGAAAAAAGAGCTGACAGACGAAAACAAAAGTACACCAGTGTAGAAGTTTAGATTTACATCATGCCTCTAGTACTTGTACTGACACTAGGTATTGCTACCCATTATCTTTAAGAATGAAGCAGGAACTGTACACATAATTTTTGGACTAGGTAGGCTTACCTGTGAAGTCAAATAGTTACACTGATGCGCTTCCATAATGTTTTCCATAGATTTACAGTACAGTGGACCCTCGGTTATCCAAACCCCTTTGTTCTCAGGCAATGATAAAAGTGTTTAGATAAGTGAATTGTTTGGATAACTGAAGCCCATACATTCATTTACAGAGCTCCATTGAAATACTCTAATAGAACATACACCTAAACTCAAAATATTCTAATAGAACAGTCATTTCCAATTTTGGATAAATGAGGGTACGGATAAATGAGGGTCGGATAACCAAGGGTATACTATACAACACAATACTTACCCATTGCTAGGGTGTTTGGCTTCATTCCGCCAAGTCCAGTGGTCTATAGTATAACAATACAAGTACATTCTATGTCAAGTAAATCATACAAGACTATCTAACCTACAAGCACATATATATGACATGTAAATATGAACGTGTACTCAATATACTTACAGTTAGTAAACTCTGAGCACCCTGTCTTACAGTGGAGGCAATTGTCAGCTCCACAAAAGCCTTCACTTTAGCAACATCAACCAAGTTCAGCCAAATTGGCAGTTGACGATGATGCATCTCTGTGGCCTCTAGGTCAAATGGTTTTACTATGACATGGCCCAATATATATAGGCCTCCCTGTGGAGTTCAAATAATATGTGTACATGTTAATCAATGTTGTATGTTGTGTTAACATACAGTACTCAAAGCTATTTTACAACAACTAATCATGCATATCATTAAACTTAGGAATACTAGGAAACATAGAAATAACATATTTAAAAATTAAAATGAAGCAAGGATCCAAGCGATAAAAAGCAGTGAAACAAGAGATGAATGGTGGTATTACAGCATAGCTCTGTGTGAAAATCCCTACATTGGCATGTTATAACAACTATTTTGTCCAATGCCAAAGTAGGGATTTTCTTATTATTATTTTATTATTATTAGCACTTTACAGTGACCAGCACTGAAGGTCTGACAGCAACATGTGCTGCAGCCTTAGGATTACCTAACCTAATTTCTTACAGAGCTATATGCTGTAATACCATCATTTATATCTCTTGCTTCACTACTTTTTATTGCTTGGATCCTACTTCATTTTAATATACCAGCTTGTTTGGCTTTTTGCCATAGCATACAACTACACACATGTGACTGTTCTATTAGGGTGACTGCTGTATTAGAGTATCTCGAGTCACCCTTTCACCTACCAGAGGGTGTGTCACTATTTCATATTTTCACTGTGTTAGCATTTCAAATACAGCCAGACAAATAATGAGGGTGTGTGGTCATTGTGATTGAGTAAATAGATAGTTAAGAGGAGGCTCAATTGTTATTGGGAGTTTGTAAAATGCGGAGTACGGAATAACGGAATAAGCAAAACTTATCTTTTGCAGATTGTACAAATAGTTATATGCTCTATAATAATCATACTTTATTTTCCTTGTAACAGCTTTGCATGGTACGCCACGTCGATGGATAAACAGCACCTGGGCGAACATTAAATGGGATGAGCACACAACCAATCATCCTAGAATGATCTATCTTCGCTAAACTATACTCCTTAGTTGATATAGCTACAAAATGCTAAGACCTAGTTGTATTCTTAGGTCAAACTAACTGCCCTTCATGTGCATATGACCGAATTTATTAGAGTATCACTATCGAGTTAGTGGAGTTCAGTAGGTAAGTCCAGTGGTTGTGTTGTCTTTAAATGGATTTCAAAACTCTTCAGGATCGATCAAGAATGTAGGTAAGTAAGTTTAGCTAAGGTAGATCATTCTAAGGTGATTGTTTGTGTGCTCGTCCCATTTTAATGCTCGCCCAGCTGCTGTTTATCCATTGCCGTGGTGTGTCATACAGAGCTGTTACAAGGTAAATAAAGTATAATTACTATAGAGAATCTAACTATTTGTACAATCTGCAAAAGATAAGTTTTGCTTATTCCGTTATTCCGCAATTCCGTAATCTGCATTTTACAAACTCCCACTGTTATTACTCAACCAAGATCATTAATATTAATAGGTGTGATCTCAAACCTATTGTGAAGTTACAGGTATCTACCAAGTGTATAGCTCTCTTAAATAATTTTGTGGTATCTAGATATGCTGCACAAGGAAAGTGTAGATATGAAGAATTAATGCATTGATATGGTTTCATTGTATGAAGAAGATGATGACCAGCCTGATTTAAGATGAAAGACAAGGGGCAAAGGGTATACACTCACCAGAACCCCAAAACGCACATCCCACTAGGGCAGGCAGGATGGATGGCAGATAAAATTTAAGTTTTGATGATTTTTATAAAATTCTACAATATACCCCAGCTTTTTCTGTATTTAATGCTGTATATATTTGATGTTAGATGGACTACTACTATTCTGTAAAGGTGATTTTTGTCACATAATGTCTCCATAGTATGTATGCGTTGAGCTGGATCCTCAAAAACATTTAATAACTCTCGGATGGAATTTCATACGATCTTGAAATTTGGCATATTTGTAGCACTGCTTGACCCACTAAAGATATTTCAAAATCATTTCGTTCAAATCCCTGACACAATATTTACGGCCAATAAAAATTTCCGCCATACAATTCCTATGGGGAAGCCATGAAAGCGCAGTGTCAATTACAACACTTTCCCAAACTTGTATTGCAGCCAAACCACACATGTCTGTTGTTGACATTTTGTCATCACCACTAATCACCTGGTTGGCTGAAATGTTAATTTCCTTGAGAAAAACCCACTTTTTTTATTTTTAGCTGTTTTTCAGGATCCAGCTCAACTTGTACATACTATAGGATGATTTTAAAGGTAGCATTTTTTAGGCAGTGCACGTCACTTTTGGGGTGAGTAAACTACCCTACTGTTTAATAAAACGTAGGAGGTCACCTACACCTGCAGATATACTTTTAACCCTTCCTTGGATTAAAAGTCTTTCAGGTGTAGGTGACCACCACTTTTTATTGACTAAATTAGTCAGAGTAAAGATATTTTCGTCTAAACAGCAAGTAAATGCATGCCCCAACCTCAGTTACTGAAAAGTGTAGTGGCAATTATGCTTTGTTTTCAGCTATGTTCAGCCCATTACACAGTGTAAATAACAGTGAAGAACAGTACGAAAAACACCTCTGCAATCAATCCAGTTACTATGGAAAATACAAAGAATTTTTATTCAAATGTAGGGAACACTATACTGTAAATCGACACCTTGATCTGTTAGCAAAGAGAAATAGAGGATAGATAGCCTTAGCCGTTGAGTTGTACTTGTCTGAAGGGATCAGGCAGGCAGTTTATTATTAGTCAGTAGAAAATTTCACTAAATAAATCTATTGGAAGGTCGTACTGAAGGCAATTTGGGGTTTGCTTATACCTAACCAATACTGCTAAGGTGCCATAAACGTATTGTGAAGCTGATTTATATATATATATATATATATATATAATTACATTTTTTTTTGTGTGAGGAAGTGCAAACCCCCATGATCCCTAATATATTACTTCACATACAAGTTCATACTTACTGTACCTTCTTCAAATCATTAGTGAAATCAATAAGAGGGTAGGAGCTCTTGGGATTTGCAACCAGTAAAAGAATCTGGGATGACATAACTACAATGACACTTGTACACATTAATAAGGAAGATATAGTTTACATAGCCACAATTATTGGATGTATAAACTCATTGAGTCATTGAGCATTCTACTAGAATATTCAGTGCAAATGACAATGAATAGATAAGTGGTTTATAGTCAGACATGGGACCAAGTACATTTGAAAGTACTTAAGTAAAGTACAAGTACTTTTGAATTTTCCAAGTATAAGTACAAGTACTCTGGCGACAATCAAGAGAGTACTTAAGTAAAGTACAAGTACATTTTGCTGTAGCAAAATGTACACTTATTCAGTGTATTGTAGTATGTAAGTGTACCTAGTGGGGTTGGTACTTTCAGGTTTTTGTCAACTATTCACTCTCTTAAACACTTAAAATGCACTAACTTTAGCAGCAACATTGTTCTTATTTGCCAGACTGTGTACAAACTACGTACAATGTTTGCAGTACTTACAAGTACTTAAGTACTCAAGTACATACAAGTACTTAGCAAAGTACTTGAGTATAAGTACAAGTACACTGGGGAAATCAAGGAAGTATTTAAGTAAAGTACAAGTACTTTCAAATCTGTACTTAAGTGTACTTAAGTATAAGTACTCATGTACTTGGCCCCATGTCTGTTTATAGTACAGGGGTGTATATCAGGAGCCTTGTATTTACATTACTGTTTGCAGACAAAATTAAGCATTCAACTTAACTCTTGAAACTAACACATCCTACTTATTAATTTTCAAAAAAACCATATTATAGATGATAAGGTACTTTATTTACACTAGCTACAACTCAGAATATTCTTAAAATAATAATAATCATTTCCGACATATTTTATGCATCCAAAACGACTCAAATGTCACTAATATTGTTTGCACGGATATTTCACTTTCCTATATGTAACACATACTTGAGGACGCCAAAATTTAACATGATCCTTCCTCACATCAAGTCGCAACAGAAACTTGCGGACCTAATCACCAGGTAAAAACAAATTCTAGCATTAGTATTACCACAAGTACAATACAAATTATATACAGAAACTTTCAATAAAAATGAATAATTATGTATCACTTATTTATTTTTGTACGCCTTACAATAAAATTGCGTACATCTAAATATTGATGCCTATTGCACCATATTTTAAATACAGCCTGTAGATTATTGACACATTGGTTGCTTTAAGAGTCAATTTATTATAATACTTGAGGAACTTTGAAAACAAAGGGAACAAAAACAGCTCCTTATCATTAGTTACACCTTTAGCTAGGGATGTAACCGTTTCAATGTTATACACAATGTAATTTTTACACAACCAGCCTTTTATAAAACCAGCGTTGCAACCATTTACATAGCCAGCCTCATGTTTCCCTTAATTTGATCATCATAATAAGTACATGCAGTTTCTTGAGTTATAGTATAAGGCATACAGTAGTGTCCCTACAGTCAACAATCGCATGACTGGTTCCTTAAAACTGTTTTACAAACAGATCACAAATAAACACGAGATTTATGTACAAATATTAACAATACTTTATATGAAATTTAATACAGAGCTTGCAATAGGTCAAAAGCAGTAACACGAATCTCTATCTCTCTGACTGTAACAGTGTATGAATCACCACAGCAGTAACAGTTTGACCTAAGTGTACGTAACGAACTCTTGTGTGTCATAGTGCAATGCAATATGTAGAAAAACATTGTTAAAAATTTGTAATAAAAAGCAACTGATAAATACAGTACTCTTAATGTGTGTATATACGTACATATTCTATAAATCTGTAAAATATGGCTGGTTGATTATTATAAAATTATTAGTGTAAGTGTAAAGGTACACATAGTGGAGAAAGAACAGTGTAGTTGCCTGGACATATAGTACATCAAGGTACACAACAAACACACACACATATGTACCTGTACATACCTGGTAATATATCAGACCCTGAGACACATCACCCCATGGTGTAGCAGGACCCCGAAAAAGCAAATATACAAAGATGACAACCATCAGAGCTAGCATGAATAAAATTGATTATAATGTCACGTGTCATATATACAAGCATGGTAATTTACATGTTGTATGAATGGAAGTTAACTACATCAAAATTTTCTGCAAAACTACTACCATGGAATTCCAGTGTACAGTACATAACTCACAAATTGCAATTGCTGCATAAAGAGGATCAATAAAGAACATTAGTACAACACACCCAAGGGTTCCAACAGCAGCTACATGTATTAGATAGATAATAAATAGATTACTGCAGTATGCACTCACCAGTGGTACGAGAATACATATGAAACGTGGGTCTAAAATTGGGAGCGGATGCTAGTTTAAGAGCAAAGCAGGCAAGATTGACAACTCCATAAGATAGGAGAAAGAACATTGTTACTAGTGGAGCAATTGTATTGAGACTGCCAATCAACAATATGCACTAGAGTACAAAATATAGAGGGATAAAAACATACACAGCAACTACTCAAAGTAAACAATTATTTTATTATTTTTTATTATTAACACTTTACAGTGACCAGCACTGAAGGTCTACAACAACATGTGCTGCAGCCTTAGGATTACCTAACCTAGTTTCAAGGACTTAGACTTAATGACTTATACAGTAGCTGGATTACAAACTAGATAATGTCACAGTTTATCATACAGTACTGTACATTAGGGATCACAGAGGTTTGAGTGTTTCTGGCCAAAAATATCACCCAAAAACCAGCTTCATACCATCCTGGTGCCTTGACAGTATTGGTTAGGTATAACCAAGTCCAAAAGTGCCTTCAGTACAACAAAATAAATTGCTACGAAATTAAACAATTTTCTAATAACTAACTGCCTGATGCCTTCAGGCAAGCATTATTTGATAATGACTAAGGCTATGGGCTTGTTGTGTTTTTCACCATTTGACGTTGTTTTGTCCCAAGACATGCTTTTTGGCTTACCGCAGTACATACAAAGCACACATCATGGACTTACCTTTGTCCCCCTTTGTGTCCCACTTCTTTTTAAGGTGTCGATTCATGTAGTACAATGGCTTTTTCTATGTTTGTAAATGAGAATAGTCCATATTTTCTGTGGTGACTGGATTGATTGCAGAGGCACTTCTCCTACTGTTCTTTGTTTGTAAAACTGTCAAACAGGCTGAACATAGCTGAAAGTGAAGCGTAATGGCCACATCATAGGCCACTTCAATAATTGATAGTTGGAGCACGTGAATTGTCTGTACTATTTCGTGGTGACTGGACTGATTGCAGATCGAGGCACTTCTCCTACTGTTCTTCATTTGTAGTGCTGTATAATGGGCTGAACACAAAGTAAAATGGCCACTTCATTTTCAAGTCACAATAATTGATAGCTGGGGCACACATTCAGATAATTCTAGCTCAATCCTTTCTTTTGATGCGGTATGCAAGGGTTCACCAGTCATAATAATGTTACAAAATAAGTAAAAATTAAGAATATTAAGTTTGATTAGGGATCACAGAAAAGTAGGGAAACAAGGGAGGTCGCCCACACCTGCAGATATATTAGCAGACATTTAATCCCTAATTCAGTCATGCAGTCAAAGGGACAAAATGTCCGCTGGTATATTTGCAGGTATAGGCGACCTCCCTTAAGCTTGTTTCCCTACTTTTTTCTATGATACTTAATTGAACTTAAAAAATCTTAATTTTTCTTTGCACTTGTCATTAATAAGGACAACACCATTCATAATACCCAGACAGTCAGAGCAAATGTGAGAATTCAAAATAACAGTGAGCAGGTAGCACTGAAAACTGCTGAAGGCTGGTTAAACGAGAATAATGCCAAAAGCATTTAATGTTTATATAAGAGATATAAATAAATCAAGTGCTTTTCCTAGCTATCAATAGTCATTAAGGAACAAAGTTCAACAAACACATAAAATACACTATATCATCCTTGGTTTCTGGTCCTTAGTTATCTGATAATCCAAACTAAGTATTTTGTCACTAGTATGTGTTCTATTACAGTATGTGTATACTCTAATGAACATAAGTCTGCATATAAATCAATGAACCTTATCTGAACAAATTCACTTATTTGAATACTATTGTCTAATTTTAGGAATAATGGTGTTGAGAATCCACCTGTGTCGAGAATCCACCTGTTCGTATATGTGACCAGATTTGCGAAAAGGGTTTCCACACACATCTACTTTACCAACTTTGTGATTGAAAAAAGCTCTTGCCTTGAAAGTTGGTCAGTAGTGAGCACCAACACAGCTTGCTTAAAAATTGCTGGCTAATATGTTTCTTGAACACATAAGTTGTGGTCTTCTGAGTTCATAGAATTGGATGTGTGTGGAAGATCCCTTTTCACACATCCGGTTGCATATTTGAATGAAAATATTTTGTTAGCTGAATTCTTGTCTCACTGACCCTTGAAAAATAAGTACCAGACACACATGAAATCGGTGGATGTACTGCAAACTCTTTAAGTGATTTAATTAGTCCAGGTTGGGTTACAGATTAAGTAATTGTACCGTAGCTGTAAGGGATTTGCTGATATATACCTAAAACATGAGGGCCTGTAGCCCTCAGCTTTTGGGAGAATCTCGTATCAGTGATATACATATAGTGTATATATCATCACTTGGGTGTGCTCACTAAATAGATGAAAGAACTAGCAAACACTTACCCTGTTTGTTTTATAGACTAGCATGCAATGATAACTTGTGGTTTTCAAAAGTGCAGGCTAATGACCTTTTCTTCTGTATTTGTGTGTTTGTTTTTCTGGGGAGCACCTAGTGCACGTATTTAGCTAATCCTTTTGTGCAACCTAATAAAAAATATCCCACAGAATGTTATTGATACATTTTTACATTGTGATACATCATGCTACGTATTATATTAACATTTGTGGGATTGAAATTTAAAAGTGTAATAATTTTTGTAAGCCTGCTAACTTTGTTACTAGGGCAGAAATCCCTCAATTCAAAAGGACGAATGGAGTATTACATAATTACAATTTTGTAAAAGAGAGGGATTTTGTGATTACGTTTTCACCCAATGATCCCTTCTTGTTTCATAGCTTTTTTTTCAACAATCCCTATTCATGTAATTTTCATAATAGTTTTGTTTCACAAATGTACAACAACTTTTCATGATAAAAATTATACAGCCATGCTCTCTTGAGCCCTTCAGCAGTGTCCATAAACCTGTACTTTACAGTAAATGTCTTCCCATGTGTGGATAAACATGTCACCCACAAACACATCAGAAATCTCCAGACAGTTGGTCAGAGGTTTTAACAGTCTAATTTGTTCAGCCACTGCATTTGGTAAATCCTACAACTTACGTACACCACACCTATTGTACTTCATTAACAAAATTATTTACATCCCATTTAAATCATGTCATTAATTTATTGCACAAAACCGTATTTCAATTCATTCACCAATCCATACAGTACGACTTGCCTGTACAAAGAGCCATGAGAGCAATACGGAAAATAAAGGCTCTTTGTTCTTCCCAACTGTCTTGGTAAAGATATGCAGGATACCTCCTGCGAACATGTAACAGTTAAGTTTAGTTCCAGATGATCAGTAGCTCACCAAACAGTCTGTCTTTTGCTAACGCCTGCAATATCCTTGATGCACCTAAGGAAACAGTTTGTAGCATCCGAAGTTTTACAATACCTGCATTATGGCTATTATTATGAGTTACAAAAACAACTTAGGAGGTAACCATGATATGTACTAGCAGAAACCTGTGATTGTACTAGCAGGAGCCCGTGAGCACCTTAAGGGCTCTCAGTACTTGATTGTTATAATCCATTGCATATATCACTTTACCAATGAGAGTACTCAGTGCAGCAGAAAGTGTAGCAGCAAAAACTCCAATAGTAATAAACTCCTTCCTCAGATTGATCAACTGCAAGAAGTTGTAGTTGTTGACAAGTAATGACCGTGAACAGGTGCTGGCTGCAAATGAGACTGTGAAAGACAAAATTTACTATAATAAAAATGTTCAATTATTCACGCAAGTGTATATAGTCAAATATATTTATTTAGTTATTTATTCTTTATGTTTTAAACAGTGCTGTGCATGTGTATGCATAAGGGAGATGTGTCGAATGCAGCATGAGCTAAAGTTGAGGGCTGTATTAGTCTGGATATAAAGAGAATTTTTTGATTTACCATGTCAAGCACATGATCAGCAGTGTTATCCATGAAGTTGTTATGATGCTTGTGTACACAAAAAATGTAGCAGTCTTGCTACTCAGCTATGCAGTAGATTAAATAAGGGGTATGTTTGCTTTCTAGGGAGCTAGATTGCTTGGCCCGTTGCAATTATTTAATAGTCCAGTTTAGGTGGTACCTGATATATACTACCAGGGATGTGCCTAAATATGAAAAGTGTTGATACAGAAAATTTACACCTTGGTATCGTTTCCTAGCATGAAGTGATGACCATCTAACTGAAAATAAATGGAATGGCGAAGCGCAGAAGGCAGACATTCATCAGAACCACAAAAGGCATATTTCACCCATGAATTTGTTGTCGTGTTATATAGTGGTGGCTGTGCACTGTTTGTTTGGCCTCTACCCTTGTGACTATGGTCAAGCAGGCAGGCAAGCTGGCAAACCAAAAGTCAAGTTTTAGCAATTCTTTTAAAATTCAATACTCGGCTACTTGTAAGTGTTTCCTTGTTTATTGGATGTTGAGTGGAGTAAAACTAGTGATTTTCATTGTGTATGCTATTTCTATGATGGTTTTTGATGTGGCAGTTTGAGTAGTGCCTGTCACTTTAGGGGGAAACCCTACTAAACAGTACTACCATACTACTTGACCAGTTAGACCAACGCATTAAGTCTCCACAGGCTGATTACCGCCAGAATAGCAGTTGGATATTGCTGTAAACTACACGGGTTTGGCTGAGTATTTACACAACTACACAACACAACAATCTGCACACAAAGTATGCATAGCATAGCATACACAACACAGACTATTAACACACTAAACTAACACAGTAGCACGTAAATGACAAATGTAATGGCACAAGCCAGTAATGTTCCAGTAGGGATGGCTACACTAGGGTTCTTCAGATCACCTGAAATGTTTGCTCCAGCTACAGAAGAAAATTATAAACACAATGCAATAGAACAAAAGGAAGTTAAAGTAAAACTGCCTCAACTAGTGAATTTAAAATCGAAGTAGAATTTCAACGATAAAAAGTAGTGAAACAAGAGGTATGAATGATGGTATATAACAAAGCTGTGTGGGCTACATTGTCAACCTACCATCATCTGTTCAAATCTATGCCAAAATGGGGGTACCACTGTATGCTGTATGTAAAAACTACCATCAATTGTTTCACTAGTTATCAGTGGAACCCCACTTCATTTTTAACTTGATGACTAGTCAGATACTCATTAGACCCAGACAAAGGCACATCCATGATGGTTTTTAACAGCAGCATTTTGGTGGGCATCATTCATGAGGAGCACTGTTTAGTGGTACAAAGCCATACTTGAGCAACAACCAGGATATATTACAGGTAATGTTCTTTAGAATTACATAAATACATGCTAACAGAGAATTCATGCACTTGATACTAGTACAAGTTACAAAGTATTACAGTGGCAAATGTACATCATTTACAACAAGAATATGGCATACATATCCCACTAACCAGTTATGCCAGTGCAGCCATTGAACAGAATGGCAAAAACTGTGGCAAATGACATCTTATCATTGCAGTTATTGGTATAATCCACTGTATAGTGTCCCTATGTATTAAGTAGATAGAATACATTTATTATTAGGACACACGATAGTGTGTCATGTGGCCAAGTACAGCTAGTGTGGACACACAACAGACAAGACTTAGTGTGTATTTTACAGGAACCAAGAAAACACTGTTTCCACACATTCGTAGTATAGTGCTTGAACGGAAATTAACCAGTTTTGCTGTGGAAACTCCATCAGGATAGGGCACCGCATATTCCAGATTTGAATCTACCCAGCCATCATTGAGATATGGAATCTACCCAGCCATCATTGAGATATGTGCCTTCAAAATTCATCTTATTTTCTTCATATTTTTCTCCATCTTCTCCATCTTTTTCTTCTTTTCACTCCACTCACTATAACTCATGCATGCTATAGTCAATTGACTTCAAATTTGGAGGACAGTAAGAGCATAGTGCAGCACATTTACAGTCCAATTTTCATATGTGAACGGACCTGCAAAACCCCAACATAATGATGCATTTTTCAAATTCTTTATTATAATCTACTTAGCCAAGTGCATGCTCTGGCCACATTTCAGCCTTGTAAGCCAACAACTTTTGGAGTTACAGCCCTACAAAGTAGCAGCAACAGAAAGATCGATTTGTACAGCAAGTATTGGGAAAATAAATTACAGTTGCTTACAAAAACGACTGTAACTTACAAACGCAATGCAACACACAGTTGCAATTTGCACCATCGCGTTCACCATGAATAGGGGAGTCCATTACATGGTGAGTTTTTTCTCCTACTACCTTTCTTCACTACATACAGAGACTAAATCAGTGAAGGAAAATCAATCACGTATGACCGCTTTGACATGACGTAAACAAACGCCCATAACTCACGTATCCTTTAGGCTACTGCTACAAAACAAAGATTTTCGAACTCCTCTTGAGTAGGCGAATAAGATGGTACCCATGTTTTTATCATTGCACTCTTTCTTCATAAAGAAAAAAGCGTTTTTAAAAAATTACGATTTTTTTTTCATTTACGCAAATATTTTATGCAATGCAATCAATGGCCTATATTGAAAATTTAGGCTTGTGCCATTATGTTGGGTTTTCGCAGATCTGGTCACATATACATCAAACTAAGAACAACGGAATTATGCACGATTTTGAAAATTGTAAAAGTAATTTGTTGTCATGCCTACAGACTACAGGGCAATCAGCTTGACGGAACATCTTGAAAATCGGTCTGTACATGAAGTTACTATTGTAGTGCAAACCTTTTGTGGTTTGAAAGTACTGAGAGTATTAGCTAAGGAGATATAAAGCAAAACCAAATATGTGAAAAAAAAGTACGATTGAGATACTCTAATAGAACAGTCACTGAGAAGTTAAAAAAAAAAAAAAAACATGCACAAGAAATGTCGAAAAAATATTCTACAGGTTTCGAACCAGGAATCTCCACACCTAAGCCCTTTACCACTCTGCCACTGTTGTCAGTTGCTCATCTCACCTTATAAATGCTATTTCAGTAATTGGTAGTTGGGGCATGTATTTAGACAAAAACAATAAGCTTGGTGCTATTCTTTCTGTTCTAATGTGGTATGTGTGCGTTCACCAGTCATAGCAATGTTTCAAAATAAGTTAAAAATTTAAGTTCAATTAGATTACAACAAGTTTGATACTGAAATTTGATTGGCTGAAAACATGGTCTCTAAATCTCGTAGAGCCACGCTCATGTCCAATAGAGACCACGCTCTGAGACGATACGAAACATGGATAATTATGCACCTGTAACATTGGCAACACACAGGCAGGCATTTAAATGGCTAGTAACAGCGTACCAAATTTGAGGGATGTGTAGTGGGCTTGTTTGTACTAATCAACACTACATTACTTGATTAAAAGCAGCTGTCAAGGCACAACAGCAACAATGAGTTGTAGTCCAGTCGCTCGAGTCCAGTACTTCGAAACTTGCACACGCCTGTAACATTGGCAATGTATGGGCGTTTAAACAGGTAGCAACAGCCACATACCGCAATGTAGGGAGGTGTAGAGGGCTTGTTTCCAGTCATTAGCCATACATTTCTCGTTTACAAGCAGCTGTCAACACAAGGTACAATAACGAGTTGTAGTCTAAATAAGTTAGAGGTCAAGAACCACTGGGTTCTTGACGTCCAACTATTATTTAGGGATTATAGAAACAAAAAATTATTATCTTTAGTGTAGGTGACCTCCTTTGTTTCACTACTTTTTTATTTTCCCTAACTGAACTTAAAATTCTTAATTTTTCTTTATACTTGTACAGTATCACCCACACAACACTCAAATTGTTCAAACTATAGGTGCCCAATTGAATATCTTTATCTAAGAAACAGTTGATATTTGTTATAGTTTAGATACAGTTGATATTTGTTATAGCTTATTTCATTCCAAAGTTATGCTGAACTAAAAATTCATATAAATTTGACCACCCACACAATTACTTAGATTGCATTCATATTGGTTTGTAGTTCAATATAGGATATCGATCTAGGCATGCTTGGGACATAGAGTGGAAAGAAATTTCATACCCTCCAATCTTGAAGTACATCATTCGACAAAGGTCATAACTCTTCTATTGTCAATTCAAACCTAAATCTTGGGTTATAATTTGTTTCTAAAATATTATAGTTTCTTAAACTCTGTAATTGTGAAGCATATACATGCCATTAGTTACGTTAATTGCTGTAAGGATCTGCAAAATATTTTAGGCTCTCTGAAGGCCCTTAGCTAGTTATACAACCAATAAATTTAACCATAGCATGTGTAAAAGCCAAAAACTTGTAGCCCAGTCGAGTAAATAGTAACACCAGGAGACTTACTATACAACATAGAATCAGTAATCATTGCTTACCCACAAGTTTTCTTGTAGTGTTTGAAAACTCCATGCTGTGTAAGTAATGTTGACAGTGCTACTATCTGACTTGTTCAACTAAAATATAATATGGCAATGGCAACAAAATTTGCATACAGTGTAAGTATATGCATTACACCCTGCATGGTATGATGTCAGTTACAACATGACTACCAGGGATTTATTTATGAAAGTTGATGACTACTCTGCTATGTCTAGGTTTAGGTAAAGGCACAAAGGTGGACATGGAAACAGACACAGACTTGGACATTTTCAAATACACTTTACATTTATATAACAGTTAATTTCATTTTTAACATTGTTCTGTGCAGCACTCTTCACTTCTAAACCTAGTCGTCATCTTCACATAGCACTTGTTCATTTCATCAGTGCATATGTGGAGGATAGGCTAGCACGCTAAACAGTACTACAGACCATAATACTGTTATACATGCCCTAGAAATCTAATGCGGAGTCATAGATTCAGCTGGCATGCCTCAACGTAATCTTGCAGGCCAGGCCTTTAGAGTATCATATCACTTGGATATAAGCACCTGCCCCTTACACTGAAAGCCATGAGTTCCTGGATCTGGCCTGCAAGACTAAGTTAGGGTATACTAGTGTATTTTCTGTCAGTTGAATGCTATGAATTAGATAGAAAATAAACTCTCGCATGAATACTATTGGTAGTTACGTGAGCCTCTCTCATGTGACGAGAGGTTTATAAGGTTTAGTAAGGTGTGATATTTCATTCTACACCATGTGTTTAGACAGTGGGTACTGTTCTTTTCAATTGTCCTACTTGCCGTAACGATGTCGTTAGGAGATGAGCAGTTTACACAGCTGATGAATGCCCTCACGGCTACCAAGGAGGGCACTGAAGCACTTTTTTCAGCTAGGCTGGACAAGCTCCAGTGGGAGGTTGAAGCAAGCCAAGCCACCAGTTGTCAGGAGGTGTAGCAAAGATGCAAGAAGGCTTACCAATTTAAGAAGGGAAATGAGGCCCAATTTACCTTCAATACAACTGTGGAGGACCACATCGATGCAGCAAAGAAGCCTCTGGCGAAGACAACCCCTAGCAAGGAGGCCGACAAGAACACCCTGGAAAAGGCTACTGCTGAGCTGGACCAGGATAAGGAAGTTATCTGAGTCCGACAAAGCACATCCGCATTGTGGATTGTTCAGACTGGGTGGGAGGTGGTAACGAAATATGAAACCGATGAACTGGTCGACAACTCGGAGGATGAGAGGAAGCTGTATAGGACCAAGAAAGAAAGATACAGCAAAAAGAGAAAGGTCATAGCAGACAACGCTTTACAAAAACATGGTAGGGCAGAGGTGGTCAGTAGAGCTGTGGTGCCAGTGGACATGCAACCCAGAGCACCACCCCCCAAGGCAAGGCTACTAGGCTCCTGTTACTCTTGTGGTGTGGTGAGTATGGCTATTTGGCAAAGACAAACCTCAACGTCCATATCCTTTTAGTAGTGTAGTTTATAAATAATTCATGTGATGTGTGCTACAAAGGGTTAGATCAGTCTGGTAAAATAGAATGGCCAAGAGAGCCTAGGGTTGAAAAGGGAGTTACACAGGTGTACAGCACTGGGTAGAGCTAAAAGCTGGAATGGAATGGAACAGAACCAATTGGGACACACATGTAGTAGAAAAACCGTTTTAAACAGATTTTGCACCGTTTTCAACTGCCACACAGAGACTAGAATTGTGCTAGAGTTAGTTTCCTTCTACTTATAGACATGCTAGAAATCACACTCTCAAAGTTTCTATTTAATGCCTGCTACGTGGCATATTGTGTCCTTACCAATCCATCAAATTCTGTTTAATCCTGATGTAGAATTACTTCCTTAACTACTGTAGTATTTCATGTTCTAGTTGTGTTCAAGGCTTTAGTAACAGTGCCAACATTGGCAATGATTTACGAGAGTTAACCAGTATATGATAGTGGCTGTGAATTATATGTTTACAATACAATAGTTTAGCAAGTTAAATGATTGTTTTTCAGCATAGGTGATTGCAAAATGCATTCTTGCAGTGGGCATTAAATAGAAACTTCGAGTGAGCGATTTCTAGTATGCCTACAAGTAGAAGAAAACTAACTTTAGCACAATTCTTTTCTAGTTGCTATGTGACAGTTGGAAACGGTGTACAATCTGCAAAAACGATTTTTCAACATTGCGCGTGCCCATTCGCGTGCCCATTCCGTTTCATATTCCATTCTGGCTTTCAGCACTACCCTACAGCACTGACCACACTAAGCTGGCAAAGGGTCAGCTATAGGGTGTTGATGGTACAATCAAAAGTGTTGACAGGGCTACTGAGCATGCCAGTGATCAGGGAATCCTAGGTGTTGATAACACAAAGGTACTAGGGTCCTCTGGTGGCCAAGAGGTCATGCCAGCTAAGGGGTAATTTAAAAATGGCAACCCACATGAAACTCCTAACCAAGAGGAGGCATGCAACTCTGTTGAGCTCAGCAGATCCAACTATTCCTGACCCTAGCTTGTATGAAGTAAATGAATTAGAATTTATGGGAGGCAGAAGAACCATGTGACAATCAGCAGCAGGTAGTAAATGTCCAAAGACGGCTTAGAAAATGTGTTAGGTAAGCCACCAAAAATTTGTCACAGACAATATTAAGGAGCTCCTAGCTAATAGGTGTGTGTGCGAGAAGTCAAGGAATAGCCCTTTGTTTGTACCCTCTATCAGTAGTGATCAACTAGGAAAGCAAAAATGTAGGCCAGTACTTAACCTTCGATTTTTAAACCAATACTTGCATAAAAACTAATTCAAATATGAGGACCTAAGAATTGCCATGCTGATGCTCAACAGGGAAGATTTCCTGTTCAAGTTTGATCTAAAATCTGGGTACCATTACCTGGATATACGTATTTGAACCTCGCCAGCTATCTAGGGTTTGCTTGGGAGTTTAGATGGTAAACAGTTCTATCATGTATTTACTGCCCTGCCCTTTGGTCTGTCCTCTGCTTGCTATGCACTAACAAAGTTGCTGAGGCCATTAGTAGGATACTGGTGAGGCAAAGGTCTAAGAGTGGTGTTGTACATAGATGACGGCATAGTGGCTGCCAAAGGACTAAGTAAAGCCAAGAGTTCATAATATATATACTAAGGAGAGTATCCTACTCTCATATACCCCTATAGAAAGGCGTATTGTGAAGTTATGATGTAACACTTCTGAGTTCGCCCGTTTTTCTTTGTATAATTAATGATGTCATTAGTTGAACATGGTATCGATTGAACGCGTGCCTACCAACGTCGCTAGCAACCAAATTAACTCCAGCTCTAAGCGTTTTCTCACCCAACTACAATCGTTCCTTCATGGGTTAAGACCACTTCGTAGGCATTTCTTACTAGGCCATTCGCGAATATGGCTATCCCGAGCATCGCAAGTGTGAAACGGCGCTAACGATTCTTGCACTTTTACGGCTTCATGTACGTCACAAACCACAACATCTTGTCGTTACGTCATAACTTCACGATACGCCTTCTACAGGGGTATATGAGAGTAGGATACTCTCCTTAGTATATATATTATGAACTCTTGGTAAAGCTAAGCAGGCTAGCGAAATGGTGAAGCAAGACCTGGCCAATGCAGGCCTCATAGTTAACGAGCAAAAGTCTCAGTAGACAGCAGTGCAGAAGCTGATATGGCTTAGCTTTGAGATCAACCTGCCTAAGGGACAGCTCTTTATCCCTGAGACAAAATTGACAAATTTTTGTGAGTTGTTAGAATTGTTAAGTCACATAGAAGTTGTCCAAGCCGAACTTTTCGCTAGTCTGATAGGCAAAATAGTCTCAATGTCTCTGGCTTTGGGGCCAGTAACCCGCCTTATGACACAAAGCATGTATGCTGTCTTGAACTCTAGAGGGTCATGATCCCAAAAGTTGGCCTTTTTACCAGAGGCAAAGTCTGAAATGCAATTCTGGAAAAACAAAATCAGGCTGTTTAACTATGGCCAAAACCTTCAACAGTCAGGGTAGTGTGCACTCAGATACCAGTGGCAATGGCTATGGTGGCTACACAGTAGAGCATGATGGCCAAGTGGCAAATGGGCAGTGGTCCAAAGAAGAGGCCACACAAAGTTCAACATGGAGAGAGCTGAGGGCAGTCAGGTTGGTATTGAAATCCTTTGAGACAAAACTACAAAATGAAAGAGTCTGTTGGTTTATGGACAACCAAAATGTGGTGAAAATTGGGTTACATGGGAGCAGAAAGCCTACCCTCCAACAAGAGGTCATAGCAACCTTTGACACTCGGTAAAGAGAAGGATACGCCTGGAGCCAGAGTGGATCCCCAGAGAATAGAATCAAATAGCTGACTACATCAGTAGGATAACGGCCCTACAACAAGAGGCCCTAGCAATATTTGATACTTGGTAAGGGGAAGGATACACCTGGAGCCAGAGTGAATCCTCAGGGAAGAGAATCAAATAGCTGACTACATCAGTAGGATAGTGGACCATGATGACTGGATGCTTAGCCCACTGGTGTTTGGGGAATTAGATACCTTATGGGGGCCAAGGATGATCACAGCCTAAAGACCTGCTGTATGGGAGGAGGTACTACTCAAACTTGAGAGCAACCAAAACCTCCACAATAGACAGCCAAGTGAGAACACCATGTGGGTCTATATCTACAACATCAGGCAGATACAGTTGGCTCTAAATCATCAGTGGAGGAGGCATGTAATTCCTTGGCATGGGTGCACTCTACAGCAGGCTTTGTTTCCCCTACATCCCCCCCCTTTGTAAAGGCCATTCTAGAAAGCCTTCAAAAAATTTGGAGAAACCTGTTAACAAGAAAGCCCTGATGAAAGCTGCCATTCTGCAGAAGATGATCAAGGATGCTGAGCTGAGTGGCACCTTAACCGACCTACGGTTTATCACTGCATGTTTATTGTGGATTTTTAAGATTTGATGAGCTGGTGAACGTCCGACCTTGTGACATCAGTTCAGGAGGAGTTCATGGTACTGCATTTACAACGAAGTAAGGAGACAAGGTCATCATTGCCAGATGCAAAACTGCTACTTGCCCAGTTGGCAAACTAGAAGAATATATGAGGAGAACTCAAATGTTGTGGGAAGACCAAAGGTTTTTATTCTGTCCAATCTGTAAAACTAAGTCAGGGGACAGGTTGCGGGAGTCAGGTAGCATCAGTTATACTTGTCTTTATGAGCTTTTCAAGAAGAAATTAGTGGAACTGGGCTGCAACCCAAGTGATTTTGGGCTGCATAGTATGAGAGTAGGGGGTGCTACCCAAGCAGCCAATGCTGGAGTTTCTGACATGTTGTTCAAACGTCATGGTAGATGGAAATCTGAGAATGCCAAGGACAGATACGTGGAGGATTCCTTGGAGCAGAGATATCTGTCACCACGCTATCTTTGTCACCCTAGAGTAGTTAGTAGTTGATAAGCAGTAGCCCACGCTTGGTGGCCCACAATCCAATGTTAATGTGTTGTGGGTGGTAAGGGTAATAGTATGATGTATTATCTGTCACTTAAATGTAATGAATTAGACAGAAAATAAGCTCCTGCATGAATACTATTGATGGTTACTTGAGCCTCTCTCACGTGACAAGGGGTTTATAAGGTTTAGTAAGATGTGATAATCATTCTACACCACATGTTTAGACAAGTGGGGTACCAACCCTCCCCCCTGTGATTGTGCTAAATGCATTTTTGATTTTCTTTACTATCCCTGTAGATAGATTCTCTGATGACACCAGGACAACTGTGCATATGCATACATGAGAGTGGAGCTACTTTGGATTTTTCCTGATATTCAAAAACAACAACAAAAAAAAAACTGGGGTTGGGCAGTCTCAATTTTTTTATTTCCTGTTATTATTACTGTACTTGTAGCTTAGCCCCCACTCTCCAGTTGTACATGCATAGTTAGTTGTTGGTATGTAGTTTAAGTATTTGAGTTAGTAGTTGAAGCCCACAATTAGGGTGGTGAGGGAAGGAGGCTGAATCTCTACAGTTATATAACTCTGGATTTTAATTTCTAGTGCATATATGGACTATAGCACTTACAGTTTATAGCGTGCTACCATAACTCTCACATGTGCTTATAAACGGATAAGCCCTATGCAAAGATCATACACCCTTCCACAGTGAACCAGCACTGAGACACCTGCATGCTACTTAGGTACTAAGAGTCAACACAGGCAATGCTCCAGCAAGACTAGTAACCTGCAGGAGGCTGCACCGTGTCTCATAGGTGAAGGTGTGGGCACCCTGAAACTTCACCTGGTATGTAAGACAAGGAGAGTCAGCATTTGCTTTCACGCCCATGGCCATACACATACACACAAAGCAAACAGAGTGGTGTGGGTACCTCAAGTCCCATTGGACCTTCACTCACTGTGTACACACATGTACGCACACAGGTACACGCACACACAAAGTACACAAATGTAGTAGAACAACTCACACAATCATTATCAGCTGGCAGCTGTACATTAAAAGGACCTTCCTTAGCACCAAAACTGACCTGCACAATTACATTCATACTAGTAATTTAGGCTATGCTTATTAAACAAACACAAACCATTGATAAATACATGCATACAATAATGGTGAACATACATAAACAGATGCTAGAGCAACCATGACGCAAACAAAAATCAGAAAGGTAGTACGGGCAAATAGACCTAGAAACAATATAACAAATTACACACACGCACATACACTCAACATATACATACTTGCTCCAATCAAACAAACTAAGAGGCATAGTAACAAGACAATACTGCCATAGAGGAATTGCCACCATCGCTCACCATAAATGACTGGAATAAAGAAAACATGTTGACTTTTACACTAAAATATGAATGCACAACCAAGAATTATATGTGACCATCTGCAAAAACCCGACACAATCGCGCATTTTCAAATTCTTGTTTATTAAATGTTTATAATCTACTTAGCCAAGTGTACCCTCTGGCAAAGTTTCAGCCTCATATGCTATAGCTTTAGGAGTTACAGCCCTACAAAGTAGCAACAACAGAAAAATCGATTTGTACAGCAAGTATAGGGAAAATAAATTACAGGTGCCTACAAAAACGGTTGTAACTTACCAACAAAATCAAGGTAAGGAGCTACAATTTTCACCATCGTGTTCGCCATGAACAGGGGAATCAATTACTGGGTAGGTTTTTCGTTTACTCACCCTTCTTAACTGTATACAAAGGCAGAATTTGTGAAGAAAAATCAATCGTGTACAATCGCTTCGACATGCCGTAAACAAATGTTCATAACTTCCGTATCCTTGGGTCTACTGTAACGACGCAGGCGAATAAGATGATATCCAGGGTTTTATTGTTAGCCCCCTCCTTCACTAAGAAAGAGGCGTTCAAAAACATTACGGAATTTTTCAATAATACGCAAGTATTTCACCCATTGTATTCAATGCTTTATACTGAAAATTTAGGCTTGCGCGATTGTGTCGGGTTTTCGCAGATCCGATCACATATTATGAATACTTGATATAACACATGTGAACCATACCTATATGTGTTAACAACCAAACCAAATACACCCCCAAAAATGACACGTGCCACCAAATATATCTGCCTTTAAAAACCATCTTGGAGACATCTTATGCAACAAAAATCACCCTTTACGGAATAATATTAGTCCATCTAACATCAAATACAGCATTAAAAACAAGAAAGCACTTACAAGCAGCCAGATATAGATTTTTTTACAATAAATCACCAAAACTCATCCTACCTGCCTGACCACAGTCGCAAGGCTGGAGGCTAAATGAAGCGGCATACGGCCACCATTTTACAACACAACAAAACTCACCAGTGGTATGTGACTTTTGGGGTTCTGATGAGTGTGTGCTCTCTGTGCCTTGTCTTTTGTTTTGTTTTCAATCAGGCTGTCATCCTCTTCTTCATGCATTGAAACAATATTGAGGTTTTAATATACCGCATCAACCTTTCCTTGAGCATCTTATTTAGATGCCAAAAATTATTTAAAGCACTTTGGATACCTGTACTTTCATGATTGGATTGAGCTGTAATGCTAGCACAGTGAAAATATGAAATAGTGACATGCCCCTGGTATGTGAAAGGCTGACTCGAGATACTCTAATACAGCAGTCACCCTAATAGAACCGTCACACGTGAGTAGCTATAGGCTATGACAAAAAAACCAAACAAACTAGTACATTAATTTTAAAAATGAAGTAGGGATCCAAGTGATAAAAAGTAGTGAAACAAGAGATGAATGATGGTATTACAGCATAGCTTGGTGGGAAAACCCCTACTTTGGCATTGCAAAATAATTGTTATAACATGCCAGCGTAGGGATTTTCCCACCAAACTGTGCTGTAATACCATCATTCATCTCTAGCTTCACTACCTTTTTATCATTTGAATTCCCACTTCATTTCTAAATTAATAATTTTTAATATACTAGTTATTATTATGTTACTGAATACATACACGTATAGAAAATCCAACTTTTGGACACATTTAAACAAGTTTCAAATTTAGACAGATGTAAACTGTGGACAGTTATATGCATTCCTTTTCTCCAGAAACCACCAAAGCATGCAATAAGTTAGTCGATGAGCTTATTTTTATCCAATGGAGAACAATTTATATTATTTTAGACACTAACTGGACAGATTGGCATAAATTTTACATGTACAATAATACTCTGTTGAGTTCTTTACATTTTTATTAAATAAAATACACCAAAAGGAGATGGCCGCACTATCTGGCTAACAATTTTCACACTAACTTTGCTTTAATCTTGCCAGGTCTGCTTCTGTAGACAGACCTCTGTAGGCATGTCAAAGCCCAAACTTTGTGATTGTGAAATTCTCCGTAATGTACGCATCTCTTTGGATACTATGGCAATGTTTCAAAAACTTAAGGCTTAGACAAATCTTGAAAACTAGTCTATATACTAGCAGAAACTTTTGTAAGTTAAGCTTTAATTAGCAAATTTCAAACTTAAACTCAAACCCTGCTGCATGGCACTTGCAATTTAAATATATATATATATATATATATACATTGAGGTGATTCATATTCTCCCATGTGGCACTAATATGGGGAAAAATGCTATGCATTAGCATATGACAATGGTCTCTGCCACTGCTGCAAGCTACAACACCAGCTGGCTTCATCACACTTAGCAGAGTACAATATAACGGTCGGCCCTCGGCCATTTTCCGACCAAGTGATGCTGTTGACCGATTAATGAAGCCGTTGGTCGGCCATTTGTGCCGATCAAATTTTTTTACAAGTGTAATTCTTTATTATTAGTCTTTATAACATCTATTATTATAGTTATTATTATTGTCGTATCGTTAACTTTCCTTACCGAAGCTATTTAATCACTACGTGAAGTCTCGATCCCATCGAAGCATCGACTCGATGCGCATGCGTGAGCTAGAGCACTGCACCTCGTATTTACCCAAATTATCGATTGTGGGTTACTGTTGATGTTGCGAAGAATCGATCACTACACTGACTACACGAGTGGCGCCTTCCAAGAGAAGAAAAGAAAGTGATGTTTGCGAAGTGGAGGTACGATATTAAGTATAAGATGGCCATTTCGTGGTTATAATATGTAGAGATACAGTGGCTGGAGAAAGTGAAATGAAAGTCACGTGATAAAAGTGTTCTGCACACGGAAAGTTCGAGAGTAAGTTTTGATCTATTGCTATTCACAAGAGAAACTTTAGCAATAGCTAGTTGATAATTCAATCTGTACTGGCTCAACACCACTTGTAACAAAGCATTTAGCCTAGCTAAGTCTACAAACTGGCTGTACAATACATTGATTCATAGTTTTTTTTTTGTAAAATATGTATGCAGCAACACAAATTTTGTACATGTATTACTAATAAACAATTAATTCTCTGTAAAATGCATGTGCATAAAGTTCAGTGATAAGTAGCTGAAAGTGGTCTCAGATTCAATCTCAGAGTGATCCTTTTTCAAAAGTTTCCTGGGGGGGGCATGCCCCCAGACCCCCCTAGAAGGCTTGTGCTTTGCACTGCGGGGTGTGCTTCGCACACTAGGATAGTACACCTCTATCTTATGGCCATGCAATTTCAGAAATGGCCAATCAAATTTACTTTTGATTGGCCATTCTGTCCAAGCAATAATTTTCCCTTATATTGTACACTGCTTAGTAACTGCCACTTTGTCATACAGGTAGTAAAGAAAAAATCCAATAAATATAATCTCTCACTTTTTATAAATACAATAACAGAAACATGCGCACCACATCACCAAACATTCAATTTCATCATCAAATCAGATGTACTATACAAGCAGTCATATAACACACTTACTAGAATCGTGATGTATCAGTGTGCCAGTACTATCACCAAAGTTGTTCACTAGAGCCTCTGTAAAACCTGTAACATTATCATTCACATTATATCTACAACCAAGAGTACATAATTTCTATATGGAGGAGGGGGAAATAGATATTATGTACTCTTGCTATAACAAATGACACATTTTTTACTGATGTGCGTACAGGTAGGGCGTCATCTTCAGAGGACTATTATGACTTATTACTTAGAAGAATAGTTCAATTGCATACTACTTTAAAGCAACTTCTTAATGCTACTGTACAATCTGTATAGCTAATCTACGTGCAATGCTTGGTCTGCCTAGCACAGTTAGCCAAGGAGTGTGGATATGGTATGTCTGTTAGGTAGGATACTTTGTTGGTACAGTGCTGTTCACATTGCCTGGGAATATACTGTACATACGTATGTATGAGAATTGAGATTAATGTACAGGACCCTTCCAATCAATAAAGTAAGCAGTTTCTCAGTGTGCACATCATGAACCACGGTAATGAATGGTTCATGATAGAGATTGCTCTCACATTTGTACACTGTTATTATGCTAGAGTGCATGATGTAGTAACATTACAAGTGTTGAAAGCTGTTGTGTTGTATGAACATATGCATGTACATGTGTAATTACAGTAATTGATGCCAAATGATTTTACTTCAAAAACAACAGCAACAAAAAAGACAGCCTAAACAGGGACCATTTTTCTCACTCTAATGTTATTGCACACAAGAAAGAGGATTTGCAATAAATATTGATACAGCAATATATACATACAGTAAATGAGTATTACATGTGCACAATGACATAAGCTGCAGCTTGTGAATGTCAATACTCTAATACAGTAGTCAAAGTACAAACAAAAAGAAATTTTGATGGAAAAGTTACCAAATCCATACTTTATCAGCTTTGACAAATTAAAAAGAACTTCCCAGGGAGAAATGACTTGTAAAATTCTTGCAAGTGGCTTGCAAGAAAATGGGCATCTTCCATGCAAGAATCCTGATTGTAAGACTTGCAAGTCTTGCATAATGCATATCATTTCTCTCTGGGTTGTACAGCTCTAAATAATCACTTTAAAGATACCTATTGACTTTATTTTACAGTTACAAATTTTAAATGATTTGTCCAACCTTTTCTTCAAAATTACCTGACATACAGTAGTCAAAAAAATTTCCTGCCAGCCAATTCTAAAGTTTAATGTCAAAATTATTAAGTGGCAATGGTTGATACAATTACTTAGGTTAGTGTATTAGTGCTATTAGTCATGCATGATCAGTACTGAGCAGTTAACTCATGCTAATACATTATACGCAACACCAGACTGTACGAGAGATCCCTAGAATAAGAAGCTTATAACTGGATTTGTCCACATCATAAATGATATACCCTCATGGATTGGAAACAAGTTTCATTGTAGTTACACAGCATTAGTTGAAGGTTTCGTGGTATGAATTGTGTAGTGCTACTAAGCTACATGGTAAATGTGGTTCCAGTTTTAAGCTCACAACTAAAGAAAAACATGTAAATTAACCTGTGGGGAGGCATATTCTCAAATCCAGTAACTCTATATAACTTAACTAGCTTTGTGATCTCTATAGACAACATCAGGATTGATTTTAAATGCTCTTTTTTACATCACATCGTGCTGCCATTATCTGGTTGTGCCAGCATATAAGCACCAAAGGTGTGAAGGAGCGTGATGCTAGTGGTTTCAGCCAGAGGAGATTGGTCACATGTCATCAAACATCTTGTGATCTCAAAGAAAAGTTCAACCCATTCAACCCCGACACCTCAGTATATTGATTGATATAAAGTATTCTAATGTGCAAATTGATACTGATAAAGTATGGTCCCCAGAACCCTTCTTTTAGCTGCACAACACTTTTATAACCAAGAAACAAACGTTACAATACTTGCACACTTCTCGTAAAAGTGACAAAGCAGGGGCAGATCCAGAGTTTGGAAAGGATGGGTGCACTTTCCTGAAAAGCTGAAGAGATAAAGTCACAGCAATAGTAGCTGTCCTTTACCAAATGTAGAAGATCCTTATTCAGATCCTTATTCATAGCTTCACAGTTAAGCTGCACTGCCTCATGAACACTGTGACTGCTTTATTAGAGTGATTGACTGCTCTATTAGAGTATCTCAATCTTCTATACAATTTTTTTTGAAAGGGATGAAGGAAGGGGGGAGGGAAATTCCCTGTCCCCCCCCCCCCCCCCCCCCCCCGGCTTCATAATAATGATGCAATTTCAGGCACCATCTTTTATTGTGTAATCACAGTAGTAGTAGTAGAACATCACAGGGTTATGATGTATATATGACTGTATATATGACTGGGTTTCAGCATTTGTCCAATAACTTTAAACCTCAAGTTATGGGTCACTTATCCTATATTCACACCTGTGATTTGTTGCATCGTCACCTTAAAAGAAGCCACAAAGAGTCAAAGTACTTGTGTGCTATTTGTAAGATGTCTGAGCAGCTCTTTAATGTTGTAACATGCAATGAACTCAGTAACCACTTTGTAATGTAGAGGACACAAAACAGAACTTTACTGCAGTGTTTATGAGTTCCTGGTTAAACAAAGTGGTCCAATGTGTTGTCAAACTTACTGAATAAATATCGCAACCCTTCACAAGTCCAAAAACAAAGTTAAATGCCACCATTGGCAGTAGGTAACTTTAGTTCCAAAACCAGGATATGATGTTTGATTCCTGGAGAAAGTCTATGGGTTGTAGTACAGTTTATTACATAGGGATGTATACATTGTTTACAGAAATTTGTTGTGTACAAAACTCATAATAGGCTAAAAAACTTAATGTGCTTTGTTTCAAGGTGGTTTTTCCAAGTAAAATACTCTAATGGATAATCATAAAAAAGCAAAGTGCATGTGATTTTCTAAGAATACAATTTGAACCTTGTTTTATCATCTTTAGATGGATTACACGTATATAGACTGGAAAAATCTATTACAGTAAGGTGTTGGGCTGGATCAGGGCATGGCTGTCATTCGAGCTGCGCACCTTTGTTTGAGAGGATCGCGGGTGAGTTGGAGATCTGGCATAGGCATTGATGGTGGAGCTAGTCTTCCAGCTGTTATGCCTGTAGATCACTAAGTGATGATATAAGTTAAATAAGAGATTATTTTAAATGATTATTCCACAAGTGATGACCTTATTTCGATTTACTGTTTAGTGTGATTGGTCTGATGTGATCAACAAAAATTTTAATACATATGTATGTACGTAGCAAATAGAATTACACCAACATCATTGTCAATGATCCATATACGTTTGATACAAAGTGTTGTGAGTATACAGACTAACCAATAATATATGTGGCAGAGGCAAAAACATTTGCAGTGAAGAAGATGACACCAATTGAACCACCAAACTCTGGTCCCAGTGCTCTACTGATCATGACTGAGAAATGGTCAAGGTAGATACATGTAGCTACATTTATTAACACCTAGTTTACCTTCAGCAATTTATCATGTACTAAATTTATTACACTTCAGCTACACCAAAACAGCCAAACTGTGAAAAAGATTGTTTCCTTAGGTAATCTGTAATCAATATAGACTGTATTTTGTTTTCACAACTTTAGTTTTCACAGCCAAACTGTGTATTTTATTCATTGCTCCTTTTTTAAAAAGCCATACCGGGGTATTTCTTACTCATTGCTCTTTTCTTCTACAAGGATAACAGAGATCAAGACAATACACATTCCTTCATTATTTCTGTATTGAAACATGTCCAATATTACATTATTCTGCTTTACTGTATGCAGTATTCTATTAGAGAATGATTGTCTATTAGGGTGTCTTGATCACTTGATATGTTTAACACTGGACCCCTTGCGGCAAAATGTATTCAGATTAAAACTTTGATCAAAGTGATACAGCTCTTCCTAAAAGTGGAGTTCCATGGAACTCTGACACATTCAGCCTAACACCGTGAAACATGATTAAAGCAGTAGTGTAGCTCACAAAAACACAAATGTTGTATGTTATCTACATACAGTAACAAAATTGCATATATAATATAAATATGCTAGTGTATAATATGAGTTGTGAAATCAAAGGTGGCGGCCAAGAAATGGCTGCAATGATGTTAATGCAAAGTACTTGATAATATCATTATTAAATTCTACTGTATTAGCATAATATCCATTGCAGCTATTTACTTTGATTCACACCAAGTATTTTTAAAGACTGCACCACCATTTTCATAACTTGGCTGTTTAGCATTACAGGTAATGTGTTGCTCTTTGCATCAAAGGATACAGTAAACTCCACCGGTTTCCACATTAGCACTGGTTGCTATGGCAGAGATGGACAGGACCGTCAACACAACTACACAATAGCCCATCACCAACATTACAATGGAAACAATGTAGCCAGCCTGAAATACAAGCACCATGCACATAAAATCATCATTATTCATGCACATACATACAGCATGCATCAAAATAAGCCCATACACTTTGTAGATGAAGAACACTTTATTTGCTCACATATGCATGCACACATGCACGCACACACACATTGTGATTACATAAGTACAATATATGACTGCAAAAGTATTCAACTTGAAATTGAGTACTGCATTGAGATGCAGTGTTGTGTGGCCAAGGAAAACCTGTGTGAGTGCAGGACAGGCACTTAAGCAGGAACTGAAATGATGCTATTATAATGCACCAGTACAGTACCTTAGTCATGGGCAACAAAAAGTTTAGTAAAATTATAGTATGTATTAATTAGCCATGCAGCTATTTCATTGACTGTTTGCCCTTCCCACTGTCTATATCATTGTACACTGTAACTCCCAAGAGTGCTCACTAGATAAGGTTGAAATTTTAACAGCCCATTGATTATTCCCTCTAGATAACAAGAAGTCGTAAAAGTCCAACAAAATCGTAGGTTTTCACTCACTAGAGTAGCATACAGTACAGTAATCCCCCAAAATGCTGCCAATAAAATCACCTTTAAAGAATAGCCTAAGTGCTACCATTAAAACCGTTACAGAAGAATGAATACTGAATCTTTCAATAGTAAACTCACCAATGGCAGGTGCCTTTTGGATTTCGATGAGTGTCTGCCCTCTGCACCTTGCTTTTCCTTTTGTCTTCAATAACGTTGGTAGTCATCTTCATTTGGGCAACAAAACCATTTCAAGGTGTTAATCTCCGCATCAACACTATATATATACCTCACAAAATTATTTAGAAAATGGTATGCATAAAATACTTTGATCTTTGAGAGATAATGAAGTGTTTATAACATCCACTAAAAGACTTGCCGGTAGGTTCTTAAAATGTTCTCAAAAACCTGCTAGCAGAAAGACCTGACATTACAAATCTCACTTTTGAATATTGATTTGCTATGCTCTCCCAGGCATATTGCAGGCTAATAGCCTGAAGTAATCCAAGCTAACACAAGTTCAACCACTCCATTCATTTTATAAGCATGCTTATCAATTATGGGAGGTACAATTTAACATTGTAGCAGGATGAACAAAGAAGTCCAGAAATATCACGGAAAATTCTGTTTAGCGTCCATCTGCTTCTAAAGTTTTAAGCATTCAACTAAAGTGTAAATGGACTTTACCAAACAGTAAGTTTCTTGTAGAATGGTTATTGTCTATAATGTAGGTGTGGTCTGTATGCAAACCCTAGCCTGGTCTTTATTTATATTGCTGTTGTGCCATAAATACACCTAATAAGCCAACAACTTGTCACCATTGTAATCACTCAGCTATGACTTCAAACTATTTTATTAATGCAACTGTTCTTCATACTGCTGTGATGCTATAGCACATGCAATGGCACATGCAATGGCACATGCAATGGCACATGCAATGGCACATGCAATGGCACATGCAATGGCAGCAACTGGTTACTTTCCTTGTTGACATGATTATCTTCACTAGCATCTGACTTCAGGAAGTAGTGATAAGGTGCGAGCTTTAGCTCTAGGAAGAAAACATGTTCAGTCTTCCACACTCATGGTTAAGATGGTGTGACGATTTTAAAACAACAGCTAATTCAAACCCACAATGACTCCACTTATATAAAATGCCATTATTTTCTAAGTTGTTAGAGACCACACCCTCAGACTGTTTTAATAACCTCAGCTTTGCCTCAGTTTTTAAAATCCACAAATATCCTTGGTTGTGCAAGGTCTCTAACTTACACATAAACTCAAATGGTAAGGTTTAATAGTTAAACAGTATTGCAGTGGTGCTTTTGCTCAGTGTCCAGTTTTATCCCTTAACATAGAACACTTGTTAGGTAGCAGCTAGCACCTTGCACACAGTATTACAACCCAAAATTGCCTCCAAATAGCATTACCACTTTTCCTTTTACTCTGACACCCCTGAAAAAACTAGTGTACCGTATAGCAGGAAAGTAGGATTATGGCAGAAAAGATTGTTAATTGTTAATACACAAATGTTGTATTGCCACTCAGTACTTTTGCACAATGATATGCTCAATTACTGCTGTAAACTTACAAATCCAAACATCAAAGGGGTGCCTGACAGCCTGTTTACACTAGCCATCTAGTTTGAACTATCTCACATCAGAACGATTGCCAAGTTATTGTAAACGTGTACTGTTTGAACTGCTCTGAAATGGATCTGCTAGGGATGTGGGTCTGGTTCGATTTAGTTTGCTCCACTTACCCAGTATAAACAGTTGTGACCCTGCAGTTTGATTTGGTTTTAATAAACGGAATAAAGATACAGAGAATTACAGCTAAAAAGGTGGCTGTAATGATGAAATGAAGCAATAGCAAAGTACTTAGGTGACAATAAGAACTCAAGAACAAACAGGTACATGTGAGTGAATAGTCAACCAACTCCATGGAATTGACAGGTTGTTGTCAACACTTACAACTTTGTCATGCCTACTAGCCTGATAGAGAGCAGAAATCTTTTAACTCCATAAACAATCTCTGCTTTGATGAAAATTATGATTGTGGGTTTAAGTTTTTGTTGATTGGATTGGGCACACCTTCATAATAATAATAAACACCGCTCAACAATCAATCTGGATTGCACTAAAACAATCTCATCCAGAGTGATCTGTAGTATAAACAGGTTGTGAGATCTTTCGAAAAACTTCCACCCTGCACCCCCTACTGGCCCTACCTCCACTATGCTGGAAAAATTGTGTGTTTCATTTCCTGCTATTGTAGAGTGACTAAAAACCAAACTACATTGGTAGTGAGAGCATAGCCGGTGTTTTAACACAATGGTAAACGTGAATAGGCATCTGGCTTTGTGAACGCTTCAGCTAAAAGTATCATAAAACCTCAAAAGAAAGTCTCTTGTCCTTCTACTACATATTATCTAATCCAAGGCAGCCAAGCTGTAAAAAGAGTGCGGCCCTCAAAAAGGCTATGGTGAAAAAAGATGTGAAATCCAAGGTGGCAGCCAAGAAATGGCTGTGATGGTAGGTTAATGGCAAAAATTTTAATAACGAAAATTCAGGTGAATTTTGTGCCGCTTGGCTGTTTTGGATTAGATTTCACTTCTTTTTGTATTTGTATACCCCAAAGCCAGCCATAGGCCGGCTTTGGGGTTTTTTAAACCTATCTTTTTTCTTTACCACAGGAAGAAGAAAAAGATGAAGCAGATTTTAAATACTTTAACTATTTCTGATTTTATCAGTAAATGTACAAATTATATATATATAATGCATATATTTATTACATGTTAATTATTCCCTACGAATAACATGTTTGCAGCTGAACTCACTACTGGGTGACTTGAAATGTAGCTGAAGTCTCTACAGGGTGATTTGCTTGTAGATTAACTCTCTACAGGATTCTCTTTATAGGGTGACTTGTTTCTAGCTGAACTCTCTGTAGGGTTATCTGTTTGTAGTTGAACTCTCTACAGGGTGATTGCAACTGAACTCTCTGTAGGGAGATTTTGTTAGTAGCTAAACTCCCTACAAGGTGATTTGTTTCTAGCTGATCTCTCTACAGGGTGACTTGTTTCTAGCTGATCTCTCCTTTTTTCTAGCCGATCTCTCTACAGGGTAACTTGTTTACACGGTAGCTGAACTCTCTACAGGGGGGTTTCTTTGTGGCTGAACTCCCCACAGGGTGATTTGTTTCTATCTGATCTCTCTACAGGGTTACTTTGTCTGGCTTATCTCTCTAAAGGGTGATTTGTTTTTGTAGCTGAACTCTCTACAGGTCACTGGTTTCTAGTTGATCTCTCTACAGTGTGACTTGTTCATAGCTGAAATATCTGCAGGGTGATTTGTTCGTAGCTGAACTCTCTACAGGGTGATCCTTCTAGCTGATCTCTCTACAGGATGACTTGTTTGTAGCTGAATACTCTACATGGTGATTTGTTTGTGGCTGAACTCTCTACAGGGTGATTTGTTTGTAGCTGAACTCTCTACATGGTGCTTTCTTTGTAGCTGAACTCTCTACAAGGTAACTTCTTCTAGCTGATCTCTCTACAGGGTGACTTGTTTGTAGCTGAACTCTCTACATGGTGATTTCTTTGTAGCTGAACTCTCTACAAGGTGACTTCTTCTAGCTGAACTCTCTACAGGGTGATCTTTTCGTAGCTGAACTCTCTACAGGGTGATTTGTTTGCAGCTAAACTCTCTACATGATGGTTTCTTTGTAACTGAACTCTCTACAAGGTAACTTCTTCTAGCTAATCTCTCTACAGGGTGACTTGTTTGTAGCTGAGCTCTCTACACGATGGTTTCTTTGTAGCTGAACTATCTACCGGGTGATTTGTTTGTAGCTGAATTCTCTACAGGGTGATCTGTTCGTAGCTGAACTCTCTACAGGGTGATTTGTTTGCAACTCTCTACATGACGGTTTCTTTGTAGCTGAACTCTCTACAAGGTGACTTCTTCTAGCAGATCTCTCTACAGAGTGATTTGTTTACAGCTGAACTCTCTACAGGATGACTTGTTTCTAGCTGAACTCTCTACAGGGTGATCTATTCGTAGCTGAACTCTCTGCTGAGTGATTTGTTTGCAGCTGAACTCTCTACATGATGGTTTCTTTGTAGTTGAACTCTGTACAAGGTGACTTCTTCTAGCTGATCTCTCTACAGGGTGAATTGTTTTTAGGTGAACTCTCTACAGGATGACTTTCCTGTAGCTGAATTGTCTATCAGATTAACTGTTTGTAGCTGAATTCCTTACAGAATAACTTGCAATGTAATATAATTCTATATGGAGTAAGCTATAAACGCAGTTCAGTGGTGTGACTCCTGTTATGAATACATGTATTTGTGGATTGGGCAATATTTATGCAAAGCCCATTAGTAAAATATTCCGTATTACGTATCATGTAACACTTTTTCTGTGGTTCTGCTATTTGAATCAGGGTACGGTGTTGTTAAGACTTTTCACCTTTAAATGGCTGGTGCAAGCAACTACAAATTATACTTGGTAAAATATTGTCGCAGTTCAACAAGACCCATAAATGTATGCATTTCCCTGTATACATTAGAGGCAGATCTACCAGAAATCTGTGTGCTAGTATGCTGGCAGACTATTTATATAATAGCGGTACATCTTCAAAATCACGCACCTGACCAATTATTAATCCAAGCCTCAGGAACAGTATAACGCTGAATATGGATAATATGCACGGAAGAGTGACACCAAATAGCATGGACAGCTTGTTCTTGTCTTGATCACCACCTGCGTTGGGGAAGTAAATTAATCGCACGCACATTTCAAATTGATTACTTCCTTTCTGTAGATTCGGCAGCTGTACTAGCGGCATTTCTTCTGTGGACGCCACTTCATTCAACATGTTCACTTTCCTTTTCGATGTCGCCATTAATTACTTTAAATAGGCGCTTGCGAAGGAATTTTTAATTAAAGCACACCAACTTACATGATTACACGCACCCTCGCAGTGGTTGTTTATGAGCGACTCCATAGTTACGGTCATTCTGCCATAGGCGATCGCCATGAGCCTAACACGGGATGAAGAAGAAGACATAATACAATACCCAGCAGTGAGTATTTTGTTCTAATTTGCAGGCTTACAAATTGGCCTAGTCCGGCGGTTACCCAGCTGAGACGTCACTGGCAAACATGTTACGTACCTTTCGAATTGACCTACGCAATTACATCTGATTCTTTGATCTGTTAGTTTCTTGTCGTTAAGTTCCCTAGCATCGCTATAATAACTAGAGGTGAACCTATTTATATAATCATTTGGATGGGTGTGTCAGATCATAGATAATAGACACCCCTACCTATGGGGTGTCTATTATCTATGGTAAGATATAGTTAAAATTGTATGTCACATTATGGTCACCACTGGATGGACATGTCTCTAGGCATTCTGTGAGTCCTTGTCACTGTTCCCTGGAAGAATTGACTACTCATTGTCCACTAAGAAGGGGTGTGCAGCTGGAATAGGCTAGTAAGTGAAGTGGCATAACACATACTGAGTATATGACCCTTATATGCAAATGATGAATTTACACATCATTGTTTTTAACACTAAACATATAAGACTAGTTTCTATTCTGTGCTCAACATGTAGCTACAATGTACATAGTTATGTATAGTAGTCATGCATGTAAAGATAAATACACTGAAATAGTTTTCATACAACAGATGGTGGATATATTGACAACCCACATGATTTTATAGGTATAATTGTACAACCAAGAGTTTATAATGGTGTATAAACTCTACACATAGTTTTGTTAATAGTCATTACATGGCCACTGACCACTGGCATAGTGTATGTGTGTGTTCTAGTCTGTGGTATGTATATTATTCTGGCTTCCAGTTTATCAATACGGACAGCCAAGATCATCATTCTAGGTGAAGCAGCAGTTGGGAAGACTTCACTAGTAAACAGGTACTAAGTTAATTTTATAATTAATATAATTGTGATGTCCATACATGTACTGTAAATCATATCATTTTTCTAAGACTTTGGGATGGTGATGTGTACAGTTAAAACTATCTATCATGTAGTTTGGAGCTCTAAGATACAAATATAATTCATTCTTAAAGTTCAAAATATGATTATAGTTTGTAATTACTTGTGTGCCACAGTTGAAAGGTTTGAGGTTGCACAAAATGACACTCATATGCACTTCACTGATACTCATATATAGTTTAACCCTCGATGCTAAATTCGAAATTTTGTGGAGATACTGTAGTGTTTCAGAGATGGATTTTACAAATTCTTATTATGTAGTATGCTGTAAATTGTCATGACATGATATTTTGTTCTGTAGATATTTTCACAACATGTTTGAGACAGGGTACAAAGCAACAATTGGTGTTGATTTCATGTGCCAGCAGTACAAAATTCTTGGAATACCTATCAAAGTGCAAGTGTAAGCAATTTACCTGATTTAAAGTACTGTGTATTGTGATTGTATTATGAATGACAGTATACATAGATTTCCTACCTAACAAATAATGATCTGAGTTCTTAGTTTGAAATATTTGCAGTGTATAATGGTAACTTTCTACAATTTGGTTGCATATTTAAATATATTTAAACTGATCTGTATTTTATGGACACTCGTATAGTGTATACTGTAACACTACTGTATGTACATTGTGTATGGACACCTGTAGTTTTCCAAAATGCAGAGTGAGATATAGGTTATTCCTCAGGCTTACGTGCAGGCAAACTGTTGAGGAATAAAATGAATGTCAAATGTATAATTATTATATTAACTAATAATTCAATGAGAGAATAATTCACTTGCTCATGTGATTAGTTTTCCCTTGTATAATGACTTTCAACCACACACACACACACACGCACGCACGCACGCACGCACACACACACACACACACAAAGCCTACGGCAGCCATGCAAAACACAGCTATTGCTACCCAGCAAACTATCACTGAGAAGCCTGTGCACCACTCAGGCACTTGAGCCTTGTGCAGACAAATCCTGGCCGGAGGACTCTCCAGGTTTCATGGAGAGAGGTTGTGGAACCTGAAGTTCCACAACAACTCCAATACCACTAAATGAGACAAGGACAGTTGAGCCAGTAAACACCAAGCAAGTACCCATTGATGTTACAGCTGCTTCCTCAGTTGACACCAGGTCACCAATATACAGCTGGGTAGACTGGAGCATTATGAGTAAAGTTTCTTGCTCAAGGAAACAACAGCAAATTGGCATAGCCAGGTATCAAACCTGGAACCTTTCAATTAACAGGTCGATTAGCCACTTGGCTATTCTACAAGTGATGGCTATGTGATGTCTGATCAAGGTTTCAGGCAGAAACTTAAGCACTAACTTTAAGTTCATTTTACTCTATATATATTCAACAACGTGAAGACAGTTATGCTATTTCTATTAGAGCATATCAATCTACTCTATACTACGGCCACTGCAGTAGTGGCCCTACTCACTCACACATGCATGCATGCACACACACAGACACGCACGCACATGCCAAATTCATCCTCAATCCCTCTATACATTCAACATGCCTTAGTTAGTACAGGTATAATGAAAGCAAAAACAATGGGACCATTACCGTGCAGGTTATGAGGATGACTTTACATATTTTCAAAGTGTCCATATTGTATAAAGACGTATTTACCTGTAAAAATATACAGGCTGTATATATAGAGAAATTATTCAGCCATTTAAAATCAAAAATTTCTGCTGAGCAACAAATTTACCAACTTGACTGACCAATTCCTTCAAGGAGAAATGTAAGTGAAGTAAAACATTATACAATAAATAAATCCCACTTTATCAGAGGAGCTATATACTAAACTACATATTAATCCACATATAGTCCTGATCTAATGTGATCTTCTTTTGTGAGACATTTTCTCATGCAGAGATCAACAACTAACTGTTGGTCATGTACTGTACTTACACCCTATATAGCATCTACCTGCATGGCATAAAATTAATTTGCTAAGCTAAACCACAGCTTTTCCAGTAGGGCAGCCACATCACTGAAGTTGTTGGCAATAGCAAACATGAGCTAACATGAGTGTGTGTCTGTGTGTGTCTGTGTCTGTGTGTGTGTCTCTGTGTGTGTCTGTGTCTGTGTTGAAAGGCAGCATGTAACATACAAATCATGGAAGTTTTTCACAGATTAAATCTCCAATGTTTGTTTACTGTAAGTATAATTACTATTGTATGTTACTTCATTCAGATGGGATACAGCAGGTGCAGAAAGATTTCGGTCACTTACTTACACATACTTTAGAAAAGCCCATGGTATGTAGTTTATATTTACCAGAACCTATACAATTTGCTCTTTCACTAAACAGCAATTCTACTGGTGTTTGATATGCATGATACTAGTTCCCTACAAAAACTCAGGTGAGAATTATAGCACCTGAATGGTATATACAGTAAGAATCAGGTATACAATTTAAAAAATGTAAATGTAAATGTAAATCATTTTGTATGCAATTTACCAAGCCATATCCAGTTATTCTAATGTCCAGTGGGAATCACAAGAATGCTAAGATGGCTGTAGGCTAAGTGAATTACCTCCAGAGGAGGTTTATCCTTTATAAAATAATGTAACAGATAATCACTTGTCCTGCAAGGTCACTATGAAACATATTGATTTGGTGGGGGACAGGAAATGTTGTAACTATCTATTTGCTGATAGATATTTCAGAATTAATGTATCTGTGCACCTCTTGCAAATCCTGATATGCTCTAGGCACATGTCTATGGTTATTTAAATAATGATGCACCATATGATAATACATCTGTTGCTACTGATTGAAGTACCTTACATACGAGCAAAAATAAATAATGTGTTACATACGTAAATACCATTCACTATGTACGTAGGGATTGGCATCAAGATGCCCTGAAACATTGTGGCAGACCATTTGAGACATTTGTGATAGGATCAAAGCTGGACTTGTGTGTGAGTGTTCTTATGCTTGTGCAAGCAAGTACACAGACATAATACATGGCATAACACGCTTGTAGCAATCAGAGTATGACAGAAGACCAGCACATACAGTGTCCTCATCACTAGGAGCTGAATACTGGGAGACATCATCAAAAACAGGTAACAGCCAGTATGCCATTACTCTAGTCTCTAAACATTGAAATAGTGTAATTCACTACCTATACCAACAGGTAAGCTGTGAAAAGGGATATGGGCCAAGGTGGCGGTTCACTGTATTCATGTCAATCAATAGTACAATGACAGCATTGGCTTGCATGGCAGCGGTGGCTTAGTGGTTCTGTTGGTTTTCAGTTGTAAATTCATAGACAGTGATTACTCTGAACTACAAAATGTTTGAGCTGCTGTACAATGATCAACCTGTTTACAGACAGATATGCAACATAATTTCTAGAATATGGTTCTATAGTTACTCTAACCTTATATAAGAAACACAAAAACATTTGACCAGGTGTCCCAGACCTTTAGCACTTGTGCTATAAAGTCTTAATAAATTTGTAAATAATTTTCCAGAACTTCATGAATGTTTATCAGATTCACTACTCTAAACTATTTTATGTATCTCCTTTATGTGTACCAAAATTCATGCAGTGTATGACATTTTACATAGGAATGGTTGGGATGATTTTACTCAATTTAGCGTGTAGAATATTCAACCTAGCAGGGAGTTCCCCTGTAAAATAGCCCTGTTTGAAGAAGAGAACCTGTATTTATATCAAGACACACAGTAGTGTGTTGTGCAGTCAAGTACAGCCAGTGTGGGCTGTGTGTTTTACCAGAATTAGCTCTGTAGCTCAGTAGCACCTAAACTGAAACTAACAATCTCCTGCAAACTCCCTCAGGTTGGGGTACCTCCTACCAGGTGTTGCAAGAAGAAAATGAAAAATATGGAATTTTGAAAGTACTTAGTAGTAGTGATGGCTGAGCGGATTAAGCTGGACTCTTCCTCATTGCTGTAGTAAAGAAAAAATACTGGTAAAAGGGAAGCCCCAAAGCTATAGCATTGAGGGTTGCAGCAACAAAATGAAGTGTTATCTATAACCAAAATAGCCAATTGCAAGCTGTGAAAAGGGGGCCCGGCCCCAAGTTATGAAATCAAAGGTGACAGCCAAGAACTGGTTGCAGTAGTGTTAAAAAATTACATGACTAAAATGATTGGCAAACAGGTAAAAAATTAGACTTACTATACACTGCATAAACAACTTAAGAGAAGCCAAAGAAAGCATTGCTTTTCTTAACATGCAGCAAGCCAGAGAGTGGGGGATAGAAATGAAATTACACAGTGAAGTTTGAATAATACAGCAGATTTGAATTCCATTCTGGGGTCACACTCCCATTACATTATAGAAGGTGTATTATAGCATTTTAGACTATTCTTAGTGTGTTTTTATAATTATTAGCTACAGCTTATTAAAGGAGATAGTTATAATAATCTGTTAGTGGTTGACTGCTCTATTTAGATTTTTGCTACAAGCAGGGACCAATAATAATGGGGGCATGGCACCCCTTCTAAAAATGCTTCAACAAACCTTTAGGAAAAAATTGGTGTGCTTCCCTCAAAATTCAATACTAAACTACCCTACTAGTTGTTTTTTTTTGCTAGAATTTTAAATATTTTGGGCAGGTGAAAATGTTGATGATCTGTTTACTCGAGTTGCAGCAGTGGTGTTTGAAAGAATTATGGAAGCTGAAAGTAGTGAGCAGGAAGAGAAACAAGCAACTATTGGTCCATCTAACACTCTTATAAGTGAGTTAGCATATCAAATACAAATGTTAAGGAGTAGCCTAAGCTGGACATAGCTAACATGAGGTCAGACTAGCTACTGTATGCATGTTTTAACTATATGAAGTGTAACAAAAATAATAAGGATTTTAAAACCCTGCTACCACCCAGCTCGAAATATTGTGTATGTTACATGTATGAGCCATGCAACCTCCATGCATGTTTACTGTAACATGATGGGGGCATGACAGGGGAAGATCTAGGGGCTATGGTGGTTGAAGCCCCCCCTCCCCCCGGCCAAGCACATATCATTTACACCTCGTATATAAAACATAGGCACTAGTTCTTTAGCTAACCTTTATAGTAACAGACAGTATTTTCTTTCATAATGATTAATGAAAAATGACTTCCCACCCACATGGAAATTGCGGATGAGAAACAAGTATCAAGTTTGCCTAGCCTTATCACTGGATTTGTGCTAAAGGTTCCAACAAGGGCCAGGATCAGCATTGGAGGTTCACAAGATCGAGATACTCTAATAGACCAGTCACCTAACTACTCTAACAGAACATTCAGCAGATACATAATAGTTGGTTCTGCAATAGAATTTATCCATATCTGTCTGCACCTAAAGACATGTCTATACATACAATGAAGTATATTGGTCTATTTAAAAGGCCTTCATTAATAACTGATTCATCTACTTGTACAGTCATTATGTATGGCAATACTTAATTCAAGTATACACATGCCACTCCCGTGACTGAAATGCTCTCAGATTCAATCTTGTATCATTCAAATTTCAAAATTTTCCAGTTTCAATACATTTATTATTCTAACATGCACCTGTTATTGTGCAATCGTGAGACAGTGTTGGCTGTCTGCCAAACCTTCTCATTAACAAATGCTGCAGAGCTTGAGGGGTCAGAGCAAAAATGGCGTCCAAGATTTCAGGATCTCTAGATTTCTCTGGGATTTAAGCATTTCATAGGGATCTCAATATCTCATATAGATTTTAAAGATTTCAAGATCTTAATAAGATTATAAAGGATCTCGTTAAGATTTCACAAGAAAAATTCACTCAGACTTCTAAAGATTTACAGTGCATTTAGCACTGTATGCAATAGTTGATAGTTGAGAAGTTGTAACTAAAATGTGTACTGAAGTTTTAACTTGTACGAGTCTTCCTCTGAGTGTTCCTGCCCTCCGCTGGCTGAACTCTCATCTTGGTTGCTACAAGTTGCCTGCTTCCTTCCCCAAGTCCTCCCGGCTCCCGGGCTTCCTTTAGGCATACCCACTCGCATGCTTGTAATGGGCTATCAGCATTGTTACACTCAGGCAGTTTATCCATTACTGCAGGGGCGGATCCAGAGTTTCAAAAGAGGGGGGGCACCTTTCTGAAAAACAGTTGAAGACCAAAAAAAAAAAAAGAAAGGTCACAGCAATAATAGCTAGTTATCCTTACCAACTATATCACGTCTGTTATGTAAAATAAAATCCTATTTGTAGCTTCATAGGTAAGCTACACTGCCTCATGAACATTGTGACTGCTTTATTAGAGTAATTGACTGCTCTATTAGAGTATCTCGATCTTGTATGCAATTTCTTGAAGGGGGGGAGGGGGGGGGGGCATTTGCCCCAAATGCCCCATCCTGGATCCGCCACTGTACTGTGCCTTGTAACAAATGCTTTTAATAACTCATATTAGTCATAGCATGAGATTGCACATTGCAAAATAATATGTGGCTGTAATTTCTGTAAATTTACAAACATAATTGGAAAATATTTATTAGTTGGGATATTTAGTTGGACCCCTTGGCAGAGCTATACATAATCTAAAGGGCAGTATATAAAATGTTTATAGGCAATAAACATTTGTATGTGGAAATGTCTCTCTCCAATTGCAGTATCTTAGCATCTATAATTTCCTGGTGGCATTTCCAGACCAGCATTATTTATTATTATTATTATTATTACTAGGACCGTGTCACATACAACCAAGTACATACACCAACATTGCAACCTACCCATTGGGCAAGTATAAACAGTGCCATAGGAAACACTCAGAGCAGTGTGCGTGTACCTGTGGAAATGATACATATGCATATGTACACAGGCAAGGGAGTTTAACTGGCATCAGAAAACCACAATACTAAAACACAACCTACACAAAAAAACCAAGTTAAGTTAGCTATATTGAAATAACTATATATTGTAGGTATGACGTGTCTTTGAAGATGACTCAGCAGTGAAGTGAGGCTATGCAGAATAAGGGATATGGTGAAGGCACAATTAGCAATTGATCCCAATCAAGCCAATATGGCACAACAGACTCTGTTGTAACTAGAGGCCACTGGTGATGTACCTGTATATCAGCGGTGTGGCATTGGCACAGTGATCACAGTCTATAATATTATGCATACAGCCATGCACAACATACAGGAGATAGTTACACATTGTTGTATATGCAGCACTGCATCGGCTTCTTGTTTAGCTATTACAGACTCACAGTAGACTAGTAGTTAAGCCGAGTGGAAAATAATTCCAGCCACCAACAAGCCAGATGAAGGTGCCGGTATAATGAAAATAATTCCAGCCGCTAGCAAGCCATATGAAGGATGAAGATGTAGACCAATAATACAACTACCGGTACAAGTATTACATTACTCATTACCTTGCTGTTCCAGCTGGTTGTTTATGAGCGCATCAGCTGGTATCCCAACTGGTCATCAGTTGGTCGTTCACTGCTTAGATTACATTAGATTATCAATTTTTGTCAAAGACATGGGTACACAAAAGGCACAGCCTGCAAACGTGCTCCCCATACAGAACATACAAGTACAAAAAACAAACACATAACAGTAACACAAAAACAAAACAATAACATTAGAATACACGGATTGAAAAACAAAACAGTTACAAGATTATACAAAAAGAAAACGACGAAGTGCAGTCCGGAACGCAAGTGGATTAGTCAATTTTAGAATACGATGGGGAATGCTTGACGCCTGGAGCGCATATCCTGCACACAAAATACAGTTACAAACATTTAAACATACTTGTAATGTTGTTGCTTACCAGTAAAGTGGCGCCTGGCCTCTCCACGGACGTTTACTAATCTTCTCGTTCAAGCAATCCGTAATTAAACAAGTGCCGGGCTTTATATAGAATTACACGTACGGTAAAATCATCAGCACGAACAGGCGTACTTATTATACGGTTGTGCCTTCATTCACAGGCGAATCTATCCCCACTTAGTTCATGTCTCTAGGCCTCGTAGTTTTCTCAAACATTATTTATTATTTATTTATTTATGGCTGTTGTATGAATAGCCCACGTGCTATTAGTACGGTCACGTACGAATAGCTCACGTGCTATTTGTACGGTCACGTACGAATAGCTATTGTTATTGTTATTATCTACTTTTACCAGTTAGGCACTGGAGGGTGTACACAGAAGGCAGAGCCTGTTCGAGGTGTTTACCCATAGCCTAGGAGCCTAAGCGAAAATCTATGAAATCACCTTGCGGCAGTCCGTATGAAATAGCAAAAAAGCTATTCATACGATGGTACGTACAAATAGCTTACCTGCTACTCGTACGGTCACGTAACAGAGTAGCTAGGGTGTAACTACCACTTGCCAATTGCCAAATGCTATTCGTTGGCAACGGTCAGCTGCCTCCTCAGTGACAGAGATTGACGTATTTAGGGGTGGGCCTATGCCCTATACCAATGAGTTTCGGTATATGAGATGGAGATATTGGAATAAAGTAATCAATCACTCGAATAAAGCAGTCACATTATTTTAGAGTACTATGATCAAATTATGCAGTGCAGTGTGTTATATTTGGTGGAGGACTGGCATTGTCAGCAGGCTGTGACCTTTTTTTGCTCCAATCCAGAGCCTGGATCCACCACTGTTGACATAGCTCATTCAAACTCAGTTGGCTTATTGAATTTCCATGCATGGTAGTGACACTGCATGCTCACTTGTACTAGATATGCATTGTAGTCTCAGTAAGAGCATGCATAATTTTTATAATACAACAATGATCACAAATCAGATAGTTGTACTCATCTGATACAGGAATATCAATCAGTTACTGTTAGCTAGCTAGAGCTAACATACAAAAAATACGAGCATGTACATTATAGCTATGTCATAGCTAGAATAAGATGACCATGTATTACTTTGTCATAATGGCATGATGCTAGATTTCTACCAAAACAATGATCATTACAGCAATATACACTCCAGTAATCAATTTGCATTTGCACTTTCCAAGATGGACCTGAAGAATTTATGCTGATAAAGAATTAGCAAAGGTAGCAATTTATTTAAAACATCAGTTGTGTGACATACAACTTCAGAATCTGACATGGGATTGATTGCTACCTATGCAGTGGTCGTAGTCGGTGTACAACAATTGACAGTATGCATGCAGCTCCTAGGAATAAAGCAATTTAGCACAGCATTCAATAAAACTTGAAATACAGTCTTGAGGAATTCATAGATTGTGCCCTGTAAGTCATGAGATTGGTCACGTAACAGCTGATGAGCAGCATTAATCTTGTCATACTAGTGTAGCTGGGAGTGAGACACCTAATGTGATCAATCCATTAAGTACGCAGCAGTAGTTGTACTGTTGCTTATCTTGCAGTCAGGGTGACTGTTCAATGAATTGCTGCAAAGTAGAAATTTGACAATGTGGTTTGCTCATCTTGAAGTGGTTAGTACAATGGATGGCTGTTAATCTAGAAATGCATGGTTGCTAACTGTACAGTCACACTAATTCGGTAATGCTCACTCGTTCTGCAACTATACGATCCCGGCCTTTCTGAGTACTTCTTTGGTGCACGTGTTGCCGACGCTGATTCAAATGATCCTCCTCGCCGCACTCAAAGTCGTCAGTGTCTGCCGTACAGGTTTGCACAAATTCGGTCGAGAATTCAGCTTGCTGAAACGTTGATATTGCATCACAAAGATCCTCTGCGATACTTTAAAATCCACCAAAGCATTCAAGAATTAACTCTAGTCAAAGATGTATCAGCGTAGAGCAGACGTTCACACCACCAAACTTACGCGCCAAAAACCACGTGTAGTTTCCGGAGTGCAAAAATCGTTGAACTGGCTCGTTCATTATGAATCACGTGACTGCCGTACAAATAGCCCAAAAGCTATTCATACGTGACTGCCGTACGAATAGCCACTCCGTTTATTTATTTATTTATTCATTCATTATTAATGACGTAATTTTAACCGTATTCTTACTACTTGGTTGTATAATTATTATGTATTATTCTTAGTACTTGGTTGTATAATTAAAGCTTTACAGTGGCCAACACTGAAGCATGCTTTGCAAGCTGGAAGAAGCACCTTCACATGAGAGATTAGTACCTTAAGTGTTCCGTGTATGTGAGGTGCATGTATCAGTGAAGGGGACATGCATGTACTACGCATGAAGTGACCATGTTCCAGTGCCATGTACCACGCATAGTCAATGCATGTTGGTGTGGTGCATGTAGAATCTCACACTGAAAACCAACACTTGAGTGCTAGGAAACATACATACACTGTACATTCATGCTAAAATCGATAATCTATCATAAATATTTGGACCAAAAATCTATTAAAACAGTTTATGTTTTTTCAGTAGTTAAATGAAATTTACTGCTTACCAATAGCTTTTTAAAATGGATCCATGATGTTTAGTGCATTTATTTAAATCTGTGTTAATTGAAATCCTTCATGAAATAATGATTGTTCATGTAGTTTTTATCAGCATATAGATATATAATTAAACATGTTGTATTACAGCATGTACCCAGTACCCACACACCATTATATACTAATAAGTATGGGCTTTAAATCATTACATCATAATAATAGTCAATGCCATTTAAATTACTTGAGTTCATCACTATGGAAACAATACTTTTTGATTTTTCACATAGCTGACACACACTCTGTTTAGTGATATTTTTCATTTCAGAAGTTGAAGAAAAAGTATCTACAAAGAAAACTAAGCGGAAAGGTTTCAGTTTCTGCTAGTAGCAACTGGTGGCTAGTTCTGCAATATGCGTAAACCCAATGTATAGCAATAAAATCTTGTCTGGCTAATTTATAATCTTTGAACTAAACTGGACATTTCTAATTCATGTATATATAATACCTGTATGTCACTGATGTATTGTAATCTATTTTTTGCACTAATTTTATATTATTCATTATTCAAGTACAGCGCTCACACAATGTCAGTTTATAGGCTCCTGGTAATGCCACCAAAATGCTCTAATAGAACAGTCAACTGTCAATGAGCATATCAAGATTTCCTACAAACATCAGTTCTTGTCCAGAAAGGTGAAGGAAGTCCATTACAGATCTATGGTAAGGCCAGTGCTAGTACTATGTAGGTCCATATGCAAAGACAAACAATAATTTAATTGAAGGTGTGCGATGAAATGCTGCATGATTTGTGACCTAAGACTTTATCCTGTCATTTAGTGTTACAGATATGTTTTTTTGGTTGGATTTCCTCAGAACATCATTCATGTATTACCAGGCTATATAAGGTTCTACATAATTTAGTCTGTTATTCCTAACTATCACCTTCATATAATGGTTACCAGAAATACAAGGTCATACACCAGGGGCGGTGGAGCAGGCCAGAGTGAGGGGGCCAGTAAGCTGAAGACAAAAAAAAGGTAATTACCTGCTGACAGTATCTAGATATTGACTGTTCTATTAGAGTATCTCAAATTCTCAATCATTTCTGACTCTGTCCCATAAAAGTGGGGGCCATGGCCCCCCCTGCTTATGTCATACCAAACACAAGCTCACCTTGATGTTTATTTGCATTCCCTTTCCCCTTCAATGTGGAATATCTCAACATTTTAGAGTTCAAGGATATTGAACTGTTTTTGTATATGACCCAGCTAATGTATGTACTGTATAGACTGTTTGTATGTGTGCAAAAATACTCCATGCTGGAGGTTCACACAGTATTTGTAATAAAATATTCCATTGAAGTGCAGCCTTCTCATTGACAGGTGTGAAGAGAATTAAACTTTTTAAATGACTTCTACATTGCTAAAGGAAGTGCATTTCACCAGAGATATTATCTCTGATTTCACTATTGTGTGCAAAACAGTCATGGCCTTTATAGTGTATAGTGGAGCTGTGCCCCCTGCCTTCAAAGATATACTTTAATCATACAAACACACACACACCTAAATGTTACTAGCTACACAATCAGTTATCCATTTTTGTGTGTAAAAGGAATTATTCCATCTTCATTTAGCACCCTTGAGAAATCTACTCCTTGTCAGTTTGATTTCACAGCATCTGGAAGAGCTAGAGAACTTGACAGCACTTAACTACACTGAAGTTGTAAATAGTGTATGTGTAGGGGGTGCTTTTAACACCATTCACCTCCTTGTGTAGTCTCATGCCCACAAGACTACTCCTCGTGGTGACCCCTGAGTAATGGATATTAGTCAGCTAAGCTGATGAGTAGTAGTGCCAAGTCCAAGATGTCATTTGACGGTATCATTTGGCACACACCCCTCTGTGGAGGTTTCCAAGTCTTCCATAGAATAAATTCTTTATTTCACATATTTTGTAGGCTTTTCAAAATGCTAGTGGTACATGATGCTGCTGTAATTCAAATGAGTCCTTGTGGCTATACCAATGCTACCAGGTAAACCAGGTGTGTAATGGCAGTGCAAGTTCATCTTTGCTGTTGTCTGTCCCTATCATAGCTGGTGTGTGTCTGTGTTACATTACTCGGATCAGGTCATATAAATATTGCTATAGTAATGTTTATAGAATATCTGTAGAAACTAATAATAATACAAACAGTAGCTATTATATACATGAGAGAGTAATAAATAAATTATACCTTCACTATGTACAATTGTCAATACATACACGGTCACATCACAAAGTGTTTGTGAATACAGGCCACATAGGTCATGACAGACATCCAGTCTGGTACAGGTAGTGATACCATGTCACTGACATCCTGCAAATACAAACAACATCAACAGATAACATAAAAGTCACCCATACTGCTTCAAAAACTATGAATGACTTTCCAGTCTGGGGATAATCGGTTTCATGGCAACCACAAAATAGTATTGCATTGTTGTGGTGAGAAAATTTAATAACCACCTAATCCTTTTATATACCATACACAAGTCATCCAGAGCTGCCATGTTTTTCCTAACATTCACGCATGACAAAGTGTATGATTTTGAAAAAACAGAAGTGTCACATAATAAAATTTACAGCCTTATGATGGAACAGTATCTATCATAAAAAACAGTATATGCCACAAGTGTTTAGTTTCAGATTTCTAGCAGCTGTTAGGCATTATAATCATATCAAACACATGAGATATGCATCTGAACACTTCTCATTTCTGGTAAATTTTAGATTTGATACTCTCAAATGTATATCTTGAATTTCTGTAAGCTGATCTAATGTACATTTTTGTTTAATAAAAATACACGAAATACTTTGAAATAAAAATTTGAAGTACTGGAACTTGCTTATAAAATGTTCCATGACAATAAGAAACCCATAAAAAACCATAATGCCAGGCATACCATTGCAATACCATAGGTAGGTGTGGTGACTTCATTAATGTGTGTCACAGTCTTTAGCTTATGGCTGTCACTATTGGACTGGATTACTAGACTGACATATTTTTGGTTTTTGCACATTACATGATTGGATTTACTGAGCTTGGCAGATAAGGGTCCTTAGGGAAGCTGCAGCCTGCTACTAAGCACTGAATACAAACAGTAAAATATGCCTTTTAGTAATTACACTACTGTTTGTTATGCTGCTAATAGAGTATGATCCTTACCCTGGGGTGTGCAGTAATGCTGCAGGGAAAGTGACAGTGATAGCTACCCAGTAATGACATACTTTGAGACATCCTTACTAGTTAGAATAGGGGTCTTGCATGGCCCCAGACTTCTATTTCAGCACATGAGCTTGCCAATTAGAGAGGGTGCTAATAATTAAGTCCCTGTGCTGAAATACAGGTCTGGTCATGCATCGTTTTTCAAGCTTGTTCTAAGTATTGTGAAGGATATCATCATGAGTGGCATAAAGAAAACAGCAGCAGACAGTTTTCACATATTACACTGCTTGTACAGTGTTTAGTAGCAGGCTGCAGGTTCCCTAAGTGCCTTTAACTAGCGAGAATCAGTAAATCCAATCATAAAATGTGTAAATAAATGTCAGTCCAGTCCACTGTCCTTAGTTCAGCAACAATAAAAATACACAACACTTGCATACCAAAAGTCTCGGTATTCCTTCCTCTTCTGCAGCATCAAATGCCAACTGGAAATTCTTCTCCTAAACAGTTAAATTTAAGCTTGCAGAGAGCATGTAATTGGTTAGAACTTACCCTGCTTCTAGTTGTCAAGGACATGTATGGAATTTTTGTGGGTGCAAAATGATGAATAATAGCACAAAATGCCAGTCCATCACTAAAGCTATCACTGAAATTACGAATGTCGATATTCTGTTGAGAACATATAAATTAAATTTACTACAGTAAAGTAGTAGACAATACAGTACCTCGTATTCTTCTGTAATTTTTTGGCACCACCGAAGAAGCAGTGTCTTTTTGGTGGGCCTACCACCAGCTGATCCTGTAGTATTTGACCTCTTCAGCTTGACCTCTCCTGGTTTAATATCAGATGCAAAAGCAGCATTAGGTTTTGCTACAGAACTCTCTACTTTGCTACTGTTGAAATAAGTACATAGTCTATTGACAAAAGGTAATAGCAATAACAATACCTTGTAGGTATACTCGGTGTGTAGTAACTGGACACTGGTGGCAATGCAGTGTTGATACTCTGATGTCTGGTTCCCCGTAGTCTAGCTCTAGGTGGTGCTACATTTGCTTCATCCTTGCCAGCAAACTTGACTTCTTTCTTTACTTCCACTGGTTTGGTTTCAACCTTACATTCCTGTGAACGGACTTTAGAAACTGAAGTAAACTTGGATGTTGGTGGAGAAAACCCAGATTGTACTGTAGTGGTACTACTGGTTGTAGTGACTGAATTGGACATTGTAGATGTACTTGAAGATGCCACTGAGGGTTGCACCTTAGCAGACGCTGCATGAAACAAGGCTGATTTAAGACTCTCCAATGATCCACATCTGTAAAGTTCATTCTCTTCGTGAATGCTCTGGTTGGCCACATCAGTTGGGAAATAAGCACTACTACGCTTCAGTGGATCCAAAATCTGGTGTGTGCGTGGTTTGGGTCTACGCCTGACTACTTCTACACCACTGTTGACTGCAAGTGTAGACATCTTCTTTGAAGGATCATTCGATTGAGGACTTTCTGTAGTGGGTTTTGATGGTGACACAATTGTGGCTGGGACTGAAGTTGTGTGAGATAGAGGCTTTTGCGCTGAAAGTGGAGAATGTGATGGAGATGCAGCTGATTTGCTAGTAGTGATGAATGACATTGTAGTGTTGGACTTTAGGAATGGTCGAGGCTTATTTGAAACTAGCGGCTGATGAGATGGCTGAGAGGAGTGAATTGTAGTAATACCAGACTGTGGACTATTAGCAGTTGTCACTTGAGACTGGGGGCTGATAGTTGACGGTGTGACATGGGATGTTACTGGAGGAATTTGCTGATTAGATAGTGACACACTGCTCATGCTATTCCCTGCTGAAGACATTGAATTACCCAATGATATTCGAGTATGGGAAGAAGGCAAAGGAGTAGTGTTAGAAGCAACAGTTGTTGTAGTTACACTATGGCCTTGCATGTGGGTAGTAGTGGTAACAACCTGAAGTTGCGGTGAAGTGTGTCTCAATTGTGTAGAGCCTAAAGCATTGATTTTGGTAGGTGTTTCTTTTTTAATAGATGTTGAAACTTTCACACTGGTTACAGCAGGTTTTAGACTACTAGTGGGTTGAGAATGAGAGAGGAAGCCAGATTCCCCTACATCAACAGAGTCACTCAAATGTCGATTAGAAGGAAGAACAGCTTTAAGTGTGTTGTTGTCTATCTTCTCAATTGACAGTGACTTTGTGTGCGACACCCTCTGATGCTTTTCTCCACTAGGTGAAGCAGTTGGGCTACGTGAAGTTATGTTAAGCCTGCAAGCAACCTTCATCTCTGGTGCCTGAGTCTCTGAAACTTGCATCTTTTTGTCAGTGTGTACATCAGTATCTGAATTTTGACTATTAGTGCGATAAAAAGTCACTCTACTCTTAGAATCAGCGGATCCTGGCCTGGTACGTTCCAAGGGTCTTTCAGTTACTGTAGTAGTTTGCACACACTTGTGATGTTTTTCTACAGTTCTTGCTTGCTTCTCCTTCTGCATGGTTTTCAGCTGAACACTCAACTGTTCAATTTCGGTTACTAGAAGGGAATTTTTTAGATCCAATGAGTTAACCTTGTCACTTAATGATTTCTTGTTATCCAGCAATGTGTTTTTTTCTTTTTCCAGCAACTGCATAGAAGCTTTAAGTTCATCTCTTTTCTGTGCCATCTTCTCCAACTTATTTAATTGCACTTGTAGAGACTCTGCTTTCAGTTTCCATTTATCAGCACTGGCTTTTAATACTTTGTTCTCTTTTCCAAGTTCATCCTTTTCATCTATGGCCAACTGCAAACTTTTCTGAAGCATTGGGACATCTGATTTGGGAGATTTACTACCAAAGAACACACTATCTTCACAAGGACTCATTGCAGTGGATTGTGATTTTGAGGATGTTAGAGTGGCCTGTGATACTTGAACAGAAGTAGGGCTAAAAACTGATTGTGACTTTGATGACCTTGAGCCTGGTCGCTCATTTTGCTTCATCAATTGTAACTGCTGCTTCAGTTCTTTAACTTCCTCTTCTAACATCTTCTTTTCTGACAGAGACAGTTTAAGGCAGTTTTGAAGCATAGAAACATCTGGTGAACTGGCTGCCTCTCTTTGAGTTGGTAAAGATACTCGTCTGCCATTATCAAACGATGCTGATTTAACAACAGTAGACGGTACTCCCAATACTGTAACAGAAGATTGAGGAGAATGCAATGCATTGTTGCTAGATGACAAAACATGGTTATTGTCACTCTTGGAGTGATGAAGTTCCATATTCAACAGTGCTATCTCTTTCTTTTGGTCAGTGTACAACTTCTCAAGGCTACAGAAACGATTTTGACTATCTTTAATCTCTTGAACTTTTGCTCTGTAAGTTGAGAGCAACTTCTCATACTGCAGCAGAACTGATGATTTGTCTAGCGAATTAAGAGTAGTTCTATCTGTAATGAATTTCAGCTCTCCACCAATCCCTTCGTCACTCACTGAATCCATGCCATCAACTTTTATTTGAACAGAATATTGTAGTTTAGCTTGTTTTAGCTTTTCTTCAACAACATGTATGTCTTTCTCGAGCTCACTAATTTTAGCATCCTTCTTTGTCAAATCCCTTTTTAAAGTGGACACCTCATTAGCAGCAACCACTCCATCACGTGAATCAGAATACGTCTCTTTACTTTTTCTGCTTTGGCGTATCCAAGATGTCTGCTTTAAGCTCTCATTTGCAACTTCCAGGTTAGATAGTTTTGCATTCACTCGGTCATAATCTGCCTTCATGACATCGGCATGTGATTTTAACTTGTGATATTTGGACTCAAGAGCCTTTTTGGTTCCTTCTAGTTCATGTTGTGAGGATCTGAGCTGTTCATTTTCTTTAGAGACACTATCAAAAGTCTGTACCAACTCTTGATACTTCCGTTGTAACTCTTCCCTGTCCTTTTCAGACTTTCTAAGTTTCTCTTTTAAGCCAAAATTGAACTTCTCCGCTACAGAACTAACAGTTGGTAAAAGTGAAGCACTGTGACGTCCAGATGATAGAGTGGGGGTGGTGTCCTTAAGCATCGTGAATTCTGAAGACCTTCTCTTTGGTATTCTATCCATCTGGGGGAAGAAGATGTTAGTCATTACTCAATGATTAAAACATACTTCACACTACAGTAATAGAATACCTTAATATTTGTGGTGGTGTTGCCAATTTTGTCAACAGCCAAAGTCCCTGAAAAGATACACAATATAATTTACTCCTAACAAGAAAAACTAATGTGGGTACGTGTGTGTCTGTGCATGCACATGCTTGTGATGCGTGTGTACCTTCTAGTGAAGCACCTCTACCTAAAACTTCAGATGCAGAGCTAATTCGTTTAAAGGGAAATCCACTCCTTCTATGATTCCCTGCACTTGGTGGACTTGCAGAATGTTTTTCAGAGGCATTTTTTGATTCTCTCACAGGTGACAAGTGAGCTTCCATTGTAGCAGTATCCTAAATATATTATACCTCTATTACGGTTTATGCACAGAAAACAAACACAAAGAGCATAAAAGCATATAGATGAACACCTTTGTTTTCTAAACTTATCCCTAGTATATACAAACACTAGACTTTCATGTGTACATATCAATGTACAATACTGTACTCCCTAGAGTGTCAGTAAACCAATAGTACAATAATATCATACATGAATGCACATGCTACATAGACACAAAACTTGTGTGCACCATTTTCACACTTCTCTCCTAAGTATTTGTATGTGTGTATGTGTCTCTAGGGATGTTATGTAGAAGTAACAGAATTGTTCCTCATGACTCCACACAACTTACGTACAGCTAGCTGATCATGACATTGATATGCATATTTCTTAACACCCAGAAATGTCAAATGTGTATTGAGCAGGAAAAGTTTTTATACTCCCTCGAGTCTCAGTAATATAGAAAGTCTCAAGACCACTCATGCTTTCATCATTCACAATCGTACTTAAAGGCCTTGCTATATGTGATTAGCTGGGCAGTATAAACAACACTACTACCTCCAGTCCATAGCTTGTGAGTCAGTCATTACACACTGTACACAGTAACACATGTATACAATCACTAGTGGAAACGAAATTGTTTGGTTAAGTGTCTCTGTTTTTGTTTGGGCTAAAACACCATCCACCAACATGCACAATTTAAAAGGCTCTAGTGACGTGACAGAAACGGTAGCAGATTGGTTTCCTCCCCAATATTACTATTATTAAAGCAGTGGCACTGAGGTACGTTGATACACGGTAAAAGTTATTGCGCACAAAACAGAAATCGGTACGAAGTTGAATAGCATATCATGGCAGTATGGTTCACACGTTACACCAATAAACGGAGACCTAGCCACCACTGTACCTTGTGTGAGTCCAATCGCTAACAGTTTCAGTGATCAGCCGACTGTGTCCACGAGCGAGACTCTGCCAGATGGCGTGGGATCGATGACACGCAAAGAATGCCCTCTTCGAAGCCATACAATTTTTATTAATGCCTGTGCATTAATTAGGATAACGACGACGAATGGATTTAATAGAGTACAAGTTGAGCCATGCAAAATCAGATAATACTCTGCATGCAAATATTCTATGAGCATTATTACATGCCACTCTACGTAGAGGACGAGATATTGCAGTGATACTGTTGTTTTTGTTGACAGTGATTTATTATTATTATTATTGTGATTTTGCTGCTGAAAGACATGGATACAAACTGGGGGGTTGGTATAAAACTAAACTAGACTATAAAATACAGCAGCTGGTGTGCTGATAAGAGCTATCAGCACCCAATTATAAGTTAAGATTACAAGGGAGCAACTAAAAATTACAAGTAAACTAATTAATTAACAAAGGGGTAATTGGGGTGGAACTACACCTATGACAAGGACATACAACATGATAAGTACAGTAATTATTGTCATCAAAGTTTGAAGTGAACATGGCCCAGAAGATGTTGTTTAACTGTCTCTTTAGTGTTGCTATAGATAGATCTAGATTTAAAGGTGGCAGTACATTCCATAAACGTGGTAAACGGTTAAAATAAAAGTGGCGGGAGGTGCTGTATTTCGTATAATTATGAACTAGCTTGGAATGGGTTGATGATCTTGTAGAACTGTTGCTGTTAAAATGGACCCACTTGGAGATGTCAAAGTGTAAAGATGGATTCTTGATGGATTTAATAAAAAATAACAAGTCATTTAGTTCGTAAGTAAACATGAGGGGAAGCATCGACAACTTTAATAGTCTAGTTTTATAGGATGAAGTATAATCATTAAGAATTTAAAGTTAGCTAGTGATGCTCCTTTGGCAACCATTCGACCATCTATCCTAATTACTTCATATCGCCCTGATATTGTAATTTGCAGTGAGCAAAGTCGTGAGATCTGACTGTCGGGCCCTACAAATCCTAATTCAACAACCCACAGTAATCTAGCTCAGTGAATCTTAAATTTTTGGCATGTAATTGTATGACACAATCAAAAACTACGTAATCGTCATAGCAACAGCTTTCCGCCATTTTGAATGGGGCCAGTATCGATTGAGTTACATTGAAATCCGATGATGAATAAAGCTCGAACTAGGTGGTATTGTCGAACAATTGGCCGTGGAAGTCTTCAAGGTTGTAAATTGGTTAGGGGCAGGTGGTTATCAGGGTTGAACAAGGCGCGAAGCATCGACAGCCCAAATTGCTGGTTGGCCCACACAGGAAGCACTGCGAAACAAAGATAGTATCCATTACTGCGGTAAATTATTAGTGATAGTAACTGTAGTAGCGGCTGACCATCCAGGCGCTCCTTGTACAGGTAAACAAGGGAATTAGTGTCGTCAGCGCTTCGCGCCTTGTTCATCACCTGATAATCACCTGCTTTTAGCCAGAACAAAGAATTTACAGCATTGAAAGCTTTCATGGACTGTTGTTTGACAATACCACTTAGTTCGAGCTTTCTTCATCGCTGAATTTCAATGCAGTGCAGTCAGTGATATTGAAATTAACCCCATCCAAAATGGCGTCCGAAAAGTGGGCGTGGTTTTGGATGGTGTCTATTGTATTGATTAGAATGTTTAGTTTGTGTTGTACTGTAGCTTGTTTGTTTATTTCTATAGTTTCCTTGCCATGCCTGTGCTTTTCACATTTTAGGGCAGTTGCATGTGTCCGAGGTATATTGTATGCTTGAACATATGCATCTTAATGATGTTTACTCACTGTTGGGAGCCAAAATTTAATTGCCTTTTCCATTCAAGACCTTGAGTCTGCCAGGGATCACAACCAAGAAACAGAGTATCAAGAGAGGGTTTGTCTGAATGGAAGCCCATTCCCAGGAAATTTGGTGACAGCCACTGACAGGTTTCCAAATTAAATAGGGAGGCCTGGGGTAGGAAATTTTTGAAATTACAGTGTATGTATTCTGAGATTGCATCAAATCTTTTAACAGCTGACAATTTAAACATGTTAGGAATTGATCGATATAGACTACTTATGCTTGCATAGTATCAGGAGAGAAGTTCAGCTAGCTACTCTAATAGAGCAATCATTTTGAAGTATTTATAGTTACCTGTACCAAGAGTTCATGATGAACTCTTGCCTGTACCAATAGTATCTCAATCAAATTTTACTGAATTGCCTGAATGTATTTGACCAGTTTCTGGAAACCCTCTGTATCCGCCCTGCTATTCCTACAACATGGTTGAACATCACCCTTAAAATCTGTGTTAGCTACAGAACATGACCAAATCTAATTGCAGGAAGATATTGACTTGGCAGCTGCAGCTAGTGGGTAGCCAGCTTTATATTCCTTGCAGGGCTTCCACCAACAGCAACCAGGGATTAGGTTACTGGAGCTCTCAACCTTTAATTAGCCCTGGTTGGCTACACCACTGGTTGTAATTCCAATATTCTTGGCAAGAAACTGGAGCTTCTTGGAATGGTGAATATCAAACAAAATTATGGGATACTTCATTCTGGTGTGTGAATGGCTACATCATAAAAAGTTCTAAACTCACATCCAAAGCTATACAGTTATGCCTGAGGGATTCACAGCAAGATACAGCTTGCTTAAAGCACACAACATGGAGAAACTTTTTTACTGATTTAAAGAGATGTATGGACCATATTATATCACAACTAAAATGTTATAGGAAATTGTATCACAGTATCAGACTATCAGTGCAAGTATACAATTGATCTGTACTCCACTGTCATTTACATAATTTGTTATGGTGAAATAACTTACCAGGAAGAATACCAACATTAGTGTTGGCACCAGCTATTTCTGTTGATTTGCAGCCAGTCCACTGTCAGTTTCTACTGTAAAAAACATTTAACTATCCATACAAGCCCATACAGGTACAGAGTACACTATGTACAAATTTTATGTTACAGTTCCATAATGACTGACATCATTTGTATCATGTATACTCTGGTGGTAACAAGAAAAAAATATTAGAGTTGTGTTAAAATGGTGGCCATATAGTAATCAGTTGCTGATGTTGTGACTGAGGTATCCACATCGAATAAGCTCCTAGCAAAACTAAAAAAAAAAAAAAGGAAAGTAATGGCAATTATATTGGAAATCTACATGATTCATAGGAATAAGAATGGCCAAAACACTTGAGAGGCCAAAAACAATTGAAAGGCCATTCAGATTTCAACATTTTCATGAGCATACAAATTGTACTTTTCATTAGGACACATAAACTTAATTATTAATTAGTTTCTCATCCAGAATAGCTGTGAGGGAGGGTGTTTTTTGTAAAACAGCGATGCAGATGGAAAAAAAGAAGAAAAGGGAGGTTGCCTACCCTGCAAATATACTAGTGAACAGATTTAATCCCTACTTCAGTCTATACCCATGACTGAATTAGGAATTAAATGTTCACTAGGTGTAGGCAACCTCCCTTGTTCCCTACTGCTTTTTTCTATGATACCCAATTGAACTTGAAATTCTTATTTTTCTTTAGACTTGTTTGTTTACTTTTTCATTAATTATTACGACTGGTGAACCCACACACATACCGCATAGGATAGCACCAAAGCTAATGTTTTTGTCTGAATGCGTGTGCTCCAGCTATCAATCACTGACTCATAGATAAAGTGGCCATTACACTTCACTTCAGCTATGTTCAACCCGTTACACAGTGCTACAAACGAAGTACAGTAGGAGAAGTGCCTCTGGAATCAATCCAGTCATCATGAAGAATACGGATGATTTATGCACCCCAACTATCAATTAATGACTTGAAAGTGATGGCCATTATGCTTCACTTTCAGCCATTACAAATGAAAAACAGTGAGCATCTCTGAAATCAAGCATAAAGAAATGGAACATAAAGGAGGACAAAGGTAAGTCCATGATAATGTACTGCGGTATGCCAAAAGGCACGTCTTGAGGCAAAGCGATGTCAAACAGTGAAAAAATCAAGCCCGTAGCTTTAGCAGTTATTGAGTTACGCTTGCCTAAAGGCGTAGAAACTTCCATCAAATCGTAACAATCTATTGGAAGCATTTAGGGGCATTATTGGGCTTGGTTATATGTAACCAATACTGCCAAGGCACCAGAATGGTATCGTGAAGCTGGTTATTGAGTAATTTCTTTGGCCAGAAAAACCAAAACCTCCATGATCCCTAATATACATCTACAGTACTACCGTGCTGTATGATAATTATAAATTACACAAAATCTTTCTAATTTTTCAATAACTATAACTTATACAGTAGCTAGCTACATCTACATAGACAAAACTTCCCAACATGAACTACAGTACATGGGGCTTTTGTAGCTATATTGGCTTCCAACTGAATACACCACCACTGTATAGTAGGGACCACAAAGGAGTAAGCGTGGCCCACGAAATAACATCACCCAAAAACCAGCCTCAATTTTCCCGACAACGATGAGGCAGTATTGGTTAGGTAAAACTAAGCCCAAACAAGCTTTCAGATCGACCCGAAACGCTTTCAACAAGTTGCTATGGAATTTAAAAAAATATTTATTTAATGGGATTCTCTACTGACTGAGAAACTGATTTAGTAACTCTTCAGACAAGCACAACTTGATAATGGCTAAGGCTACGGGCTTGATTTTTTCACTGTTTGACATCGCTTCGGCCTGAGAGGTACCTTTAACATACAGCAGTACATACAATGCACTCTTCATGGACCTACCAGTGTCCTCCTTTGTGTCCCATTTGTCAGCAAAGTGTCGATTTAGTGGTAGCATGTGATGGCTTCCCTTCGTAATGGAAATTGTCCGTATTTTTTGTAGTGGCTATTTTGATTGCAGAGGTGCTTTTCGAACAGTTCTTGATTCCTACTGCTGTATAACGGGTTGAACATAGCCGACAACGAAGTGTAATGGATACTTCACTTTTCAGACGATAATTGATATAGCTGGGGCATGCGATGCCATTTCAGATGCGGTATTGTGTGGGTTCACCAGTCATTAAGTTTACAAAAAGTACAAATTGGAATTTTCAACTAGAGTAGGGACCATAGTATTTCGATAAAAAGTACTGAAACAAGCTGGAGTAGTGCACAATAGTAAAACAATAAGAAGTGTTATATCCCTACTGTGCTCAAGTGCTATGGTCCCTACTCTAGTTGAAAATTCCAATTTTTTTCTGTGTACAGTACTTTTTTAAGGACTGACAATCTTTCTTACCACTGTTACTACCATTGCTGGAAAAAGATCAAGATACATGCATGCACACTAATACATAGAGCAGCCATGTATAAATTTTGTTCAGCGTTAACCATACAAAATATTTTTACATTAAAAAAATTGCATGAAAAATAGAGCTAATTACAGAAGATTCTTTCTAACTCACAATCAACATTGTACCCTCTTCCCACAGTTTGTGTACTCACTTGAGGCTAAGAATTTATAACCATCAATTGAGTAGAATGTTTTTAGGATAAATTCAACTAGAAACAAAGACTTCTAGCTACATGCATGTGTACTACATGCAACCTCTTGACAGTATTCTGTGCCAAAAGGATTATCCTCAATATCTTATATATAAATGCAGTTAGCACAGCACCATCAAGTTAACTGGGTAACAATTATTCAAAAAACATTACATTTTCTGTCTTCCTTCCATGCTTCCATTAACGATGACTTTGAGCAGACCTCCCTGTTAACCAGAGCTGCTAGTAATACTTCTGTACACTTGTGTAGTCTATTGTAAGCACTATTGTAATTCTAATACTCTTCATATTTCACCCTTACTTAGCCCATCTCTTAGTCATACTAACTGGTGACACCAATAACAATGGAGCAAATTCTTTTAGAGGTGGACAAACCTGCATTAGCAACATATAATTACTATTATTTGTGAAGCAAGCGTACCAAGCCTTGAAGAAAAAATTGGCCAAACAGCTTGTACTTGTCAATACCATCAGGATACGGGAGTTCTTGGGGAGCAATAGGCCAACTGTAGCAGCCTATACAACAAAGTATAGTTTATATGAACACACAAACATGCACGCTCACACACTAACCAAAAGTGGCTGCTATATGACACTTGACGGTGCCAGTATTATCGTCATAAGATGGTGGAGGGTCATTTAGCGGCTTTGAAAATGTGCACATGTTGGGAACACACACAGCAAGCCACTCGGGGATAACAGCAGTTATATCTAATGAAATACAAATCTCATTAATGAAGGAACCTGAAAACGATTTCATCACAATAACATCTCAAAACTTATGCAATGCCATTTACTAAACAGTTAGCTAACCCCTCATGAACAGCTTGCTGGTTTCTACAATCTCTTGAAATATGACAAACTGAGGTAGTGACCTGATCAATACTGATGATGGATGCATGTAGACTGGAGACTCACACAACATACACTGTATACAAATTAAAAATATTGCATTAATATTCTGTTCATGTTTCACATACTTGATAAGCAGTCTTAAATTTTCTTTGGTCTGCTGGACTCATATTTCTTGTGTGTATCTTTCTATATTAATTATAACAATTGCTTTATGTATATGCAATTCAAAATGCAAAAGTGTAACAGTAATTACAACACCAAGTACTAAGAGAATAAGAAATGCGGTCAAAAACTATATTATAAATAATGAACAAATTAATTAGTATATGCAAAGCTACAAAGTCTATACACACATGTACTGAGATTGCCATAGTATGAAGGCACCAACATTTAATCACTAGGCCAATCCCTACTCGTGACTGAACAGACATGCCATTCTATATAGCACCCACTACAAAGCAGGTCAATAACAACTACCTCTAACCAACCACCATGACTAAGGAGATTAGACTGAGGGTATTAGACTGAGTAGATCAGTGAACACATACTAGGGTTATTGTACTACTGATTCTTGATTGTGCTCGTACAAGTAAACAAACGTACAAATTCCACCGATGGCTCTCTTGTTCTTTAGTGCATGCCAAATTTAAATTCAAACTTGTATCGGTGTTGTGTTTTTATAAACCAGTTAAACCCCCTTGCTGTATGTGTGCATCATCATCACACACACGCACGCACGCACACACACAATGCTGGTGCTAGTTTGTATTACTAATTACAAGGTGTGTGTATGTGTGTGTGTGTGCTAGCTACATTATGATTGTGAGTTGTCCTGCCAGATACCATTACTATTAATCTATTCTTGGTACAGTAGTATTTAATGATATGAAAGGATTTGTACTTCATTTTAAAACCAGGTGCATGCCCAAACCAGCCTTTGGCTGGCTGTGAACGTGCACCTGGTTTACTGAAATAAAAACATGTGTGTGTACGTGTGCACTTACCCCTCTATGGTTACTTGTCTGTACATACCCATGTGAGCAAAAACGTTAAAATGGTAAAAAGCAACCAGGATGTAAGAATCGGAAACTTAATTAAAAGTGTACATACATAAACCTTGCTCTGAGGTGGTTTCTACTTGGCAGTCTGAAATACGGGTATGGCGACTCTTCATATACTTCGTGAACAGTCTTCTCTTTTGGTTTTATAGACGTTTAACAACTTTTAAAACAATGTTGAAGGCCTCTCAGGCTACCAGAGATAGTGTATCCTTCGAGTTGAAAGGGGGCAATACCCATACTTACATGAACAAAAATGAAGGGCAGCCTCGAGGCTTTCTCTATACAATTCGTGTGAGAAACACGATAGACACACTATAAAAGACACTTGAGAAGTTACTTATGTGCGTAATTTGTGGTTTAAAGTGGTTTGATATAGCTATGCTTCCTTTAGCAGTGCACAGCAACGTAATTACCGAATTACAAAATAATTTATGAATTACAAAATACACTAAATTACAGTATTACAAATCTGTCTATTTAGCTGCATGGGCACCAGCATAACATCAACTTGTTACAGGTGTAGCTATACATACAGTAGTACAATTAAAGCATACAAGTTGCACATAAAACTATACAGTACCTAGCCACATGGTCACCCATTCCAGTTAATACAATCTGCCTTAAAAGTTTTGCCTGAGGAAACAATGTTAACCAGTTAAGGGAATTGTGTTGTAACAGACCTGTATTTGGGATGGAGGTGTCATCTTAGGATCCAAATATTCTTCAATGTCTGGGAAGTTGGCATTCACTGGAACAAAACATACTTTTTAAAGCTGAAAATAGTGCTGTTCCTTCTTAGTATACAGTTTATTATTATTGTATTGAGTAAAGGATTTTATGAAGTACTGTATAACACTCTGTTACAGTAAAGACTACTGTGTTGTAATAAAAAATTATTTAGTTTAGCATACATACACCACTCCTGTAGCATTAACAATCCTTAACACACTGTTAAGTACCTGTATTGCTATAAAACATGGGAATAGAGATCGCTGAAAGTAAAGAAACAAGAGTCAAACAAGCCTGCACGTTAAACACACAACACACAGAGATCTCTATTAGGACTCAATGGATATGGTAAAAACTAAGGAAAAAACAGTAGTTTCTCCTTAAAATATGGGCAGATAAGTACTGAGAATGCATGCTTCTGTATAAACGTTTATTTGAGTCCAAATAGAGATCTCTGCAGGGGAGGTGGAGCAGGTCAAAGAGTGAGAGGGCCAGGGCAGCTGTAAGTTGAAGACCAAAAAAAAAAAAGGTCACAGCCTCCTGACAATAGCTGCTCTCCACCAATTATATCTCCTTATTTATAACTACACATACGTAGCTACACTGCTTCTTTGAATACTGTGACTGTTCTATTAGAGTGTCCAGATCCTGACTGTTCTATTAGAGAATCTCAATCTTTTCTTGCAAACAGTGTCCCATAAAAGTGGGTGGGCCATGGCCCCCCTGCCTATGGATCTCTCTGTGTTTAACATGCTGGCTTATTCGTTGACTCTTGTTTCTTTAGCAATCTCTATTCCCATGTTTTAATTTTTTAAATCATTTTTATGCTAGTTTGTTTACTTTTTATAATGGATAGCTAACATGATAATAAGAGGTGCTGGTAGTACTTGATATTATTCAGTATCAAGTCAATCATCATGTACATTAGATATTAAGTAGTTAGCTAGAACTGTCAGTGTTATCAAACACCAATGTATTGTTTCCATACTATTGAATGTATACTTTGTGTTATACAGCTTTGCTATAGGCAACGTATAGCATGTTGTGGTTAGCAGTAGTATGGCTTCAATTAGGTGATCACAGTAAGTCAAGTACCCAGTGGTACACAACAACATTGCTGCTCTGATATGAACTTAATTTCCAAATGGCCAATGATTGCATGCTATTTGGAATTATATGAAGAAGGAAGGTGAAGTCGAGCATATCAATGGTGTTTGGCCTAATTACAAACATCTACAGCTTGTTGGTAGTACCACCTAAATGTGCGCATGTGTAAGAACCACCCGATAAATACCCTACCGCGTGGTCACACTTTGACCTTTGAAAGCGAACCCCAGTTGTGGGAAGGGATGGGTGGGACCATTGATATACTCGACTTCAATTTCTTCATATAATTCCAAATAGCAAGCAATCATTGCATGATCTGAGCCATTTGGAAATTATATTTCAGAAGGCTCAGTCTCACATATCAATGGTGTTGTTTGTAGCTTCCAGGCTACCCCTAGTGAAGTCGAGCTACTGTTTGAAGAGTAAGGGGATGCCTCTAGGCTTCAGTGGTGCCAGAGGCTAATACTGATCTCCCAAAGGTTGGGTCATTAATTGGTCAGTAATAGAACCTCCTGAAGACAAAGTCTGAACTCCAGTCTGCTGCCTTGAGGATATAATTGGTGGTGATGCCAGCCCCAGCCAATGTTGAGGCACCCTGGATCGAATGGGCTGCAAAAACACTCACATCAACTTCTGCCAATTCAAGTATTTCTCGTAACCAGCTGGTTGCCGAGGACACAGATTTGTGAGGTTTTACCAGAGAGATAAGCAAATTGTTAACAGCCTTGGGTCTAAGTGAGGATGTCACAACCTGAGAGTCTCAACCGGACAAAGTTCTGAGTTGTGAGAAAAAGATGGGAAGAAAAACTCCCTGAGAGGTTTCCCCTGTCTTGACTGCTTTGCCAGTGCTGCTGGGAGGAATACTACTCCTTCCAGGCCATAGCAACGATGATCAAGCTGCAAGGATGCCAGGTCTGCTGAGCAGGATGGCCTGGTTAATGCCAGTAACATTGTTAGCTTGAAGGTGAGGAGTTTCAGTGACAATGATGCTGAGGGCCCTACGCTTTCCAGGTATTGTAGGACTGTTTGTACATTCCAGGTGGCTTTATAGCGTGGTAAAGGTGGTCTGGCATTAAAGGCTCACTTGAGCACCCTGCATATTATGGGATGCTTGCCTGCTGCAACACCGTCTACCAGGTCATGAACAGAGGAGATGGCAGATCTGAAAGCATTCAGTGACCTTGACTGGTAGCCTAGTCCGTGTAGTTCTGCCAGGAAATTTGCTATGTCAGAGGAGGGTCAAACGGGATTGTGATCCCGTTCAGCACACCAGCTAGCCCATTTCCGGAAGTGAGAGTCATATGACTGGGCTTACTTGGCTCTCCATGACTGGAGTAGGAGTTTAGCAGCCTCTTCTGAAAGATGGCTACTAGAGAATCTTCCCCGGAGACAGGTCACACGGCTAGTTGAGGGACCATCTCCATTCAAGCACCTGATGATCTCTGAATCAAGTCCGGTGCTGGGGTGATTAGCTTGGGGAAATCCCACGGCATCTCCAGAAGTACTGGGTACCATGTCTGGCCCTTCCACACAGGTGCTACTAGCGCCAGTTGAGCTTGCTGGCATCGAGCTTGGCTCAGAGCTCTGCCGATCAAGCACCATGGTGGGTTGGCAAAGCCCTTCAATGGACCCCAATCCTGCTGGAATGCATCCAACGCTTCTGCAAGGGGATCTGGTCTCCAGCTGAAGAAGCAAGGCATCTGGTACAGTATGTCAGTCTGGAGGCAAACAGATCTACATCCAGTGGGCTGAATACTTGCTTGATGATTTGAAAGATTCATGGGCAGAGCATCCAGTCTGATCTGTCCCAGATTCTGTGTCTACTATAGTGTTGGACACTCCTGGGATGTATTGGGCTGACAGGTCTATATCCCTGTCTAGAGCCCACATCCAGAGATCCTTCGCCAAGTCTGTTAGCTGGCTTGATACTGTGCTTTCCATGTTGTTGATGTAAGCCATTGCTGTGGCATTATCCAGTTGGAGGAGTACCGAGACCCCTGAAGCATCCTACAGGAATGTCTTCACTGCAAGAGTGGCTGCTAGTAATTCCAAGGAGTTGATGTGCATGGTTTGTTCCTGCACTGATTCCTGCACTGACCAGGCACCCCCTGTGCGCGTCTCTGCACAGGCTGCTTCTCAGCCCAAACTGATGGTCACTTAGGCTGCTTCTCAGCCCAAACTGATGGTCACTTGCTCTGGTCTATGTCTGAGGGGCTTCCCATTCCATCTGGAGAAATGTTCTCTCCACCGGGATAGCTCTTCCAGGGAGGCTTGTGAGAGTGATAGGAGAGCCTCGTAATTCTGGTTGTTGATTGCCAGCGTCATTTGCAGATCCCTCTACAAGCAGCGGTAGAACAGTGGAGCTGGAGGAATGGCTTGAGTTGCTGCACTGAGTTTCACCATGAAATGAGACAAAAGGCGGGCTGACAAGGCAGTCATGTTGGGTATTCTGGCTGCCTCTTGTCCACGGGGAGGTTGATCATCAGGGTTTTGGTATTTACCATCATGCCCAATTATTTACCATCATGCCCAAGAATTCTATTTCCTGGGTCGGGGTCATCACCGATTTCTTGGTATTGATGATGAACCCCAGGCATCGGAGGATGTGAACTAACACCTCTAGGTGCTGTGCAGCTGATGTTGCAGATTCTGACATGATTAAGACGTCGTCGATATAGATGATCATCCTGGTCCCCCAAGACCTGAGTAAGGTCATCACAGCCTTCATTATCTTCGTGAAGGCCCACGGGGCACACGGGAAAGGCAGGTGAACTGGTAGTTCACTCCTCCTAAGCTGAACTGGAGGTTACATTGATGGTCTCGATGCACTGGTACTGTGAGGTTGGCATCCTTGAGGTCTACCTTTACTAACCAATCTGGGGTCTCTACCCACTGATTGAGAGCTTTGAGATTGATCACTGGCCTCATTTGCCCATTCTTTTTGGGGACCAGGAAGAGAACCGAGTAGAATTCTCTCTGGGGAGCGTGACTGTCTACTACTGTCACTGCCCCTTTCTCTAACAGGGAAGTGACTTCCTCCTGTATTTGAGCTAGTTGCTCTAATGGAAAGCAAGGAACTCTTGGCTTCCTTTCCTGTACAGGTTGGCCCACAAAGGGGACTTGAAAGCCTTTGACAGTCTGTAATACCCAGTGGTCCTTCGTCAACACTTTCCAGGTGTTGACAAAGTGAGCTAATCTGTCTGCCACCTTCAAAGGCATCTCTACCTGAGGTGGCAAAATGAAGCCCATGCACTTTGCCTTGACCAACAAGGGGGTTACGAAAACCCAGACTGGACTGGACTGGACTGGACCAAAGGTCAATTCTCCAGGCAAGCAAGATTAGCCATGTTATAAATATTTTACTGCTATTTACATCCACTATAACACTTATACACCTCTCACCTTGCAGCAACTCTGCCAAGCACGCAATGGTTGAGCAACACGAAGTATCCACTGTAGAACAACTAGCTATAAGCTAAAATACTTTCTAATGTGCTTTGTTACATGATCGCTACAAAGCTACGTGTTCTCCTGCTGTACTTGCATAGAACTGGCACACACGAGTGGCTGCCCAAATTTATTAGAGTCGTGCTGTGCAAAGTGATTGAAACTAAACTAGCAGTTAAAATGTCAAATTTGTCTCGAAATCCATTTGGTGATAGATAACGCATGGAGTTAAGCAAGGTATGCAGTACTTAAATTATTTCAGGATAGATTTCTGGAGTAAAACGCATGACTCTTAACAAATTTGTGCAGCCACTCGTGTGTGCCAGTTCTATGCAAGTACAGCAGGAGAACACATAGTTTTGTAGCGATCATGTAGTAAAGCACGAAAGTGTTTTAGCTTAGTTAGTTGTTCTACAGTGGATACTTCATGTTGCTCAACCATCGCGACTGCGTACTTGGTAGAGTTGCTGCAAGGTGAGTAGTGTATAAGTGCTATAGACGATGTAAATAGCAATAAATAGTTAAAACATGGCAAACCTTTCTTCCCTGGAGAATCGAACTTTGGTCCAGTCTGGTCCGGGTTTTCTGAACTCCCTGACCAACGTAGTATTGACAGTAATAATTGAGTTTGGTAATATCAACACATTGTGTGTGCATGTAGTTACTAGTCATTTCTTCTGGGGAACTCTCTTCCCCACAGGATAAGTCTTTTTGGGTTGGCTGGTCGGGCGAGAGTATGGCAGCTGTTTCCATGACTTCGCTCCTCTTCCCCCCCCTCCCTCTGATGGCCTGGGGGGGTTGCCAAAAACCCTGGGGTAGCTTTGACTTTCCTTTCCTGATCAGCTGTATTTGCTGCAGGTAATCTGCTGCTTCCTTCAGGAAGTTTGGGCCGAAAAGTCGGGGGGCTGCACTGGCCCAATGCCTCTCCTGGGCAGCTGCAAAGGGTACCAGTTCCTTGTTATATTCCTCCAGGATTCTGGCTCTTCTCATTAGAGACATCTTATTGGCTGCATTGGCCAAGAGGCTGATTGCTGTCTGAACGGCATCGCCTATCTGGTCCATGGTCACTTTTGGCTCTGGGTCATTGACAGCCTCCAGGAGCTGGCTGAGTGGTTCAACGACCTCGAGGAGTAATCCTTGGAGAGTGTAGAGGGAGTGGTCAGTAGATTTTGTGCTTCTCGAGCACTTAGATGACATCATTGCATCCAGGAAAGGCACCTGAGTCAGGTCGTTCTGAGGTAGGGTGTATCTGCTCCGCATCGTCTGTCTCTCGACACCAGTCATCTTCTGTGTGAAGGCCTCAGTAAGAAAATCAATGGCCCGGTCTGTCATGGGAACAACCTTGATTGTCGCGGCACTTGACGTTGGTTCATCGTTGTCCAGAAACGGGTCCTGGATGTCCATTTCTTCGGGCCATGAGCTTGAGAAGCTCTGATTGTGAGTGACATCCTGGGGAGCTAAATTGCCGCCATTGATAGCGAGTGGCAGGTTAAGGGGATGGGCAGAATCATCAACCGTGTCACCCCCCTGTCCAACGTCGACGGGAGGGGCTGTGGTGAAGTGAGCTCTCACACTTCGGCGCGTCGACATCTTGGCATACCTATAGCTGTGCCAGATTTGGCCTGCTGTTGACAAGGAATCCATCAAAGACGAAGATATGCAACCAACAAACTTCATGAGCTTGAAAAAAAGGTCGAAGTGTGACCACGCGGAAGGGGGTGATTCTTACGCATGCGTAAACCGTTTCCAGTGCGTATTATTTAGAACAAGCTGTAGATGTTTGTAATTAGGCCAAACACCATTGATATGTGAGATGAAGCCTTCTGAAATATATTAATCTGTAACGTAGCTAAGTAATGATGAAGTTTCCAAATGAACATGTTAATTTGAATAGATTGGATACCTATTAACATATACGAACACATTGGTTACCCTAAGTCAGAAGATCAATGGCAAAGTTAACCTAAAAGAAGCAAATTTGCTTGAAAGTGGAAGTTAACATTGAAATTGAATTAGTCATGGATGTGAAGAAAGACACAGGAAGGAAAGTTACGTAGTTTTTATCCCCAAAAAGTACTCACATCTTGCTCTAGCCCTGTGGAAAAAATAAGAGGAAGATGAATAAAATGGCTCAAAATGGCAGATTTCAGTTTTTTATAAAAAAAGTACTTTTATCAGGTCCTTTGGACTTTATCTTTGCTAGACCCAAACTTATTTCAAATTAACTTATATGGTTTCTTTTTAGGTTGAAAGATTTTAAAGGTGGTGTTTAGTTGAGTGTTCTATTAGGATTTAGGAAAAAACATAGGCAATCTCTATGATAGACCACCACTGTGGTTCATGATAACAATAGTATAAAACTAATCATTTAGTGGTTTTATAGTACCTACTTAAGAAAATCGATGCAATAAACATTAACACTTTCTATGCAGATAATTTGACTTGAGAACTATCTGCTAGCTGTAGTGAGTGTATTTATAACCTCAATAGTTTTGCACTAATAAGTAATACTGTAACACCAAAATACTGAATGGCAACAGAATAGTGACAGACTATAAGTAGAATGGCAGCAATTTGCTTGCATGTACAGGTGTGCAGAACATAAATGATTGATTGTGTTTATGTATGCATGTACTTGCATTGCAGTATTGTTGTTATATTGTCAGTAGTAACTGTGAACAACCCAATAAACAGTGACAGCTGGTCCAGGACTAAAAAACCAGACTATTATAAAACACAATCATCCTCCATGGCTACTGTATTTTTGCTTAGCATCAAATATTCTATTCTGTTGCATGACATTTCACTGCTATCTTACTGCCATTAACTTGTGTGCACACACTTACGCACACAGATACTCTCACCACATAAACACACACATAATATTATACTATATACCCTGGTAATCATACCTGAGTTGGTTAGTTGGCTCCTGAGTTTTCTAATCTCTTTCATGGCTTTGAATCGTAGTCCGTGAGTTTTGCAAAACTTGCTGCTACATCCTGCAAACTCACACCCTCCAATAGCTTTGAGAATTACCATCAAATCTCCGAGTAAAAAATTCTCTCCCTAAATAAATAAAAAAAGTTACTAATTCTAGTCCATGCATCACTAATCAACCAGTGATTTAGATTTACTGTATTACACTAATACATATGTTCACTGTACTCGGAAGGCAGAGTTAAGTTGGTATATGCATTGATGACAGGAAAGAACAGTGCTAATACAGTTATAATTGCACAACAGATATGCCTTGTGTTAATCATAAACTGTACAGCACGATAGCACTGTATAATAGGTACAACAAAGGAGTAGGCATGGCCCATGAAAAAAACATCACCCAAAAACCAGCCTCACTTTTCCCAGACAACAATGAGGCACAGTGTTGGTTAGGCAAAACTAAGCCCAAACAATCCTTCAGGTCAACCCGAAATGCTTTCAACAAGTTGATTCAAAATTTTAAAAAAATTAACAGTATAATCAAGACAACAGCCACGTGTACTCTAATATAATTATATACATATATACAGTATGGGTCAAAAAAAAGTTTACATTTCGTTTTGTATAAACGATTATAATGCTATAGTTTTACATACGTTTCGTTTTGACAAAACGATTATGTAAAACGAAATAATTAATAAAAACGATGCGGTGCTTGTGCAATAAACTGTATAGGAGCAGTTCGTTTAAACCATTGCAATCGTTGTAATGTTACGTTGAAACGATTGAGCACATTTAAACGTTTATAGATTTTATTAGCTATAAATAACGCAAGCCGACGGATTGCAAGACATCACAATTGGTTATCAGACAAAATGGTTTATAACCTGTACGAGAAACGACGTATCATTCACTTTTATCGACTTGGATGTAGACCTCCAACGATCGTCAAGTTGCTTCTTAAAAGAAAACTTAAAAGTATCGCGAGAGGGTGTGGCTAAGTTCATTGCTAGTTTTATTGAGACCGGCTCACTATCGAGAAAGCCTGGTTCAGGGAGACCATCGTCAATCACGCAACAAATGCAAGCGATTGTAGAGGCAAAGATGAGGGAGGACGACGAAACAACTGCATATCAATTGCGTTCCCTGCTGCTATCGCAAGGATTTAACATCAGTGAAAGAACTGTTCTTCGCTGCCGCACCCAGCTAGGCTGGACATTTCGAGGAAGTGCATACTGCCAGTTGATCAGACACGCCAACAAAGTGAAGCGGCTAGAGTGGGCTCGTCAATACCTTCACAACAGCTTCGATGATGTAGTCTGGACGGACGAATGCTCTGTGCAACTGGAAAGCCACAAACGATTCTGTTGCAGAAAGCAAGGAGAACCGCCTAGACTGAAACCCAGGTATAATCTACATCGAATATATATATATGCATAAATACATTATTTTAAAAAATGTGTTACTGTAAATTAATGTTATTTTTATACAGGGCCAAACATCCAGTTAAAGTACATGTCTGGGCAGGGATCAGCAAACGAGGACGAACAGGAATCTGCATCTTCGAAGGTATCATGGATGCCACTTTGTACACAAAAGTATTGGAGAAGACGCTATTGCCTTTTCTCAGAAGTGTTTATCCAGATAGTCACCGTTTTATGGCTGACAATGACCCGAAGCATACCTCCAACGAAGCGAAGGACTTCCTTTCTCAGAATAAAGTGACTTGGTGGATGACTCCAGCTGAATCTCCCGATTGTAACCCAATCGAAAACCTTTGGCACGACCTAAAGGAGTACAACCGACGTGTCGTCAAGCCTACAACGAAGGAAGAGTTGATAGAAGGAATAAAGCAATTTTGGGAAACTGTTACTATTGACAAATGTAATAAGTACATTAATCATCTTAGAAAAGTATTACCTAAAGTTATTGAATTAAATGGAGCTGCTACGGGTTATTAGCACAATGTTGTATTGTACATATTATTTGATTATTAATGAAATCACTAACCTCACAAAAGATTTAGCTGAAACAATGTAGCGCAGCACTCCTTCACACCACTAGACTGATACGAACTAGAGCACGAGTACATCCAGAGTAATTATATCACGTGTGTACCTGTCAGAAAATTTTGCAATCACGTGTAAAGAACATTCTAGAATAGCTTACGTGATAGTTGCCAATTTACAAGCAAGAAAAATTTTCATTACCGCGTGGCTACTTATCCTAGATGGTAAAGGCAAAAATATGAGTAATTGCTGCGATGGAAAACAGCACTACTATTTTATTAAGAGGAGAAGGAACAGGAATATACAGGATATGCTTTCAAAGCAGTTTGTAAGTTTACTATTAAGCAGTGTACGGTCAATAAGAATAACTCCCTGTACATTTTCTTACAATCACGATCAGAGAAAATTAGTTAATGAAACTTAACGAAGTTACCCTCATCTACTTAAGGTGGTAGCTACCCGATAACGAGGTTACCACAAACAGGTTGTGGCTTCCTATGAATATATTAGTGACGAAAAGAATGGTAGCGGAACTAACTTTCTGCAGCGATTATGTGGTCTATAACAACTAGGAAGTACCTGTGGTAAGCCATTAATCCTGCACTTTCTACTAATCACTACAACGCTTGTACATCTTCATCAATTAGCAGGTGCCTGCATATGAAAAAGTTTGCTACATAGCACGGACATTATTTTGCTTAATCACTGGACACTAATTTTCACAAACTAACCTGCAGAACTAATTCACAATGCTTTCGTTTCATTGTAACACTAATGTAGTGAAGGTTAATGACTGTTAAGACATCAAAATATCTCAGAGCGTTCCTTTCCAAATATCTACCATTCAATTCACCACATAGAAAGTGATTTTCAACCTTAAAATGACGAGCTTAAATTTCCTTCTCCTATAGTTCATCTTAATCGCTATTCACTGCTTTTGCAAATCTGGTTCAGAATCTGAGGTATCACGTGTCACGGGTTATTACGCCTTTTATTGCATTCCTCCAAAATGTATGGGGAAATTTGAGTATGGTGACTTCAAATGCTTTCAGAAGGACTGTGGGATAGTCATTGCCCACTTCTCATTTCTGTAAATTAAATGCCCAGATCCAATTACGTGTGATTTATCAGGTAGCTGCCGCCTTAAATATGTAACTGGATCTGGTTTTTATAGTAGTTTTAAGTGTGGCTAGATATGGGAAAACTGGTATTTTTGTGTAGTTATAAGTACTAGTTTTTTCTGTATATTCAGAATAATGGATTAATTCATTTAATGTATTCAACATATGTTTAAAATTTAATAAATACAGGATATGCAGACTTATTGGGATAATAAGATGAGTTATTGTGCAACACTCATTGACGCAGGCGCCTGCACCGTTGGCCAATGGAATTGGAACATTTACACCAAGTTGTCTCATACTTTACTGGGTCCACCCAGTATTCTGGAAGAAGTTGAAATATCTTTCTCTTGATATCATTTAATACCGAGATTGGCAGAGCAGGGTAACGACTGGTTCCGAATACAGTACATCTGACTAATACATTGTCTCCAAAATAAGACTTTTGGGCTAGCTTTTGGGCAAGATCTGAGATCTTATCTGTCTCATGGTAATGCTTGTACTTTGCTATCACGATATCTGGATCCACAAGTTTTGTTCTGTCGATGTCACTCAATGACAACATTCCATATTTGAGTGATTTCTTAGATTGTTGTATTGGATTACAGTGATGTGCTGATGATGTTGCTGATACTGGTGTTTGTGATGATACTGGTGTTTGTGATGCTCCTGGTGTTTGTGATGCTCTGTGTGCTGATGATGTTACTGATGGTGTTACTGATATCCAGTGAGGGGTGGATGGTGGACTGCTGGAGGTGGTGGCATGGCACCTGGCTGGATGGCTGTTTCTTATTTCAACTTGTTGTTCTGTGTGAAAAATAAAATCATTGTGTACAAGTTAAACTGGATGCTGATCATACCATTGGCCTTGTGTTCAAGAGCTTCAAGCCTGGTAATGAAGGATCTTTGGGATTCCAACAATTGTTTTGTATGGGCCCCCAGCATTTGTTTGATTGACTCTTCCAAGAATTGCAAGGTGCCAGTGTTATTGGTGATGTCACTGCCATAATTATTGTGGTTATGGTTGTTCTTATTGCTGTTGTCACATATCACACTACCATTCTCAGACTCTGTAATTAATAATCACAATTACATTCATATATATATTTTTTATAGGTAGATACCTGAAGAGTAGTATTTCAGTTGTTCATGTGGGTCCCAACTGAAGTCATCGTCCATATATCGTAATTCATTGATGACCCTGTCAGCCTGTGGAGATGTGATGTCAAGCTCTAAGACCAATGAGCTAAATGGGTCCAATTTTGGACTGGTTGTTGGAGGTACAAAAGGGAAGGTGTTAAAGTGGTTGGACACTGATCCCGGTGAGGATGTCTCTGGTAGTATTGAGTGATTCGATGTTGTTGCTGTTGCAGGGAGAATGGCAGCTGTTGCTGCCACAGGGAGATTGGCAGGAGTTGTCACCACTATAGGAGGAGTGGCAGTTGTTGCTGACACAGGGAGAGTGGCAAAAGCTGTCATTGCTGTAGGGAGAGTCATCATCTCTGCAGCTTGAGTGGTAGTTGCCACTGGCATGGGGAGTCTGGGAGTTGTTCTCATCACCTCAGGGAGAGCTGCCACCACCGCAGGTAAAATTGTAGAAGCTGTTGGTGCCACAGGAAGAATGTTGGTTGTTGTCACTGTTGCAGGGAGAGTTGTCAGCTCTGCAGTTGGAGTGGCTGACATAGGGAGCCTGGGAGTTGTCATCTCGTCAGGGAGAGTCGTCACCAATGTAGGTTGAATGGATGTCGGTGCTACCTGAGTACAACTGATGGATGTTGTTGTCACTATAGAACTGGCAGGAGAACTGGAGGATGTTGGTGTGACAAACAAAATTGTACCTGTAGATTAAATTGAGCTCAACACAATGTATTGGAAAACTTTAATGTTACTTACCACTAGCTTTCTTTCTTTTTTTTGTTTCTTTTTGTAGTGTTTCTTTTTGTAGTGTTTCTGTTTGTGGTGTTTCTTTACTTTTTCGTTTTCTTTTCCTTTTTTTTGGCGTGTTGGTTGGTGGTGCTTTCTTGGGGATTGCTCCCTGTGGTGGTAACCATTCGCCAGCAACAAACCTATCTTCAATTTTTTCCATTTCAGATTTTGTGCCTAGAAATTTTATTTACTACATGTAATTGCATATACTTTGTATAGTTTTAGTTCACCTCGTGCTACAATAGTGGCTTTGTGTTCTATCTTCTTTTTGCCAACAGTTACAATACATTCTTCACCAATACTTCGTTGGCGGGGTTGTACACTGTCAGCATTCACAGAGGACACACTTCCCTCTGGCCAAAGTACCACGTAATGGCTGTAGCATTCTGTGAAAAATAACAGCAATTAATGGGCTAGTGGTAAAAGGCGTGGTGGTTTGTGGTCGGACTCTTGGGTGGCTTCGGGTTTATTCAACAAATTACATTAGAGGCTACAGGTGATACCGCACCACAAACCACCAATGACTTACCGGCTTCTGCATTAATGAGCGCTAACGCTTGTCGGAGACTCATAGGTTCCATAACGGCATGTCAGTTTCAGCACTCGCTGCACTCGTACGTTAAGAATGAATTACTGTACAGCTGTGCTCGTACAATGGTGAATACAGTACCCGCCCATTTTTCGTTAAAACGATTACGCAATCGTTTAAACGCTTCTGCGTAATCGTTTTTATTGCCATGCTATCGTTTTGTTACCATGCAATCGTTTTATTACCATGCAATCGTTTTATTGTGCAATCGTTACAACTATCATATTAGTACAAATCTATGATGGTTTAAAAAAAAACGAAATGTAAACTTTTTTTTGACCCATACTGTAGCAGGCCCTCAGAATTCATACTGACCAACAAACGCTTAATTAAGTCTAGGATATTAATTTATGAATCAGTACACAATTGTGTCCTCCTCATGTACCAGTTGTTTAAAAGAAGACGGATCAGGGTGATGGATTAAGACATGGCTGGAGGCAGACCACAGTGATATCTGGGACAAAAGAAGCCGAGTATTTCCACTATGTGTCACACACAACTGTTATCTGACTCATCCGCAGAGTTACATTTTTAAGCATGAGATGGGCTGATGTGTCAAAAAATGGTCACATGGTGTCTTGGATACACGGCAAGATGAAATAAAATGTGTAGCAGATTGCTGTGAAAGGTGACAGTGCCTTCAAAGGAATACTCATGGATACGGCACATTAGTGGTGTGCGGACACTGAATGGTAGTGATTGGCACTTCACAGCTACAGGAGATAATATTTTATTTATTGTTACTGGGTAGTTAAATACAACCACAGTACAAACAAACAGTATTACATGAAAACATAGTGTACCTCTGTTAACAGTGTTGGGAGTAACGCTATGTAACGCGTTACGTAATATTATTACTTTTGTAGTAACAAAGTAATATAACGAAATACGCTATAAAAACAGGTAATATAACGCAAGTTACTTTACTTACAAATGTAACGCGTTACCTAAGTAATATAGTTACTGTAACGAGTCTAATATTACGTAATATTATTACTACAAGTAACGAAGTTACTCATCTCGTTAGTTATCCTCTGAGTAACGCCCACAACGAAGTAACAAGGCCTACTGAATGAAGCTTATTCACCAGCTTCTTACTTATAACCAAGATTTGCATATTGTCCAACAACGCAATCATGTCACGTGATAAGGTGGTAGTTTCACACGTGACAGCTAAAGGCTGTGGACACAAAGTAATATAATATGTAATATTATTACAGTTACTTTATTTTATGGGTAATATGTAACTGCAACTAAATAGTTCAGTTGCAAGTAATATGTAATATGTAACTAGTTACTTTTACAAAGTAACTTGCCCAACACTGTCTGTTAATAATCTGCCTAAACACATGTACTGGCAGCTGGCATGGGACACACTTACAGCAGCACCTGGCACTTGTCTGAAAACTTAGAAAACGAAGATCTGGGCACAAAGGATTAGTAAACAAGTTAGTAGTAGACCTGTCGCTCATGGTTGCTAATCTTCTCCCGGCCTTTGGAATCATGGGTGTGGTGCTGGGCGTTATATAGAATTACACGTTCATTCAAGTCATCAGCACAAACAGGCATAATTATTATACGTTTGTGCCTTTGTTCACCGGTGAGTTGAACCTTGGTTAGTGCAAGTTCATAGGCCTTGTAGTTTTCCCAAACATTTATTATTTATTTATTTCATTCATTATTATTCATGATGTAATTTTAACCAGATTTTGTATTATTCTTAGTACTTGGTTGAATAATTAACACTTTACAGTGACCAGCACTGAAGGTCTGACAGCAACTTGTGTTGTAGCCTTAGGATTACCTAACCTAATTACAAGGACTTAGACTTCAATAACTTACAGCTAATAAGGTCTAACAGAAAAGGGGCCCAAGTAAGGAAAAAATCCATCATACTGCAGTACGTACAATGCATTCTCCATGACAAGTTAGTAGTAGACCTGTCGCTCGTGGTTGCTAATCTTCTCCCAGCCTTGGAATCATGGGTGTGGTGCTGGGCGTTATATAGAATTACACATTCATTCAAGTCATCAGCACAAAATATCCATCATACTGCAGTATGTACAATGCATTCTCCATGACAAGTTAGTAGTAGACCTGTCGCTCGTGGTTGCTAATCTTCTTCTGGCCTTTGGAAACATGGGTGTGGTGCTGGGCATTATATAGAATTACACGTTCATTCAAGTCATCAGCACAAACAGGCGTAATTATTATACGTTTGTGCCTTTGTTCCATTCTTCTTTGCTGACAACGAAGTGTTGATTTGGTGGTAGCAAGTGATGGTTTTCCCTTTTAAACAGGAACCATCTGTATTTTTCGTAGTTGCTACTTTGATTGCAGAAGTGCTTTTCAAACAGTTATTGAACATAGCTGACAACGAAGCATAATGGATGCTTCACTTTTCAGATAATAATTGATATAGCTGGGGTGTGCTGTGCCATTTCTTTCTTTTGATGTGGTATGTGTGGGTTCACCAGTCATAATAATTATTTACAAAAATATTAACAAGTACACACACACACAAAAAGGAATTTTCAACTATAGTAGGACCATAGAACATAGATAAAAAGTACTGAAACAAACTGGAGTAGTGCATGATATTAAATCACAGTAAAACAATAAGAAGTGTTATAAAAAGTAGAGGTGCACCAATATGGAAATTTACCAATATACCAATAACCGACATACTGTATTGGCTACAAAAATTACCGTTTCTGATACTGATATCTTTGTGGTTTTCAGTATGGACACTACATTAAATGTTTAAAAATGCTAAATTTAGCTTAAAAGATGGTCACTAAAACCTACAGTATGTAAAGAAAAAAAAGAATGGTGAAACAGGTAGTGATTAAAAGGTGTGTGAAAAGAAAACAAAGTATGACCAACTCAGGATTTGAACCCAGGCCATCAACAAAACCTTTGCAACTTGAGACTCACACTTTTACCATTGTGCTGTCATTTTGCTGTCAACCATAAAGACAATTATAGTGTTTATGTGTAATATCTGTTCATATCTGTTTTCACCAATACCGTTATAGATACTGGTGCACCTATATTAAAAAGTACTGAAACAAGCTGTAGTAGTGCATGACATTAAATTACAATAACACAATAAGAAGTGTCATATCCCTACTGTTCTCAAGATACCATAATGGAAATGCACAGTAGGGATATAACATTTTTTATTGTTTTACTGTGATTTAGTATTATGCACTACTCCAGCTTTTTTTAGTACTTTTTATCAATGTGCTATGGTCCCTACTCTAGTTCAAAATTCCAAATTTTTGTTACTAGTAAGTAAAGTACAGTAGCTATTTCACTTAGTTCTTTACCATGTTCTCCACATTACACAGACCCAGACACAGAGAGCTAAACATTAAGCTTGCCTAAAATCTATCTGCTTACTTTAACTGTTCTGTATGATGCAATAATTTCCTACATAATCCTATTGACACAATACCCACTACCAAAATTAAGCACTATTAAGTTATGCAAAGAAGGACAAAGATACAGTAAGTCCATTCCACGATACAAGAACTGTATCTACTGTGGTATCGGACCAAACTGATAACTGCCAGCACTTTGCAACGTTAGCTGTTATGCTTGTCTGAAAGCATCAATTAGTAGTTGGTAGCTAGTCAATGAAAATGTAAGGCTACTTTTCTTTTGGTGTACTTATGATGGAACTCTTGGACTAACCTGACCAGCCCAAGTTCTTCTTTGTGACAGTAGCTGGGTATTCTTCTGTTTATCATCAACATTCTATTTGGGGAAAAAAAATGTTTAAGATGAATTACTACTTGCCCACAGGATTTAGATTGCATTAATTAGTTACAAGAGGAATAACGTTTAGTTCAACATTTTACATACACAGAAAATGATACTTTTAAATCAACATTTTTAGAAACATTTGCAATTTGTATGGTATCAAGCACAAATTACTACATAAAATTGCAAGGTCTGATTTTCTACATTACAAAGTACTATATAGAATACACTTACATTATGATCAGTATAAAGAGAGTTACTGAATATTTCCTATAAGGGATGGAACAAGAAACATTAATGACCTTATATAACACACTACATGTACACCATATTGCCTGTAGATTCCATAGTGATACAATATCATAATTCATTCAATACAGAAAGTCATTAAAAAGGTGAACGTGTTATGTAATTTGATACCTTTTCACAGTTGACTAATGTTTTGTTTGTTTTTGTTTCGATAGCCCTGTTGTAAATGCAAACGTCTGAAAAGGCACAATACAAGTTTTGCCTATTAATTCTGTATGAGGAGTACATGACAATGTTCTAAAAGGTGAACCACTTCAGTATTAAGAGTGTTGGATAACACACTTAACACTCTTCTGCTTTTAAGCGGATTGATTCTGTGAATTGCAAGCTTCTATTTCAGCTTGTTCACAATGTTACAGCAGAAGAAAAGTTGTCAAAGGAAGTAAAGAGCTACCGTGTAAGCACTTTTTGTCAGACTTGGAACATCAGAGACAGACAAAAGCAGAAACACCAACAACAAGGAGAGCAAAAAGACAGCGTCCATCATCATGAGCCAGGATGTCGTACATGAGCTCCTCCTAGCCAAGCAAAGTGAACTCAATATGAGAGAACAGAAAGCTGGCATGATACAAAGAACATGAAATAGTTTATCAGAATGATGAGATGTGTACTGTTGTGAAGAAGATGGGAGAGGAAGAGCTGCAAAAGCTATACAACGAAGGGTATAAACATAACGTTGGGAGCACTCTAAGGGCTACAGATTTTGATCTACAGCACAAGGAGTTTTCTCATAATCAGGCAACCAACTGCAAGATAAGCTTAAAATGTTAAACGGTGATATTATTTTTGTTACAGGCAATACTAGACAAGGTAATCGATGGAGCATGATTATAATTGGAATGGGTAAGTGTATGCATCAGCTGTCAAGTGCATATTGTTATACAGTATTAATTCTGTAGCCTTGGAAATAAAGGCACTGTAAAATTTTAAAACCTTCAGTTTGCTGGCTATACTGCAGTCATACTCAGGTACACACCAGGGTTCAGTTCAGCTTGAAAAGCTGATCGGGTGTCTCGCTACGTGGTGTTTAAGGTGCAATGCAGATTGGAAAGGAAGCAGGAACCGAGAGGAGATGGGGCATTAATCATAGATGAAGTCAAAGTTACCTGTCAGCTTGTGTGGAACTCTTGTAATAATTAGCTAATGGAATTAATTGGCCATGATGACAACTGATCTTGTATCACTAAATGACATTTATTTGTTGCTGCAGAATTCTGAGGGCTGCAAACAAACATTGTATGTGTTTCAGTTTTTATGAAGAGATCAATCAAAGGAAGCTAGAGCGGGCAAAGCAGAATTTAGCTACAATGGTTCCAAGGTTAAAGGAGACTCCTGTTCTATGTGATGTGTGGACCAAGTTGAATGTACACCCTGCAAAAATCATGTAAGTAAGGTTCAGTAATAAATATACAATGATTGTTTTTTACAAATGATAGCAAGAGCAAGTTTTAGGAGAGCTCCACTGGTATGCTAACCAGGAACCCACACCAGCAGATGCCGGAGTAGCGTTGGAGACCCTGGAGTATCTAGAGGCTTGCAATAAGCTATTTATTTGAACGGGGTTTCTTAAGCCATGATTGTGTGAGGGCCATGGATTCTGATGTAATCAAGAACATCAACAGAGGATTTTCCTTCTTCACTACCTGGCTTGATTCTATTTTGCAAAAAGGCATGTTGTTTTTGTAATTATTTTATCTTTTGACCCCTTCTTGCACACACAGATCCAAAGTTTCCAAACAATTCTAACACACAAGTCATTTCTGTCTTGGCAAAGTAAGCATATTATTGTTATTTTATAATGTAACTGGATTTTAGAAATCAACCTCATGGGCACAATTGACACATCACGTATTTCATTTACTGATTCATTTAACAATCAATCCTTAGTGTCTTGAAATACAAAAAAAATTTGCACGAAAATTTTAAAATTATCTTTCAAAACTTTTAGATTTTAATTGTTTTTATGCACAACCAAACGGATTTTTTAAAAATTCAGTCATTTTTTTGTGTACTGACATATGCTTTGTGCTTTTTCTACAGCATGGGACCTCTTAAGGATAGATGTATACGGCTTTAGAGGCTTTAGCAAGTGGTTCTTCAAGACTCACCCAACTTACTTTATTGCAACTGTGTGACTGTCTGGGTCAGCTGTGGAAGGATTGTTTAGTCAGTATAACCATACTGCTGGGGGGAAGTTGGACTCAATTAAGTATTGCACAGCTAGAGCTACTCATCTTGTAAAGCAGACTGTTACCACACACCATAGTGGAAAGAGGTATTGAGTAGAGCTGGGTGATATCACAGTATTTATTGATATCGGTAATATTCACATTAAGAAGCAATATTTAGTAAATGGTGGACAATATTATTGTGTGCATGAAAATAATAGAATCAATTATAATTGAGCTGGGGAAAATGGCAGAACTCAAAGAAGGTGACGAAAACACAACCGAAAATTTGTTGAGCGAATTTGAGTTAGTCTCAAAAAAGAACACGAAGACACTAGTATGGAAGTACTTTGGTTTGAGGTGGACGCAAATGGTCAGCCTCTCTCGATGGAAGCACGATTATGCTACAATACTATAGCAGCGAAAGATTCTAATACCACTAATTTACACAGCCACCTGAAGCATAAACACCCGGAGGAAAATTCTATAGTGCAGCGTGCCAGCGGAAGAAAGACAAAGCACTGGAACCAACCATCGCTCACGTCTACATGGGATAAACAGAAGCTATTATCGACGTCGTCTAGGGAGCACAAAAAGTTGACAAAGTCAGTAGCTAACTGCTTAGTCAAAGATATGCTACCTTTGTCCACAGTAGATAAACCTAGTTTTTGGGCAATGTTGTATAAGTTCAATCCAAGGTTCCAGCTACCTACTCGGAAGCATTTCACAAAGGTAGCAATACCATCATTAGTGTCACAGGTTTGAGATAAAATTGAAGGGCTAATTGCTGGAAATACTTTTCAACTACAACTGACCTCTGGACACCAGTTTCAGGAAACCCATACATTACTTTAACTTGTCACTTCATTGATAGCAACTGGGTGATTAAGACCTATTGTCTACAAACGCACTACTTACCTGAGGACCACACTGCCATTAATATTTCAGTAGTGCTTGTTGAAACCTTACAACAATGGAAACTAGAAGAGAGCAGGTTGATTGGGATTACTAGACAGTGGCTCAAATGTCAAGGCAGCTTGCAAAATTCTTGGTTGAATGACCAAGTTGTTGTGGACACAGCTTGAATTTGGAAGTTAATAAAGGCCTCAATGATTCCCGTGTCCAACGAGCATTGAGAGTGTGCAGAAGTATGGTTACAGCCTTCTCTCGCAGCTGGAAAAAGACTTGGTGATTGTGCAAGGGCAGAAGAACCTTCCAAATCACCACCTCAAACTAGATGTTGTAACACGCTGGGGGTCTGCGTACGATATGGTGGAGAGAGTGCTTGAACAGATTGAAGCCATTAGGATTGTTCTTGGTGTTGACAGGAGCTCATCACATTTGATTCCTACTTGGCAGGACTGTGATGTTCTACAGGCTGTTGCTACAACACTTAAACCTCTGGAGGAGATGACTGATGCCCTGTCAGCAGAGAAGTGTCCTACCATATCAGCTGTAAAGCCACTGTTAAATCATCTCTCCACAGAAGTATTGGTTGATAAGGAAAATGATGTTGAGTTAACAAAAGAAAAGATTAGAGTGGATATGGAGATGAGATATGTTGAGCCTGCACTGGATGCAGGTGTGGATCACCTCTTACAGCTTTCTTGTTTTTTTTTGGATCTGTGATTTAAATTGGCATATGTTAAAGATAGAGTAAAAGTTTTGGAAGATGTGGAAAAACAAATGTTTGAGTGCTTTTCTAGTGAACGATGAGGATACTACTACTGATCAGCCTCCAGCCAAGAAAGCCAAAGGCTTGAGCAAGATACTTGGTCGGTGCCTTGGTCATAGTTCAGCTGCCCCTTCAACACCTCAAGAGAAAGTGAAGCAACAACTTGATCAGTATTTGTCACATCCTCACCTTGACGTTGAAGAGCATCCACTTGAGTGGTGGAGAAATGAATCAAGTCAATATCCTCTGGTTGCTCAACTAGCAAGAAGGTATTTGAGTGTGTGTGCTACAAGTGTTCCAGCTGAACGGGTTTTTAGCTGTGGAGGGAACATTGTATCTGACAAAAGGTCATGCCTTAAACCAGACAAAGTGGACAATGTAGTGTTTTTATAGCACTAAATATGAAAGACTGACATTACTTGAGTAACATGAAATACATTACAGACTACAGTACAATAGTTTGATTTTGTAGACTTGTAGTAGCCACTAGCTGTAGACTCTGTGTAGTACATATCAGTAGCAGTCTTGAGTACCTACATAAAAAGAAATTAATAGATTTATACAATATCGTGATATTTAGTAATATCATTGCTCATAATTGGTGATATATCGTCAATGTAAATGCTTGATATCGCCCACTTGAGATAAGAATCTCAACACAACTGAACTGCCACTGCAGAAGATAACTTATAACACAACACAAATGTTTTATAATATTGTAATTGTAATAGAAGTTAATGACATGTGCTCATGATAGTCTATTCTTTATGTAAATTTTGTCTCCAGTTTTGTGTGGTTTAAGCATTTCTTTGATACCATTTGTTAGTTTACAGTTGACACCAACCTCTTGAATCCGGGTATTACATACTTTGTACACCAGAACGTCATACACACTGTTCACAGCTTCTACATTAAACATATGAAAATTTGGTAATCGCCAAGTCAAACTCTGTAAAAATGATTCTTTAAGGGATCTCTCTTCTTTTACCTTTTCAGGTCCTACCTGAAATGCGATAATACAATCAGCACTAAGTGGCACAGAAGTTACCTTTATGATCTGGTCATCATCTTGTATTGTATCAGTGTTTATCACACTTTTAACTACTTCATCTGTGCTGTGTACAAAATGAATAAAAGTAATGTCCGGAAAGTACATATAGCCATTGTTATGGTTCATGAAGTACTGAAGTAACTTGGATCTATCTTTCATATTGATGGCCTGCAGTATGGTTATTTCTTATTTCAGACAGAGCATCTGTGTGTTTCAGAACAACTCTTTTCATTTGCTTGTAACGTTGATGCAGCATGTCACAGAGTGCTGCACCTCCAAAACACATCTGTCACCATCAACTGAGCTGGAAAGCAATCGTGTGTTGATTCCCTATTAGAACTGGCCGCAGCATTCAAGTTGTTCTGAAAATCACCACTTCGTTACAACAGTAGCCAGTGTTGGCGTAACGTGTTACATAATATTATTACTTAATGCAGTAACTAAGTAATATAATGCGCTACATTTCTAAAGTTAGTAATATCTAACGAATAGTAAGTAATGCATTACTAAAGTAGCGCAATACGTACTAGTAATAGCATGGGTAGCAGTGAAATTTGGGATAAATATCACGAGTGTTGTATTGGAAATGGGGATAAATTTCACGAGGCGAAGCCGAGTGAAATTTACCATTTCCAATACAACAAGAGTGGTATTTATCCCAAATTTCACTGCTACCTATGCTATTCCCAGTTAATACCATACTCGCTGCATATGCTGCATTAGCTTTGCTATGTTTATGCAATTTGTCACTATGTACTAAACACGCGTCGACACTAATTGGCGCTACATTGTTACATAAATTCTAGCCAATGAAATTGCAATTACAACTTTTTCACTGCTGTCAGTGAAATACGGGATAAATTTCACTGCTACTATTGAGACTTTTGTACGGGAAGTGAAACAGGTATGGTATTATGCTTGTTACTGTAATATTATTACCTAGCGAAGCACTAACGTGTTACTTAATCAGCGCATTACTGTAAATTATTACTTAACAAAGTACTAACGCATTACTTAACTAGCGCTTACTGTAATATTATTACCTAACTAAGTATCTTGATACATTGTGTAATATGTAACGTAACACATTACTGGTTACTTTTAAACTGAAGTAATATATAACTGTAACGCATTTCATCGCAGTGGCAGTAACGAGTAATAATAATACATTACTTTTTAAAAGTAGCAGCCCAACACTGACAGTAGCTCATACATTGTGGTTTCTTGGATTTGCTAGTACTAGACTTTGCCTCCTTTCGAGTCTGTTTGGCGGCTGGATTGGCAGTAGTAGACTCATGAATTCTAGATTTTTGCTTATGGATGAGCTGTTCTTTTGTGACACTCCTAGACCTCAATGCCATTTTTTGTCATTCATGTGCATACTAGGCCACATTTGTAATTAGCGAAACCAGTGCATTGTGCATGTGAACCATGTGATTATCAATACCCAAGGTCTTAACGGGCTCATCTTTGATAGAGCATAAGTTAGATACTCTCCTTTTACTATGTACTCTTGCTAATATCTTAACTTGGGAATATCCCCTGGACACTATGTACTTACTTTTACACTGAGTCCAGCCACAATGGCTATGATGTATGAGAGACAATCTTTCTGACCACTACCAAGGCACAACATCTTGGAATACCTTGGTGCAACAGGAAACTGTGACATGGTCCTTCCCAGTGAGGTAAGCACAGTAGCCTTGTTAACTGTTACAAAAAATTATGAAGTAATATAATGTAATGTGCTTTACTATAGAATACAAATGATTCTGTAGTGTATCTCTACACCCTGTGTTCTCCTCCAAAGGAAGCCACTTTATACTGAAGCATAAATTCCCCCAAAACAATTTTAACAAACAATTTTTATTGGCGATAAATAATAATGGTTATATAAGGGAAGAAAAATTTAACAGACGGAGGCTAAAGAACAACATATGAAAGTGTACTGTATGATGGTTCATACAGTGATTCATTATAACATTAGGGATCACATTCACATTGTATGCCTTTTGCAAAATCTTATTACAGCGCACATAAAGATTGCTGGAAAAAGCAGCAAAACAAGAGGATTGCTGGGGTGGTAAACCACAAGCAAGAAGATACAGGATGATACAAGCCATGAAACAAGGGCTACACCTGCAGTTATGGCACATTATACTAATGGACATTTAGTCCTTACAGTACTTCAGTAATGGCTACGCTATTTCCATGGTAAATATAACAGAAACAGGAAGTAAATGTCTGCAGGTATAGATGGACGATATCCTTTTTTTCATGGCTTTTATTTCTATCATTCATACTCAAATTCAGGTGTGGAGGGCGATACTGGGTGTTGATACATTATTATGGATGGTGAGCTATTCAAGAAGATTGCTTGCCAAAAAGTTATTTACATGGTTAGTTTTGGCCTGTGTAGCGTTAGGGAAAAGCTCTTGGTATCATTTTAATCCTTGTTACATCACAAGTAGAATGACATAAATTGCACAGTCATAAGATAGATGCTTCAAAAGTTACAGCGCTTTGTGCAAGATGCATCTTTGGACCAGCTTTCTGGCCTATATGTGGGTTTAGGGTTAAAGTGCTTAATCTCAGTAGATACCTGTAATTTCACGATAGGTTCAATGCCATGCCTAATAATGTGATCTAGATTGATTAATAATGATCGAGCACCACGACTACACCTCTTTACAATCTATCATAATGACACACCCCATTAGCTGTGTTCATAATGCTAACACAACAAAAATATGAAATAGTGACACACACCCTGGTAAATGAAATGCTGACACGAGATACTCTAATACAACAGCCACCCTAATAGAACAGTCCCACATGTATACTATAACGAAAAACCCAACAAAATAGTATATCTAATTTTAAAATGAAGTAGGGATCCAAGCGATAAAATGCAATCCGCAAAATATTTTGGCTTAACTATTACATATCTTGGTCTACACACATCTCAGATGATATTAGTTGAGCACACTCAGCTTTGGAAATTTTTCAAATACATTTTGGACAGTGTACACAAGGTGTAAAAGCCAAACACACAGACATACTGTAACAGCCAAATGCTACATACACTGTACGTGCCTTGCAATAGTTTTGAATATGCAGCAGTCATCTACACACAAATTAAGGGGAAATGATACAAAGGAAGGCTGCTAAATTTGTGTTCAGCAACTATTCCAGATACTCAAGTATTACAACTATGTTACAGTAGCTCAACTTTGTTGGCAAACAATCGAAAACTGAAGACATACTGTATACTGTAATTTTAAAATGTTTCACAAAATCATTAATCATCAAGTAGATATTTACATCCTTCAGGCTGCCCCTACAGTAATTCTATTAGGCTGGTTTCTAGATATGACTGTTTAGCTCACAATGATGTGTTAATAACTACTGTACATAGTGCATTAGCTTAGTGTAGGTGACTTTACATACCATAGGCTAAGGTGTAGACTATGCATGCAGTGGGTATTAAAATAAATAGTCGGCGTAAACAATTTAAATAATATGCAATGGTTGTCAAAAGCTTTATTAAAACGATTCTAAGACACACGTCCTACCTACACGTACTTGATTCCATTCCAGGCTTTAGCACTACCTTATATAATCTCAATTGTACGTAGATGTGTGTGTGTGTGTGTGTGTGTGTGTGTGTGTGTGTGTGTGTGTGTGTGTGTGTGTGTGTGTGTGTGTGTGTGTGTGTGTGTGTGTGTGTGTGTGTGTGTGTCTTCATGCATGCGTACACATGCGTACACATGCGTACACATGCATACATATACACAATAGCACAGCACATCATACATTTACACTGTACCAGTATATTCCAATGCTCCCAACTGAATGAGCAAAGTTTCTGCTGACTACATAAAATAAAAACCAGATTAGAAAAGTAATGGTGTCAATTATATCAATGCAGTACATTACTAGTGACATATACTGTACACCTGATCCAGTAAATGCTGCACTACATTTAAAAGTATTGGTGTGTACTGCACTAACGTACTGGAACACTGTGGACCAAATTTTAATGTCGTGCTATCAAGCAGATAAACACACTGTATCGCACAGTGCGGTAGTATATGTACATGTATATTAGGGATATTTCCACTTTCTCACAAAAAAATATTGAACAGAAACCAGCCTCAAAATATCTTCATGGCATCTTGGCAACATCACCAAGCTAAAAAGTGCCTTCTTTATAACCTGAAACTGTAGGTTGTTACAAATATATTGTTTATTTAGCTTAATTTTCTACTACCTGCCCTGCCCTGACTGATTATAGCGCAAGTGCAACTCGATAACGGATAATACTACAGGATTGATATTTCAATTCTGTAGTATTATAATACTACAGGATTGATAATACTACAGGATTGATATTTCACTGTTCCAACATTGGTTCAGCTCAATAGGAGACTTTTGACATACTGCAGTACATACAATGCATTCTTATGGACTTACTTGTGTTCTCCTTTTATCTTTGCTGACAGCGCAAAGCGTTGATTAGTAATGCTGCATGAGGACTTCCCTATATTTGTAAACAGGAAATATCAGAGTTTCCTGTTGTGGCTGGATTGATTGCAGTGGTCATTAAAAACGCTATGTAACAGGCTGAACATGTTGAAAAAATGAACAGTTCTGAGGACCGAGCACTAAAAATTCTGTATGAGCGGGATATTGCAATTCTGGCAGCTTGATTAAACAATGGCTTTGCAAATTGGCTTAAGCAACCTATCTCAATTACAAGCTCAGTTGTAGATAAACAAGCTGGGCATACAGGCCAGTACATCAGTACTTACAGGGGTAGTACAAAGAACTTACAGGGGTAGTACAAAGAACTTACACAGAGAGTTCGAAAAAAACGAGTTCTTATCCACCTGTTGTCTGGAACAGTCAGTTGAACTCAAACATATGAGACTAATCAGCCCATGCCTGTCCTACTTTGCTAAGAATGAGCTCTTATCCATCCGTTGTCAAGAACAGTCAGTTGAATTAACTCAAACACACGAGATTAATCAACACGTGCCTGTTCTACTTGCTAAGAATGAGCTCTTATCCACCCATTGTCTGGAACAGTCAGTTGAACTCGAACACACGAGAAACAAACAATTAACAGTGTTCATAGAATCATAGACTGAAATTGTTACCTTAGTACAATTTAGCTACACAGCAAAACAGTGCATTAAGAAACACAAGTGATTAAACCATGCCAACTAATCAGCACATGCCTGTCTTAAAACGAGTTCTTATCGTACACTTGTCTGGAACAATCAGTTGAACTCAAACACATGAAAAGCAAATGTATCGGCCAGCCAAGCAGCCAGTACAGAAAATCGAGCAGCACATACTAAATAAATTATTAATGGAAGCCACTAATGCGCCATCGCAACTAAATAAACACCTTGCGTTGTCAGCAAAAATAACTGGGGACAAAGGAAATTCCATGATGTATGTATTTTACATACTGGGGTTGGTAAAAAGGTACATCTTGGGATAAAGCAATGTTGAACAGCGAAGAAATCAAGCCTGTAGCTATATCCATTGTCGAGTTACTGAATGCTTGGCTGAAGGCATCAGTTAGTCAGAATAATATTCTGTTGAATAGAAATTTTTCTTAAACATTTCATAGAAACTTTATGGAAGGATTTAGGGTTGGGTCTGAAGACAATTTTGGGCTTGGCTGTGCCTAGCTAATGCTGCCAAGTTGTTATGAAGGGAATTGAGGCTGGTTTTAGGGTGATATTTTGGCTGGAAAAGCCCAGTTCTGCATGATCCCCAACTATACAGCTTTATCTAATCCAAAACAGCCAAACTGTGAAAAAGGGTGTGGCCTTCCAAAAAATAGGCTAGTATGAAAAGGATGTGATATCAAAGGTGGTGGCCAAGAAATGGCTGCAACAGCTCAAAATAACAGCCTGTCAATTGTCATTTTCAGAACTAAAAGCCACTATGACCAACCCAATTTAACATTGTGACCTATCATAAAAAAGTTTTAAAAAGTATTGTGTACGTAAGCTGCTTACTATTATCAGGAGCTCATCAAATCCTATGAGTGTGTAACTCCGTACACCATCAATACTATGGGCAAAATTCAAACATGGCATCCAGTGTTACTATGTATATAATTGCTACATCATTCTTACGTACAACAGGAATACACTGAATAGGCTGCTATTCCATCATCTTCCATGAAGGTAGCAAAGCTGTTTTGATAGGAAGATTATCAAGTTGAAGGTAAAGCTTGGAATAGTCAAGCAGAGTAATTTTGCATGATTAGTGACTGTACAAAGACTGTTCTGCTAAGCCTGTGCTACCATTCCTCTTTCATGCCATTACATTTCATTTCCATAGCTTCATTTTGATGCAGCAGAAACGTGACATACTTGAGCATGCACCTACACACAATATCCTAAGTAGAAAATTTTAAAAATTACTTATATATATAGTGCATGGCAGCCATGTGTGAATTTCACTCATTAATAAGTTACATGCTCCCTTGTGCATAGAATTGATGTGCTCCAGCTATTACGGACCAATGGCCATTGACCAACCATGTTGTATGTTGGTCTATAATTTTGACAGATCACGTAAGAGACATTATATTGAGCACTGATATTATACTGTCACTTAAGTTTGGATATATGTGACCGTCTCAGCAAAAATCCGCCTAGTTCGCACAAGCATGCATATTGAGAAAATCAAAATTTAAAAATAATTTGCATGCTACAAGAAAAAAATACGCAAGTTTTTATCAGAACAGTACTTGAAGAAGGAAGACTCAAATCGATTAAAACTATACACCATCTTATTCACCTACGTAGTCATGGGGAGTTCAAAATCTTTGTTTCATTTCTGTAGCCCCAATGGTTTGCATGTCACGTGCATTTGTTTACAATGTGGTAGACGTAAACAAAATTATCGCCATTTCTTCAACAAAACTGCCTTCATATTCCTATGCGCAAGTGACTGCTGGGCTAAAACTACACCTTAGTTGATCTGCCAATCCATGGTGAACATTGCAAGCCAAATTCCAACTTTGCAGACTAATCCAAATGGAAGTTATGGCTGTGAATGCAAGTGCCTGTAGTTTATTTTTAGTATAGTTACTATACAAATCGATTTCCTTTTTCTTCCTATTGTCTATCGCTGTAATTCCAAAACTACTCAACACAGAAGGCTGAAACTTTGGTGAACCATTCCTCGGACAATGTAGATAATGCTGAGAAATTTAAAAAAAAACATTCGGAGGTTGTCCGAACTAGACGGGTTTTCGCTGAGATGGTCACATATAATACAGTATCATTGAAGACATTTCTTGGCCACCACCTTTGATATCACATCTTTTTCATACTAGCCTATTTTTGAAAGCTTTTTTCACAGTTTGACTGTTAAGGATTAGATATCATTTCTTTTATAGCATTTGTATACACTGACTTTTGTGCTATCTTTTTAATTTCCTACACGTCAATAGAAGAACTACATTTTAAGAGAGATTTAATCTTACATATGCCATGTACATAGTTGCTGAATGTTGCATGTATATAACTGCTCTATAAAGAGGTATCAAAATGTGCTTGGTACATGCACATATGATTGGTTTTCACGTTATAAATCATTGATATCAGGAGTTTATGAGCCTTTGATGGCAAAACAGATTTTAATTACAGTGTACATTACCAAAGGTAACCTTGATACAGTAGTTACCTGATATGTGCAAGAATATTCAACTAGTATACATAAGCAGTAGCGGCGGTAGTGATGTGCGATATATTGAAGAAAAAAACCAAAATCTCGATAAATTTTAGGATATCGCATCACAATACGGTATCGTTATTTTATTACATTACTTCGAATTTTCGATACTTACCGATGTAGGTCGGTATTATCGAATACAAGTCACCATCATCCATACAATTTTCTCTAGCTTATCAAGATGAATGTATCAGCACCATCGTTTGGCTATCTTCATTGCACGCTGTATGCCGAAGCGCACGTCTTGCACGTTGCCTGAGCGTTACATCACTAGTGCGCGAAAGTAATGGAGACAGGCACGGAATCTGATGTTGAAGACCTACAACTTTTGCCAGCTGCAAGTAGACGCCAAACCACAGCGAATGAAAAAGAAGCTGAGAAAGAAGAAAGTGCAGTATGGTTATATTTTCAAAAGATTAAGAACTCGGGTCAGTCAGGCACTGGATATCGTGTAGAATGCATAGAGTGTGGAAAGAATGTCAAAACAGCTAAGGGAAACACTACGAATTTGATGAGCCATCTGAAAACAAAACACCCAAAGAAATATGAAGAAGACAGAAGACTAAGAAAAACAGAAGTTGAAGAAAGAAAGCAAAGTGATAAGCAGGCTACTAAATCTAGCAATAACCAGGCACCCCAGAAATCTCAGACCACCTTAACTGGTATAGCTGCAAAGAGAGCTAAGTTAGAAACCAGCAGTACCCTATACAAGAAGATTACAAGGAGCATTGCTGGTATGATGATACATGATTTCCAGCCATATTCTCTTGTATGTGACAAAGGGTTCAATGGATTAATGCAGCAAGTGGAGCCTCGTTATGAAATATCCCATAGAACAACATTTCGAGATCTGTTATTCCATCAATTTATGAAGAGGTGACGCAAGATGTGAAATCAAGGCTGGTCCTTGTTCAAGAAGAAAAGAGCAAAGTAGCTCTTACCACTGACATGTGGACCTCAGAAGCTAACGATGCTTACCTTGGTTTAAGGTTACAGAATAATTTTAAAATGCATGGGCGGAACAAATTACAAAACCTAAGCAGGAATAAATTAATTTCAACAACTGTGTTGTGTTAGCAATACAACTAATTGTGCTTGTTTGTTTTTAGTACAGAACAAAGACTGTTCTTGGGTGTGTCTTGGGTGTGTGATTTTATAAAAACGTGCTCCATAAACCAGACTAACAGATTACTGAATCCCTATAATTTCAACACAAGTGATTAAACAACTAAAATATCTAGGTCCTGTGGAAGCGATTTTTAAAGTTACTGGTTGTATAGACGTTTTATTGAAGTTTTAGTACTTTTTCGAGTGAAACAAGCTCTTTGAAGGCTTGTATCTGAGTTACTGGGAAGAAACATGCTAAAAATGCTTCCACAGGACCTAATAAATTTAATACACAGCATCACTATGCCCCAGAAATGCCAATACAGCCTACAGCTTTTGTTGTATTTTGCGGCAGAAAAACATGGTAGTGACAGCTGGAACTGAGCAATGTACTACAACAAATTGTAGTGTTCCACCTGCCTCAAACTACACTGTAGCTACATAAAAACATTAAATATGAAGGGCTTCACCTTCATTTGAAACTTTTCACAATGCTAGATTATGGTCTTCTCAAAAAGAATCGATAGGCATTCAAATTTTTGAATGATTCCCTGTGACTATACCGTAACCTTAAGTTGTCACTTCTTGACAGTAGATTTTGAGCTAGTATCACTGTGCCTCACAGTTGAGCATTTTTCAGGGAGACATACTGGAGCAAATATAGCTTCATGCTTGAAGCAAATCCTTACTGATTATGGTATTAATCATTCTGCTGTGTCTGCGGTAGTTGCTGACAATGCTTCAAACATGGATGTGGCAGTACGCATGGGGGAATGGAGAAGCCGACATTGCTTCGGTCACACTTTACAGTTAGCAATTGATGATGGGCTAAAGATGTCTCCAGGCATTCAGGACATGCTTAAAACAGCTAAAGCTATTGTCTCCTTTTATAATCGTTCATACAAAGCCACAGAAATGCTAACCGAGTTACAAGGCCAACTGAACCCGCCAGTTACTAAGCTGGTTAATGATTGCCCAACTAGGTGGAACAGCACCTTTTTTATGCTCCAGCGACTTTTGGAACAAAAACCAGTCATTAGTATTATGTGCACTTCATCTGGAGGGCCACGAACAAGCCTTTCGGCTTCTGAGTGGTGCGTAATGAAAGAGCTTGTTCAGATCTTACAACCCCTGGAAGAAACCACAAGGGAGCTCAGCAGTGAGTAAAGAGTTTCATGTAGCAAAGCAATCCCTTTGCTAAATGCCATACTTACTGAGCTAAGAAGAAATGTTGCTGACGAAGATGAGACACAAGTCCCTGATGATGATGAAACTCAAGTGGCAATAAGTCAGGAAACCAGCATTCCTACTTCAGAAGAAAGCCAGCACGTTATTACAGGACTGATTGAGTCTATAGGAAGAAGATGGTACAACTACGAAGATGATGTGTAGAGTGTATGCACTATGTTAGACCCTAGATTCAAGGAGGTGTGTTTCAGTAGCTCTGCATTGACTAGGGCAAAGAGAGTTCCACTTTCACTGATGCGTCAGATGCAGCTAATAGCAGTGCTACATTTGTGATCAGTGACAATGATGAAAGCATTCAAGAAGAAGCTCCAGTGAAAAAGAAAAGGTGCTTGTGGGATCATTTTGATGAAGAAGTTAAAAAGAAGAAGGCACAACATCAATCTACAAGTGAACAGAAGAATGAGAATGAATCATTATACCTTGGAGCTGGAGTCATTAGTAGAAAAGAAGATCCTTTGGTCTGGTGGAAAGATAACAGAAATCAGTTACCTATTCTAGCAAAATTGGCCAGGGAATACCTAGCAATACCTGCCTTCAGAAAGGATGTTTTCAGCAGCTGGGTACATCAGTAGTCAAAGAAGGTCTCGTCTAATTGGAGAACATGTTAATCAATTTGTATTTTTGAATAAACATGTGAATAATAGTTAAACTTCTATGTTTCACTGTCATGCAAGCAATGCAAAATTCATACAACCAGAATTAAAATTATTAATTAATAAATATCGATATCGTATTAATATCAAATATAAATAAAATATCGTATCGAAAATATATCGATGTAAAAAAGTCAATATTGCACATCACTAATAAGCGGCTTACAGTAGCTAGCTGGTAGACATGACAACAAATTACTGACTGCTCTCTATTAGGGTATCTTTATTGCATGACTCTTATGTATGTTTAGTACTGTACAGCCTATTTCTGAGGTTGAGCGGATTTGCAAACAATATATGTGACTGGATTTGCAAACAATATATGTGACTGGATTTGCAAACAATATAATGTGACTGGATTTGCGAAAAGAGGTCACACACACACACACACACACACACACACACACACACTTTGATGATTTGTAACTTCAGATTGGAAAAGGCTATTGACTTGAAATTTGGTGAGAAGTGAGCACCAACATGGGTTAACGGACAGAAAAATTTTCAGGTTTATATATTAACTGAGTACCAAGTTATGGTCTCTCAAGTTCATGGAATTGGATGTGTGTGGAAGACCCCTTTTCGCAAATCCGGTCACATATATTGGAGGTCTAAATATTTCAAGGATAAATTTTTTGCTATTAATCCCCAAACCTCAAAACCAGCAAAAAAAAAATTCCCTTAAAATATTTAGGCTATACGTACAGCTCTATGGCCTATTTTATTAGACTATTTATTGTAGTAGTCTAATAGAGCACACATATTTTTTGAGCATTTCTAATACAACACACATTGCCTGTCGATTACTAAAAAGCAATGTAGTGGCAATGCTTTGTTTCCAGCTTATTATACAGCATTACAAATGAAGATAAGTATGAGAAGCGTCTCTATTATGAGAAACGTATGAGAAGTGTCTGCTATTATGCTCTATAGCATTTATATAATTCCTTACTTGCAACAACTCTGCAGGGTACATGATAAATCAATAGGAGAGCGAGGGTTAGTTGGGATGCATGTAACTGTGCATCCTAGCTATTTCAGCTACATGATTGCATACTAGGAATGCTAAGATAAAGTTTTGGCTGAGATAAATGATTTTAATGTATATCCCAATTAAAGCTCACTTCATGTTTGTTCGTGGTGTATCCTGCAGAGCTGTTAGAAGTAAGGATAATATAAATGCTATTGAGCATAATTGCAGACAAATTTTATTTCACTATGGAGTCTATTATCTGTGGCATGCTGGTGCTTGCACGTGACAAAAAAATGCTTGTTGAGTTATTCCGGCATTCTGAGTTTTCCATACTTCCATAACAGTACAAGAAGCACCTCCACAATCAATTCTCATGATAGCCAACTAGTCATTGTTGAGTTTTGCTTGATTGGAGGTATCAGTCAGTCAGTAGAAAAATTTATGCTGCATTATTACAGTCAAACTTGCATCGCCTGAATTGCTTACGTTTGGTTGCAAGGACTCATTATAAAATCGATCTACTGTCCATGCCTTGGAGAACCTCTTCAAAGACTACCACGCCCATCAGGAGACCTCAACATCCCAAGCAGCTGTGGACCTTTGTCACTTCACAATATTATTTTCTTTACACGTTCATACTGTAACTTTGAAATGGTTGGTCCTATCAACTGTCATATTTTACTGGGCATGAAGTGGCAAACCTGTTCACTTCATTGTGAGTCCACACACATTAAAGGCAGCCATTTAAGTACAATACATAAAAGTAAACTCCCTAATTATTGTGGCAAGATTTAAAAACAATATGACTTTGTTTTTAAAAGGCTTCACAAACCATTACTTTGACTGCCACCTTAATTAACCCTTTAAACCCGAACACTATAATACTTTGTGATATGGAAACAAACAAATCCCTATAACTTCCGCATACTACAGTGTACGGAGATGGGATAACATTTAACAGAATCCTTGATGAACAGGCTTTCGAATGACATACTGTATAAGTTTTGACATTGGAATGAGAAATATATGGCATTGTTTCGTACGCACAGTTTTATCCGTCATGTGCTATTCCTTTAAAAACTTGTTTTTGACACCTCATACAAGTTTACTGGTAATCTTACCATTGTTGTTACACAATAGATTATGGAGAATTATTATTATTTTAATAATAAAGTCATTATTTTAACCTCAAAAAATCATTTAGGTATATCACAATAATACACTAATATTTCCACAGAAACTTGCTGGAAGTAAAGGGTTTGGAATCACTTAGCAGGAATTTTTAGCACAGGTTGCATTGTGATGCTGGTTTCTGGTTAATTTTTTTTTGCGTAAAGGTGCAAACCTATACATACAGTATGAAAAGTCACAGTTACTGTACCTGAAGTGCTTCTTTGCTTGGAGGTGTGGGAAAGGGAAAATTTATGACTTTGTCGATGTTTAGCACCTACAAAAAGGTGGTGGTTAAGATGACAATGTTATGAACTGTACTTTCATTTGGAGAAACAGGTCATCTACTGGTCTCCTTGATAGTTCAGGAAGTAAGAACTCCTCAAACTGATGCTGGAATACAGCAGACGAGTAAAGTCTAACAGGGGGAAAAACACAAGCAATAATAAATATTTCACAGTATTCTACCTGAGAACATTGGAACTTATAAGAGTTAAGAATTTTATGGCATCATTATAAAATACATACAAGGAAAATGAAATTTAATATCAAACAGTATGGTAGTACTGTTTGTTTAAGTAGGGATCCCCCTAAAAGTGATGCGTGCTGCCTAAAAGGCTACCTTATAAACCATCCTAGTGACATCTTATGCAATGATACGGAACAATAGTAGTCCATCTAATATCAAATACAGCATTAAAAAACAACAAGTTAACACCTACAGGTGGCAGGATATAGAATTTAAATCGAACTCGAATTTTCATCTGCTTACCTGCCTGCCTGCCTACCTTCCTGACCAAGGCTGGAGGCCAAACAAAGCAACACACGGCCACCATTTTACGCCACAATAACAAACTCACCAGTGCCATGTGCCTTTTGGGGTTATGATGAGTGTGTGCCATCTACATTTTGTCTTTCCTTTTATTTTCAATCAGGCTAGTTGTCTTCTTAATGCAAGGAAACTGTATCAAGGCATTAATTTTCCGTATCAACACCAGCATATTTAGATGAAACATAATATTTAAAGTGCTTACGCTCAGTAGAAACCTGTACCTTCACAATAAATTCGACAAAATGTCCATTGACAATTTTGGCTGATTAATAACGATCAAGTGTGGGGACCATCCTAGGCCTGCCATTTTAGTATCACGATCAATACTAAAGCCACTATTCGTGATACTGAATATATCACAATACTTACAAATAAGTCAATCATAGCTGGTGCTACATAGTGATTGCTCAGTATTCCTACAGGAAGTCTTTAAAGGTAGCATCAAACTAGCCACTATCATAGTTGTTTAAAGTAACAGTTATTGTAACACATGCTTTGAGGTTATGTTATGTTCACAACTCTCTGCAGGGGTAACCAGGTTGTGACTTAGAAGGATTCTTAACCTAGTACAAATGGATTTTAATGACAATTAACATACAGGCATGGTACCACGATAGCTAATAACAAAATAATTATAGCGATATCGATACTTTCAAAATATTGCGATATATTGCTAAAACGATAATATCTCTCAGCCCTAGACCATACCAATTTATTCAAACACGATGACGACACCTTATTATAGATTCATAATGCTAGTTCAATCAAAATAGTAAATAGTGACGCACCCCATGGTAGACAAATGGTGACTAAAGCTACTCTAATAGAGCAGTCATCCTAATAGAACAGTTACAATTGCATGCACAAACTAGCATATTTAAAAATTAGTAATTTAAAAAGAAGTAGGCATCCAAGTTGTACAAAGTAGTGAAACAAGAGATAAATGATGATATTACAGCATAATTCGGTGGGTACTTTAGCATTAAACAAAATGATTGCTATAACATGCTAATGTAGGGGATATCATCATTCATCTCTTGTTTCACTACATTTTATCACTTAGATCCTTACTTCATTTTTAAATTCATACTTTTAAAATATATATATATTTTACTATAGTCCAGCAGTAAACTAGCTACCTACTACAAAGCTAATAAAGGTAGGATTAAACATGTTACTTGGTCTCCTTCATTGTGGCGCATTTTATCACATTAAACATGACAGTGCTTCAAAATACACACAATGTAACAGGAACGCCAAATGGAGCAGCTGTTTACAAACCACACACTACAAAGCACACTTTTTGATGAAACAACTATCAAATTATTTACTGTATCAATTGTTTAAGCGATAAATGCTAACATTTGTTTCATAAACAATTGAAAGGATATTTTCTTCAAAACTACAGTAGAATATCACTGCAGCAATTTCTTGGCTGTCACCTTTGATATCACATCTTTTTCATCCTAGCCTATTTTTGGAAGGCCACAAGCTTAACTGCTTTGGATCAAGATTCAAGTACAGCCAGTGTGTGCAGCAACAGACAAGTGTGTATTTTATAGGAACCAAGAAAAATGCTGTTTTCATGCATCCGTAGCTCAATAGTACCTGAATGGAAATTAACCATTTTTGCTGTGGTAAATCCCTCGGGGTGGGGGACATCCCATTTCAAATTAGAGCTGAATCCACCCAGCCATCACTGAGATATGCATTTTCAAAGTTTGTCTTAGTTTCTTTTATTTTTCTTCTTTTCGCAACACTTAGAAAAGTTACTATAAATTGTGCATGCTTTAGTCGATTTTTTTCAAATTTGGAGGGTAGAATGCAGCACGTTTACAGTCCAACTTTTGTATACATCAGATAAAGAACAAGGGAGTTATACGTGAAAAAAAGGCAATAGCATTTTTTTTGCATTGACAAGATAAACCGCTTGAAGGAATAACTTGAAAATCAGTCTGTACATGGAGTAACTATTGTAGTGCAAACCTTGTGTGGTTTGAAAGAAATCACACTAACAGTCATGGAGTTATAACACAAATGCCAACTACTGTATGTGTAAAAAGTGCACGATTGAGCTTTGTTAACAAAGTATTAGCCACGCCTAACAGGCAAACTAGTGTGATAATCTATTAAACTGTATATTTAATAATAACTGTAGGTTATTTAGTCTCATATACAGCTGGAATTCAGGTGCAGGTGTAGGTGTTGTGTTGGTGTTGTGCCATACAGTGTCTGGGTATTGTTAATAAGACAATATACAAAAACCACTACATTTGGGGGCTTGTCTGAGGGGAGAAGCCATATGGACAAATAGGAACAAGGCTGAACAAGTAAACAAGCAGACAACACAGGAAAAAGGCTGAACAAGTAAACAAGCAGAACTTGGAAGACACTCAAACAGAAGCAGAAAGCTTAATGAACTAAAGTGCCTACCTGCAATTGGAATATCAAGCCTTACAAGTAGAGAATGAACTATGTGGTGAAAACCCACAAACCACACAGGAAATTGATATGGAAAGGGAGGAGCTGACAATTTCGAAGAATGAAAGTGGACAAACTTCTGTCAGAACTTACACGCTAGCAGGGAAGTGGAGCTTCAGCTGAGTCAGCTGAAGTAGCTGAATAATTGAGCAAGGCTAAGAAAAGAACTGAGCAGGCAAATGAAGACTTTGGAGGGAAAGAAGTGGCCGCAACACAAGAGATTACAGAGTGCTCCAGGAAGTAAATGGTAGGCTTCAATGCAACAAATTGAATATTGTGTAAATTCTGAACGTAACACATGTAAAGTCAAGAAACTGCAAGTACAGCTACTATAAGTAAACGAGGCCTCATTGTGCAGCGCTGTTGAAGGTACCGTCAGTAGTAGTAGCTCACATTTTGTAGAACCCGTTGAACTTATTGTGAGCAAGAATTTGTCTAGTGAAGATGTTACACCTACTGTACTGTGAACGTTTTGAAGTCTTCAGACGTAGTCTCTACTTCAAACTCTACTGTGTTGTCAACATCACATGCCCCTAGTACACAGTCTACAGTGACGCTGCTACATCCTTCTCAAGTCCCACTTTTGTACAAGTTAAATGGAAGTAATGAGAACAAAACCCTTCAAGGAATGGCACAAGTAATTTTGAGTTGGTGGCAACCCATCTGTGGATGGAACTCTCACTCTAAGCTCGCTAACCTAGCGACAAGACTGCAAGGGCAGGCCTATGCTTCTACAAAGCTTGCACAACACAGCAACAATCCACATATGACAGTATAGTGATGGCTATGTCACAGAGACTCACTCCAGTTTGAATACAATCGGTACAAAGTGGGTTGCTACACAGTTGTAGGCAGAAGGTTAATGAGAAAGTGGATGACTGTGCATAAGACTTGAGTAGGTTGTATCAGAAGACTTATACTGTATCTGCAGAAGCTGAAACCATGGGTAAGGCAATATTGGCTTACAAATTTGTGTCTGGACTTCACCCGAGATCCAAGTGAAGGTGGCATATTGAAAGAATATTTGATCAATTGTGGATTAAGGCACATTTAGAAAAGCCAAGTTAAGAGATTTGTCATCCTGAGATAGTAATAGTAAGTCAACCCAGTCAAAGCCTGACAATCACCACTATTGTTGCCACAGTCAATCTAGCCATAGTGAAGACACTGAGTTGTAAGTGTAAGTGTTATGTGTGTGCTAAGGTAGAACACTTGGCTAAGGACTGTCCTCAGCAGAGAAGAGGGAAACCTGTAGTCTCGAGGTGATCAGCAGCAATCACAGCAGCAGTCTGGTACTACCTCTGCTAACGAGTGAGTGAAGTTCAGGGTAAGGTAACCAGCCTTCGTAAGGAACTGCAAGCTGCAGAGATGGAAGAGGCAATGAATGATAAGAGTATGACAATGCACATGCTTGAGCCACATGGTTCCGCTGATGGGCCTGTGCTCAGACCTACTCTTTGTTGGAAGAACAACCAGTCAATTGCAAGCACTGGTAGACACTGGATCACGATCACTATTGTTTCTGTAAGCGTTTGTTGGATACTAGAATTGAGGAGTAGAAAGTCGTTTACAGTCTCCTAGCTTATCAGTGAATAATTATGGAGGTGGTGAAGTGAATGTTATTAGTTAGCTATCTGTGTGTTTAGCACATGAGGGCCAAGAGTGTCAATCCACTATATTGGTACAGGAAGAGTCATCACTGGATTTATTGTTAGGTACTAATGCATTACCTTAACTTGGTTGTTCTGTGGTTCTGCTGCAAAATGATGGTAAGATGACTGATTTGTTACAAGGTCAAGTGTGGGCAAGTCTTAGTGTTTGACCAAGAGTAGTCATTTGCGAGCAAAGGCTCCTTCCTAGCTTCATTCCAGCTGTTGTCCAAGGTATGGCAATGGAAGTTGGTCATAGTAGTTTGAAGTCTGGTGAGTCCAGCAAGTTTCAGCTGTGTGCTGAGGCTGAATCCATTGAGACCAACAGTGAACTGAAGTCCAGTGAGTCTCAGCTGTGTGCTGAGGTTGAGAGCAAGTCTGATGTTCCTAATGAATATCAGTTGAGTACTGATGTTGAGTCTATCAAGATGAACAATGATCCAAAGTCTGGCAAGTCCAGTGAGTCTCAGCTGAGTGTTGATGTAGAGTCCATAAAGATCAATGTGAAACCTGGCGAATCCAGTGAGTCTCAGCTAAGTGCTGAGGTTAAGCCTGAAGTGAAGTTTTTATGGGCACACGTATGACAACCCATCATGCTAAGATACACTGTAGTACAAGCTCAAATTTCAGCTGATGCTGTTCACCTAGCCGGTTTACCAGAAGGGTGTGGGGTGTTCTGTAGAGTCTGTAAAGCTTTGTGGTCACTATATACACATCACAAGGGTGTCCATGGAAATAAGCTCTGAAATGCTTGGTATCCCAGACCACTGCTATAAAGTTTTCAACTCTGATATTGCATACTTGGTGTCATGCTGTTGCAACATTTGACTGGCATAAGCAATTGGAGCAATCTGTCCATTCAACTGCTTCTGAGAAAGTACAGCACCCAAGCCCACTCCTGAGGCATCAGTTTCAAGAACAAATCTCTTCATAAAATCTGGGAAGATTAAGATTGGGGCAGTTGTCAACAGCTGCTTAAGCCTCTCAATGCTTGCTCACAATTCGGGGACCACGCAAACAGGGAGTCTTTCTTAGTAAGTGCAAACAGCAGGCCCACAACCTCAGGGATAAAATGCCTATAGTAGGATGCCAAACCAACAAAAGATCATACCTGTTTAACACTGGAAACTTCTCAACAGCTCAACTTTACTCTTATCAGCTGAGATCCCTGACTACGTCACAACATAACCAAGACACAGTCTTCACAAAATGACACTTCTTGGGTTTCAGATGAAGATTTGCATCTCTTAGCCTGTTAAAAATTTCTTGAAGATTTGATGTGTTCGGCAAAACTCCGTCCCATTACTAGAATATCATTGGTTATACCATACACTTCTCATTGATCAGTCCCTTCAACACTCTACTCATCAGTTGCTGAAAAGTAGCTGGGGCGCTACACAACCCGAACAACATCACAGCATAATCCATTATGTGTGACAAATGCAGTCTTCTCTTGGGATTCATCTGCCATGGCCACCTGCCAGTATCCACTAGTAAGATCCAATGTGCTAAAATAAAGTGTGTACCATCTGGTTTTGACACCAAAACAATGGGACTCACCCACAGGTTGCTGGACTCTTTCCCAGTAGTGGAACACATTTGTTTATGTTGGAACCTGGAAAGTGTAAGAGTGGAGAGTCAGATGTGATTGTATCTAACTCACTGTTCAACATAACAGTGACGGATATTTTAAGGTACTTTAAGAGAATCATGGTGTGCGTCCTGTTCATCTAGAAGCCACACATGTTGTGGGGGTCATTGTCATGTTACTGAAGTACCTAGCGACAACTTACCAGGACTGTGGGATAGGCAATTTGAGCCGGTGAGTGATGACAAAGCAAATGTTAGATTGTGTAACCTGGAACCCAGAGTTGAGTCACTTCTCCAGTCTACACCTGTGAATTGGCAGAGCTTGGATGAAGCCGATGCAGTCCAGTTACAGTCGGGAATGGCACTCCAAGAGATGTATTACACTTTGCACTATTGACCTGGTGAAACCAATCAAAATTCTGACACTCTGTCTCTTACACCCATTGATACTCAGTCAGAGATGCTCATGGATCCTGATGAAAAATTATTTACTCCCCGAGGTTTCAGATAAGGATGGAGAGAGGATTGGATTGACAAAGAGTCAGATGAATGATGATGAATTGCAGTGTTGGGAAAGTTACTTTGTCAATGTAATATATTACATATTACTCTCTACTTTTGGACAATGTAATAAGTTACACATTACTCCAAATGAAAAGTAACTTAATATATTACATCAAGTTACTTTTGCTCTGACCATATACCTTTCCTTTACACCTTGCATGTTAGTTACTGAGCTACAGTGTAGCATATAATAAGCACTCCTATAAATATAGCTTCTGGCTTCTTGCACCTGTGTAGAGGTGCTCATTGTTTTTACTACTTCAGCCATACCTAAACATTGCTGGGAAATCACGTGACCAGTTGTCTGAGGTGTGAAATAATATGGATAATTTTATTATAGGGGATCAGAACAGTAGCTATAGATTATTGCAGCCACTTAGCTGTTGAGTAACACTAATTGGTTAGTAATGGACCTGCCAATGTGTTATGAATATCGTTACAAGTCGCTAATGAACTACAATAGTATCACATTATGTAATAACATGTTACTTTCATTACTAGTATAAGGAATAATAAGTTCCTTGAAAGTAACTTAACTTATATTACTAGACTATGAATACTAACGCATTATATTACTTGAAATCACAAAATGTAATTGCCATTACATAACACTGATGAATTGAGACCAGCCATAGAATTTTAAAGAATGGAGATGAGAATGTTGCCAGAGAATTGGAATTGAACAAGAAACAGTATGCTTTAATGTTCAATATCATATGGTTACAGATGGCACATTACACGTGATACCCCCAGTTAAGTACAGACGGACATTATCATGGAGACTCATGATGGTAAGTTTGGTGGACATTTGCAGGATGCAAAAGTCTTTGGTCAAATAAGCAGGACTCACTGGTGGCCTGGGATGCGTAAAGACATAACACTATATTGTAGATCTTTGCTTCATGTCATGTAGGAAAGGCTATTAAGCCCCATTCCTGTCAATGGACCATTGGATTGAGTTGGTGTGGATGTGATCAAGTTCTCCCAGAGTCAATAGGAAATGCTTACGCTGTTGTTTTTCTGGAATATTTCACTCACTAAGTGGTCAGAGGTCTTTGCTACCCCAGATCAGACTTCTCTAACAATTGTAGAACTGCTGATGAAGAAGGTTATTAGTCGTCATGGGGTACCAACTGAATTCCTGTCGGCATTTTTAGTCTAAAACAATGATTAATGTGTACAAGCTGTTAGGCATATAGAAGGCCAACACAACTGCCTACCAAACTGATGGGCTGGTGGAGAGGTACCAAAGAACACTTACTGATATGCTAGCCAAATGTGTACAAACAAATCACCCTGTGGAGAGTTCAGCCACAAACAAGTCACAAGTAGAGTTCAGGTAAAAAAGTCACGCTAGAGAGGTACAGTACAAGTCACCTGTAGAGGGTTCAACTACAAATAACCACTCTGTGGAATCTGAGCCAAAAACAAGTCACTCTATACACCATTTTCATCATAATATTAAACTCATGAGTGGCATGTACCTTTTAGAGTTCTGAAAAGTACAGTATCTACTATGCCTTTTAACCTCATTGTCTTCACTGTAAGGAACCACTACAAAACAATTCACACAAACAGGTCACTCTGAAGAGTGTTCAGCTACAAACAAATCAGAGATCAGCTACAAAAAAAGGCACCCTGTGGAGAGTTCAACTACAAAAAAATCACCCTGTGGAGAATTCAGCCTCAAACAAGTAACCCTGTAGATAGTTTAGTAAACAAGTCCCCTTAGAGTATTCAGCTACAAACAAGTCACCTGGTACAGACTTCAGCTACAACAAATCACCCAGTGGAAAGTTCAAGTTCAGCTACAAAAAAAAACCACTCTGTAGAGAGTTCAGTTACAAAGAAGTCACCCTGTAGAGAGTTCAGCTACAAACAAGTCACCTAGTAGAGTCAAGCCACCATGTAGAGATGTTTCCCATTTGGAAGGTTCAGCCACAAACAAGTCACCCCTACAACTGTGGTGAGTTCAGCTACAAAAAACCACCCAGTAGAGCATTCAAAAATGAATGCAATGTTAGGTTATAATTAAATGCAAAAAATTTTAATAACAACAATTCAGGCAAATTTATGTTGCCTTCTCCAAGTACTAGGATTTGGCTATTTATTATACTCTTTGAGTACCTTCTGGCAGCGCAGCATTGACATCTGGGCAAAAGCATTGCCCAGAAGGGTAATCGCAGACTCCACTGCATACCCCACCTGGTTAAGATGTTCTGTGGTGAAGTCTTCCTCCTCCCTATTGAACATCTCCAACACTTTAGTAAGAGGGGCAAGGGCATTGGAATTTAATGTCTGGATCCTGGCCAGGGCTTGGTTATTGTTGCACTGTGCCGCCATTATTTTGTTCAGTTCTGGAGTCTTCGTTACTGCCACCTTCGGTAGTGCAAAGGAGTTAGCCAGTTTTCGCTGCTCGTGATTCTCCATACAGGCAAAGCTACGTAACAGATGTTGCTCTGTAAGTTCGCTGACATCCATCACCTTTGGTGGAACACGAGAGGTTTCAGTTATGGAATTTGATTGCTCTACTTCTTTGCCTGGCAGGTCATTAGCTTCCATCTCTTCTTTCCAGGACAACCCGATAACTATTGAGACGGAGGCAGAAGGGCTGGTTCCAGGCGGCGAGTTGATGGCGGAATGATTGGCTTGAAGCGATACTATCCTTGAACTCCTTCATCTGCCGCTGGAGTTATTGAACAGCTTTAACTATGGCGCTGGCTTCAGATAATGCCATGAGATTACTCAAACACAGTCTTGAAACAAAACTACCAACAATGGTGAGCTAAGAAAAAGGTCGAAGGTGTGAAATGTGGTGGGTATTTATAGGGTTTGTTCCATGCGCATGCGCTGAGCAAACACATGGAGCGCATGACCATGTAATAATGACTACTACAGCTGGTAATAATAATAATAATAATAATAATAATAGGAAATAGGCCAAACACCACTGATATGTGAGACTGAGCCTTCTGAAATATAATCGCACATCTCTATTAAAAATCTTGGCTTTGCCTCGGTTTTAAAATCCATGAAGACCTGCATGGTAGGTTTCCAACCTGCACATAAACACTGTTTGTCAGTATTAATACCTGTAGCAATGTCCTGCCTCAGTACGGCCAGCTCTCCCAGCTCTCTGGTTGGCTGATGCTTTTGATGTCCAGTTAACCCTGATAAAACATAAACACTTCACCACACAGTACAGTGTAGTACTGTACCTGAATGTTGATATTCCAGTCACTCTATCATAGTATCTGACTTTAACCTACAATATGAAATATGAATTACATAGTAGAGCGATATAGCACCAAAAAGTGAACATTTTGTGTACTCTGTGATACAATTATAAAACTTTCCACACAAATTGTGCTCCTTGTGACATGTTTTATGATATGCCATCACAGATTTGACCTTTGGTGACCTGTACAGCAATCATTTTTGTCTTTATCTCCCTGAGGCATTATTTTACATTGTTAGTCCTTAAACCTGCAGATAACTTTTTGGAAATGCGTGTTTACACAATATGGGTACACATGGCGACACTAGGTGGGGGCAAGAAATTTGAAACACGGACACATGACTTGTCGCTGTTCATCGCTTCATAACAAGTAAGCCACTGTAGTTACAGCGTTCTTTTAACTTTCTCCGAGTAGCCCAGTGAACACACTTTTAATCTTAGTGTATTTGTAGGTTGTAAGAATTAAGTTACCCGCCACGTGTTAATTTCGATTGTGGGTTTACTCATGTGAGTCATATATGGCCTGATAGAAAATTTCACAAGGAATCGAATGGAAGTTACTGCAAAGTGATAGGAGCAACTGCCATCAAGTTATTGACAATTTTGTAAAGGTATGTAAAGTGTTTGCGTGTTTCATACCGAAAAATTATTTTCAAAGCTACAGTAGTTTTAGCCTCACCATTTATAATTAGCATTAGGGTAAAATCCTTGGTATCATTTTAATCCTTGTTACATCACAAGTAGAATGTCGTAAATTGCATAGCCATAGGATGGACACTTCGAAAATTACAGCACTTTGAGCTAGGCATGCATATTTATTATGTATAACTTCAGTTTTCTGGATTATGCGGGTTTAAGGGTTAAAACATAGTTTCAAATTAACCCTTAAAGCTGCACACAATTATTAATAAAAGTGTACTGAAAACACATAGGCCAATATTTTGGCCATAATACATGACTGTAAGCAAAGCGCTGTAACTTATGCACAGTAAGTGCTAAGGCTATGCAATTTGTACCATTCTGTAATAAGGAATAAAACAGTACCTAGGGTTTTAAGGCCAATACTCGCCATGGATACAAGCTGTCACACAAAAACAACTTATTACATACCTGTTGATAACTTCTTCACAGTGTGTCCTATGGAGTTCTGGTAAGGACCGTTCAATTCTTCATTTAATGACAAATAATGCCATACAAAGCTCACGTGAGTCAAACATTTTATAAATGGCTACCAACGCGATGCATGTGAACTAACAGGAAATACAGTTGCCATTCTTTGTGGCGTCATAACAAGTGAGCAATCGTTGTTAGAACAATTATTGATACTTGTCTAAGTAGCCTATTGAATAAACTCTCCCTTGATATATACACCCTGGAAGGTTTTCAGTTAATATCATTAGACAAGCTCAACTGTGCTGGCTGTTTAGAAGCCATTCTTTAAGTATGCATTACTTATAATATTTGTGCGATTTACATGCTTTAAAAAAAAAAAAACGGCTGCGGCCTATGTAGCTTTAAGGGTCAAAAGTGTTGATTTAAGAACTATATTGATTTTTCTTTGAAGTTAGTATCTTATTCCACTAGAAAGTTATGATCATTTTTATAAGTCATAGCATTCTTTGTCTTTGGGGTGTAAACTACTAATGAGCAAGTAATTCATTGAATTTCATGTATAAATGATAATAACTTTATAATGCAATCACCTATTGACTTCAAACAAAAGCTGAGTAGTTTGTTTAAGCAGCACCTTTAATTCGAAACTGTGCAAAATGATGCCTCAGGAAGATAAAGACAAAAACGATGAATTTTCAATACAAAAATGGCTGTAAAGGTCACCAAAGGTCAAATATGTGATGGTACTATACCAAAAAATATGTCACAAAGAGTACAAATTATATGTAAAGTTTCATAATTGTACCAAAAAGTGCACAACTATCCCACCATGCTGCACTACTAACATAATAATTATACTGTACATATACATGTACATATATACACTAGATGAATAAATAAAAATTTTAAGAGGGAAAATAGGGATCGCTGAAAAAAGTCACAAAACAAGAAGGGATCGTTGGGATGGTAATGTAAACCGTAAATCCCTAATTTCAAAATGACAGAGCATGTAACTAAAGATTTAAAACAGAGAGTCAAAATAGGGATTTGTGGTTTACATTACCATCCCAGTGATCCCTTCTTATTTCGTGGCTTTTTCAGCGATCCCTATTCTCCCTCTTAAAAATTGTTTATTCATCTAGTTAATGTACTTTTTATTTAATCCAGTGATGGATTATGGATTTCTTGATTGATAATGAAGACCGTGGTGAATACACTAATTTTGCATTCTGCATAGTAATGCCATTAACGTTTCAGTACACACATGAAACCGATCAAATTGCAATGTGTACATAGACTGAGAGTCTCCTAATATGAGCTACAATTTTACATTACTGATGCTTTTAATAGCTGTCAAATTCAGTGCAAGGATTGATGTTATACACTTGACTGCAATATTAGAGTATTTAGATGACTGCTCTATTAGAGTATTTTAATCTTGATAACCAGCTCACGCACAATAATCACATAGCAAAAAACTACCTTGCAACAAAGTCTTCAGCACAGATTATGCTTCCTGGCCTATACTGAGCTTAATAAAGACAGATTCTATTAGCCACAAGCAGTGCACACCAAAAAATCTAACTCTGAGCATGATCTTGTGTGGCTTCTCGTGTGTAATGGCATTTTGGCAAGAAGAAATGGCCAGGTTTGGGCTGTTTCCATCCGAAAACGAAATTAGAAATAGGCCATGGACACACATAATGATCTATTCAGCAAGCCTTGCTACTTTTTATCCTGTAACTTTATTGTTATACTACTTTTAGTATACGGAACTGCTGCCAATAGAGAAATGGCGAAGAGAACTTACTGTAAAAAAATTTCCATGGTCTAGGGTGATTCGCGATCTGTGGAATACGGGCTTATTGTCATGGACACGCGGAAGGACTCAGTAAGCTTGGTTATATAGTTTTTAGCTCGAAAAAGAGGATAACTTTTGCTGTACATGAGTGAAACAAAATTATACAACCAAGTACTAAAGAAAATACGAAATGCAATTATGTCATTAATAAGAATGAATAAATGAACAAAAAATAAATAATGTTTGAGAAAACTACAAGGCCTAAGGCTTCGCACTCACCGGGAATAGAATCCATATTGTATGAAGAGACAATCATATAATGGGCGGGTGTTATCGTGGAGGTCATAGAAACGTACGATGATTCTATTTAATGCCGATCAAAACAGATAGCACGTGATGCCCACTATTAATAGATCGGGTGGATTCTAGACAAGCAAACTACTGTTCAAGGTGGGCGAAAGCGACTCTTTCGATTGGAAGATGAGTGGTTGCTACTCCTGCTTAATAAACATGATTGGAAGTTGTTACTAAAATTGCTGGAGGTTAGTTTGTGTTGGTTAAAACACTTTGATAGTCTTGTTCCTTTAGTCTCGCGTAACTAGGCTACCTTCACTCGTGTATGGGATGGCAGAAGCCTCACCTGGCAGGCCATTGTGCGAAGAAAGCACAGTTTCCAGCTGGTAAGATGACGCATAGCTCTCCACCTGAAGTCTTTTAGTGCCAGGAGTTCCCAGACTGATCACTGATAAGGGCCCTGAGAAACTGCCAAATTGCATCCTACATACTGAACGCTGATGGAGAGAACAAACAGCATACACAAAATGTGCCGTTAGGCTGTTAATTGCCATGTGTATGGTTGTGCTTGCTATTAACTGCTATTATTATTATTATATGTAGCTACAGCCTGCCGCCATTGGCAATGCTCTTTGTTCTCCAAACTTTTTTTTGTTGTCTTGCAGCATATCAACGGCATCATATGTGACCGGATTTCACATAACAAGGCTTCAACACACACAAACAAACTTACGTTTTTAACAGAAATGGATTGCTGGCCTAATACACTATCATATTCCACACTGTACTTCCTTCAGGACTGGCAAGTCTGGTTTCTGTGGCAGCTTTCTTCCTACCCTGTCAAAGCCACGAGTGGGAGATTGGTGCCATTGAATGGCCATGGCTTTGTGATAATGGTGTGCAGTGAGCTGGGACTTAACAGAGAGCTCACCAATAGTGTTCTCAGTCAATTTGGAGTGATTTCAGGGCCATGGAGGGCCATGGAGAGCCCAAACTTGGCCTCTGGATTCCAATTGTCTTCTTGCTTCATTTTATACCCCTATATTAAGACCACCCACCGCCCCCTACCCTCCCACCCTATTACTACCACCTGTGATATTATTACCCGCTCGAGAAAAGCTGCCCAAAACAGGGCTAATTTTGGGTATCAGAAATGTATACACCCACTCAGTGATAGCTAGTAAATAGATGCATACTTGGCGCAAATTTTGTTTGCACAGCTGTAGGCACTGGGAAGTTATTACACAATGATTATTTAAAATCGCCATATCTCCTAACGAAGCTTTGTGCGTCGAAGCCGGGTTTTGTCAAATTCAGTCACATATGATCATTTTAGTACAAATGACCCAGCTCATGTTAAATATATACATAACTCAGATATCAGTTGTAGGTGACAGCAAGAGTTAATAATAGTATTATTAACTCTTGGTAACAGACAGTTGAAATACTCTGCTTTTATCCCAATCTTACCGTGGTCTGCTAATACATCCCTTATGTATATGTGCCAGTCAATTCCTCTAGAATTGTGTTACTGTGCATCTTTTCTACCTGTGTTGGCCATGCACTGTTTGTACATGCCCCATTAGTAGGTTGTCCTGTTGGTGATTGTACTTGGTTGTATTTGTCCCGGGCCTAGTTATACAACCAAGTACTAAGAATAATACAAAATGTGGTTAAAATTATGTAATAAATAATAATGAATGAATGAATAAATAAATAAATAATGTTTGAGAAAACTACAAGGCCTAGAGACATGAACTAAGTGGGGATAGATTCGCCTGTGAATGAAGGCACAACCGTATAATAAGTACGCCTGTTCGTGCTGATGACTTGACCGTACGTATAATTCTATATAACGCCCAACACCACACCGTTGCGTAATTACAGATTGCGCGAAGAAGATCATTAAACCATAGATAATACACGTAATAAAGGATTGACAACGTGCCTATTAAACCTGTAGTGACGTCACGTACAATCCTCGTTACGGTTCGTCATCCAGTTAACGCGCGCTCTCACCCATTGCTAAACGCACTAGGCTGCTTCATTCCTTGTACCGTAGCAGGGTACTACTGAGTAAAGACATAAAGCTTAGTTCAAACGAACGTACAACTACTAAGGTGAGTATCTGATGTAATAAAATAGTGAAACGCACTGTCAGTTTTAACCCAGTGCAAGATAAGGCTCACAGCTTCATGGCTTTTCACAGTTTTGGAGTTTTAACAAGGAAACTAAAGTGCTTTTTTCTGAACAATATATAAAGAATTAATTGTAACCATTAGTAGAGTGTCATGCTTTGTTTTGTGTAGACGTACCACTTACCCAAACTATGGTTTGAAGCTGTTTCATTGTGCTGGGTTTTGGAGTTTTGTCGTGGTACCATGAGGAGAAGCATCAAGTTGCTATTCAGCACAAGAGAGCTCAATGTTATGGTGGTGTTATGCAAATATGCATGAGCTCAAATTCAGATGTGGCATTAGCCATCAAGTATGTGAAAATGGGATATAAAAGGTGTAGTGGAACAGAGCATGTTATCAACATGAAGGAGCTGTTGGTGGTAAAGAGTAGTGTATCATGAACTTCAAGCTTAGACAGGGAATGATGAGCATATCTATAAATGTAGCAGCTCACAGCAAATATGGATATTACGACACACATGTGAACAAGACGACAAAAACAGAACGGAGTGTTCAGTGAACTCTTGTCCTCCACCACACACATACACACAGCCTAAGCCGGCAGCTGTACCTATTGCCACCAAAAAAACCAACACTGGGATGCCTGTGCACCACTCAGGCACTATAGTCTTGTGCAGAATCCTACTGGGACTATATAGATCTCACAGGGAGAGGTCGCAGAACCCAAAGTTCCACAACGATCACTAAGTTGAGACAAGGACAGTAAGGCAGCATAGCCAAGTGACTAGAGCACTAGCCTGGTAATTGAAAGGTTCCAGGTTTGGTTCTTGGTTTTGCAAATTTAGTGTTTCCTTGAGCAAGAAACTTTGTTCACATTGCTCCAGCTGTGCTGTCACAGCAATATCAATGGGTACCTGGCGTTTACTGGGGAAGCAAATTCCCAATATACATACAATATCCATCTCGAGCTCTCCATTAAAAAAAAACATTGCCACTGGATACATAAGGTATTTGCTGCTGAAGCCCTAAACGAGCATACAATCGGCTTAAATCCTGGTTTACATAGTCCATCCTTATTATGACCTACTGTAGCTGGCTACCAGGAGCGCATCGAATCCTTGATAGAATTCAATGCTCATGTGAAACGGTAAGACTCCACGACTCACCAAGTTGCTGCCGCACCCAAAATCCGCTGGTTGATAGCTCACTATGATCGATACTGGTTACACGAGTAGTTCCTCTCTATTACTGGATAGCGAAACAACAGCACTGGGAACGATAAAGCGGAGCATTCATGTCGGGTTGCCGTATCTATGACAATAGATGCGCATAAGTTACATAAGTCACGCGACCATAACAAGGATTGTCTAATAGTTGCTATGTGTGTTGCCAATCCTTTATTACATGTATTATCTATGATTAAACATCCTCGGAGTGATAGCAGGAGAACCAGAGGCCACTTTACACCTAAACAACAAGATTACAAGTTAGTTTAAATGTTTGTAACTGTGTATTTTGTATGCAGGATATGCTCCAGTGAACATGACCAGCTGGGACACCAGCTGATTGGCTTGTAAACAACTACAGGGGTAGCTGATGCACTCGTGAACAACAAGGTAATGAGTAATGCAATACTTGTAGTTGTATTATACATCTTCATCCTTCATCTGGCTTGCTAGCAGCTGGAATTATTTTCCACTTCACTACTAGTACTACTACGCTCCTGTGAGTCTGTAATAAACAAGAAGATGCATTGCTGCATATACAACAATGTGTAACTATCTCCTATATGTTGCGCATGGCTGTATACATAATATTATAGACTGATCACTGTGCCAACTAATGCCAATGCCACACCGCTGATATACTGGCACATCACCAGTGGCCTCTAGTTACAATAGTCTGTTGTGCCATATTGGCTTGATTGGGACCATTTGCTAATTGAGCCATCACCATATCCCTTGTTCTGCATAGCCTCACTTCACTTCTGAGTCATTTTCAGAGACATGTCACACTTACAATATAAACTTTCAATATAGCTAACTTAACTTGGTTTTTGTGTCAGTTGTGTTTTAGTATTGTGGTTTTCTGATGCCAGTTAAACTCCCTTGACTGTGTACGTATGTATATGTACATGTATCATTTCCTGTGCATCTTTTCTACATGATCTGCACACACTGTATCGGCCATGCAATGTTTGTACATGCCCAATTAGTAGGTTGTCCCGTTGGTGATTGTAATTGATTGTATTTGCCCTGGGCCTAGTTATTCGGCCATGCACTGTTTGTACATGCCCCATTAGTAGGTTGTCCCGTTGGTGATTGTAATTGGTTGTATTTGCCCCAGGCCTAGTTATACAACCAAGTACTAAGAATAATACGAAATGCGGTTAAAATTACATCATTAATAATGAATGAAATAAAAATAATGTTTGAGAAAACTACAAGGCCTAGAGACATTATCTAAGCAGGGATAGATTCGCCTGTGAATGAAGGTACAACCGTATAATAAGTACGCCAGTTCGTGCTGATGACTTTACCGTACGTGTAATTCTATATAACACCTGGCACCACACCTTTGTTTAATTACAGATTGCTCGAAGGAGAAGATTAGTAAACATCTGTGGAGAGGCCAGAGGCCACTTGACTGGTAAATAATAACATTACAGGTATGGTTAAATGTTTGTAACTGTGTATTTTGTGTGCAGGATACGCGCTCCAGGCAATGAACAACCAGCTGATGACCAGTTGGGATACCAGCTGATGCGCTCATAAACAACCAGCTGGAACAACAAGGTAATGAGTAATGTAATACTTGTACAGGTGATAGTTGTATTATACATTTCCATCCTTCATCTGGCTTGCTAGCGGCTGGAATTATTTTCCACTGGACTTACAGTATCTACTGCTCTACTGTGAGTCTGTATAATAGCTAAACAAGAAACCGATGCAGTATATACAAAAATGTGTAACTATCTCCTGTATGATGTGCAAGGCTGTATGTATAATATTATAGACTGTGATCACTGAGCCAATGCCACACCGCTGATATACTGGCACATCACCTGTGGCCTCTAGTTACAACAGAGTCTGTTGTGCCATATTGGCTTGATTGGGATCAATTGTTAATTGTGACTTCACCATGTCCCTTGTTCTGCATAGCCTCATTTCACTGCTGAGTCATCTTGAGAGACACGTCACACCTACAATATATAGCTACTTTCAATATAGCTTGGTTTTTGTGTAAGTTGTGTTTTAGTATTGTGGTTTTCTGATGCCAGTTAAACTCTCTTGCCTGTGTACGTATGCATATGTATCATTTCCACCGGTACACGCACACTGCTCTGAGTACTGCCTATGCCACTGTTTATACTTGCCCAATGGGTAGGTTGCAACGTTGGTGTGTGTACTTGGTTGTATGTGATGCGGTCCTAGTAATAAGAATAATAATAATATGAATAATAATATAAAGATGAACAAAACAGCAAATTTCAGTTGTGTCCCAAATACACATACTGTTTCCTTTTTACTTGATACTTACTAGTGGACCAATACTATTGAGTTGGAGGATGCTTTCCAAGGTCGTTTTTAGGCGTGCGTTCTATTAGAGTTTTTGCAAAAAACATGGGCGATCCCAATTATGAACCCACCATTGTGGTTCATGATATGCAGTAGATACATACATACACCTGTACTATATAGTAAAGTTGCAACGATACAGTATTAGGGCATGCATGTAAACATATTGTCCTTATTGTACAGTATAACAATACAGCGATGTATCACATGATACAGAATGGGGTAAAAACATAGGTACCACAGTTTTTTGTTTGTTTGTTTTTTTGGAAATGGAGAGATTTTTATTCTTTCCAGAACACTTTATCATTTATATGCATAAACTTGGCATCTGAAAGTACAATAATTTGATTCATGAGAATGTAATAGACCTAAAGTAGTAGGATACAGTCCCATCAGAACTTCTCAAAATCAATGTTAAATTTTCCTCAGTACACACAACATACCTTTCCAGTATCAACAACATATTTCACTCCAGGAATTGTGAGTGATGTCTCTGCCACATTAGTAGCAACTACACACAAACGTACACCATCAGGAGGTGGTATAAACACCTGCACAAATTGGGATAGATTACAGGGCACTGTATCTGTATTTAGCACATCACGAATTGACAGATTACAGATTGATGGATCATGTGATATGCTCTTCTCCAAATAATTTTGAGTAGCTTAAGTATGGAGAAGACATAAACACAATAAGCAAATTTGAGCTAAGAATCATTGCTGTCAACTATAGCCACCACTATCAGCTGGATATACAGTGTACAAACAGTGGTAGTCTAGCTAGTCAGCCTAGATTTTATTTAAAAAATAAATAAAAAATACAATGCATTTACCTTGGAGCCAACACAGCAACACTAACAAGGTCAACAATGTGGGTATATGTTTTGTGCCTAACCTTGAAGTCTACCACCCATCTTAACAAGCATCATTTTTACATTCCTAAGAGACTCTCATGCCTTAGAGACTCATTTGGTCTTGTTGCAAAGAAGAAAAAGGGAATAGTTATGTGCCTAATACCGTATAGCGGGAAATTTTCAAAAGGTTAAATTTTCGAAAAAGAGTGCTTGATTGGAAATTCAAAAAAATATTTTCGAAACAATGCCTCTTTACCGCGCCGCACAGTAGATAATTAATTCACAGAGGAAACTAACAGTGCATGGCTGCGTTCATCACATACATATAGCTGCTTTGATTGTTCAGCATAGCTAGATAAACACCCAATCTAGCTTTGATAGAATCTTGTCTAGCTACCCTAGAATCTTCCTTAATTTATAGGTTGAACCATGTTGCTTGGCGGACTTCGCCTCAGAGGCCTGCGGATCGAGCTGCGGATTGAGCCATAGCTAAGTACATGGCGTTTTTCAGCCCATATAGATGTTTGATGATAATTATAGTCTTTCCTAGTAATTTCTGGTCTCTCAAGCTCTTATAGGCTTCAAGACTCGTGGCATCATTCGTGCTCACTCATATGCACGCGCATGCATGGTATCTAGCTATAGCTATATGGCTAGCTACTTGTTTGTGCCCCAGTGCCTAGCTATAGACTAATACATAAGGCCTATAGCTAACTGATATTAGTAGAAACTATATGCATGCGTGCACTCGCAAAAATCATTCATATATATACCTAACCATACTTTCTTTGATTGTCATTTCAAAGCCGGGATGTACTATTTTCGAAAAAATAGAAAAAATATTTTCGAAAACACATTGTTATTTTCGAATTTTTCGAATATTTAACCTTTCGAAAATTTCCCGCTATACGGGTAGTACTAGCATTAACTACTATGAAGGAAGATTGCTGAAATAATGGCTTACTAAAGTGTGCACTCTATTTAATCAAGTGTTATTGTATGAACATTATTGGTGAAGGTAACAAATGTGTGAGAAGCTCATTGTACTTTGTTCTGAATCTCCAAGGAGCAGCCAGACATGTAAATCACACAATCTATAATCTGTTAAATTTAGATACACTGTACCTTTGGGATACATACAGTGATTATCAAAGCAATATAAGAAGCCTCCCTCAAGTCATGCAATTGGGGTTGTATTATTTGTGTTACTCTGTACAGTACTTCTATCACAGATTTTTAATGGCAACATTTCTGAGGATGCCAGATCCCTACTAGTCTACTACACAGTACTACGTACTGTATCAAAAGAAATGAAAGTAAGAGATATTGTACAAGGTATAGGCCTGCCTGACTACTGATTGCAGGGCATTGTGGGTAGAATAAAATTTTGATTTATAGGCTTATACTGTAATACAAAGTGGCTAATCCAGGTCTATTGCTTGTACAGTAGTAATAGGCCCACTAATGTAAAAGAACCCACAGAAGAACCAATATAGTTTTATATATGAACCCCTCGGTGAAAGAGTTACCATGGCAACATATAGTATTGAAGTTGAAGGTTAATTAGTTTGGTAATAGTACTACAATGTATATAGGAAAATCCTTGCTAAGGGTGTAGCTATTCATTCACAATGAAAGTAATTTTAGGAGTGTGTGCTTGTGTGAGTAAGTGTGTGTTTTCCGAAGTAAATACTAACTGTCACATGTATTGCATAGTGGGTGTAGCACCAGGTGTGATTTTTAAGTGCACACACCTTCACCTGTGAGACATGGCACCACACATGCTTAGATTGACAATTTTATAAAATATGGTCACATGTACATGTATACCTCTGCCTGCTGATCAGATGGCAATTGAGAATAAAGTGGCTTAACTACCAGAGGAAGTTCAGCATCCAAACCCTAAGTGAAACAATAAGGGTATTTTACACTATTATAAAGTCCACTACTCACAGATGCTATTTCATCTTCACTGACACCTTCGTCCTCACTACCACCGCTACTCAACATTATCTCATTGTCTTCTTCCTCTTCCTGGAAAAATGACTCTTGCACAGCAGTTGTGTCTGGGACACTTGGGTAGCTATACAACACAACATATACTAGACAGATGTTAACAACATCATGGGGCGAGCCTGAGCGAGTTGAGTTAAGATTAACCTATGCTATGTTGTGTTTTGGTATTTTGCAGATGGAGAAGGATGATTGCTGTTGTACAATGATGTTCTGTAGATCCTGTGCTTGTCGTTTTCTTTTAACACAAACACAAGCAAACATTTTTACAAATCAACAAGACAATAGTTAATCAGTCAAGTCTAAGCGACTCACAGAACACACTAGGTCAACTGCTGAGTCCTTAACAAAAAAAGAACAAAAACGATGGTAAGAATCTAGATCCCTCTAGAAAAGCTATTGCTGAGTGGAGTAAAAAAAAGTTAACTTGCACTCATCCAGTGAAGTGTTCTAATGTAAGACAGCCCGGCCAGAATGCACAGACAACACAGTAGCAATTACACTTGCAAACTCTTACAGTAGCTATTGGACCCATTCCTCCTCTGTCATCTCATTCTCCTTACTCCGTTCTGCCATCATCTTGGCTATCCGGGGCAGCAGGACTGTCAAGACCCAGTGGTTGCTGACTGACTGCGACTTCAGTGACAGGTCGACTCGTCTGTTTAATGTTTAGCAGCTGTATGTTTATTCTGTATCTTTGTTGAGTTAATTATTAATATCCTCCTGTGCCTGTCTTGCTGTTGTCTTATAGCTCCGCTTGTTCTGGCACTCATCAGTTCTTTTTGTCTGTTATGTCTGTCGTGTTTCCTTCTTCTTGCATGTTCTTCTCAATTCTGCTTCTTCTGGTGCTTCTCTTTCTATTCGTAATCCGTTAAGCTCTCTGCGACACCTACGAAGCGATTCAGCTCTACCATCTGTGTTGTCCATTCGGATGATGCACGAAAAATAAGGAAAAGGCCAGTAAAACATAGTTACGTGTTTATATGAACATATGTACCAGCCTTATATGGAGTGTCAGTATATCATGCCGGTTATTGTTCATGTTGTGAACGTACATACCAGCCTTATATGGAGTGCTAGTAAATCATGCCGGTTATTGTTCATGTTACGGATGTACGTACCAGCCTTATATGGAGTGTTAGTAAATCACGCTGTTTATTGTTTGTATTATGAGCGTACGTACCAGCCTTATATGGAGTGTCAGTAAACCTCACCCATTAATGTTTGCGTTATGAATGTACATACCAGCCTTATATGGAAGCATTTGTAAGTTATCCGTGTTTTCTTGTATTTGTCTGTAAACAAGACGTACGTACCATTGACTTGCTAGTGTGGGGCTCGCTCAGGCTCACCCCAATTACATGAATATACTGAATATATACGCAATACTTAACCTGTCTAAATCTATCTCATCTGTTCTTGATGTGGCCACACACTTGACTACACATACACAACAAAAGTATAATATGACTACTACGTCAGTTAAGCACACTACAGTAGCACACATAGCAATCACAGGATAATGTATAATACAGGTATGATGTATTGTACTCGTACAGTGTATGTAGGCAGGGGCAAAACATGCAGGCAGACTTACTGTGGTGTAACTTGATACACTACAGCAGATTATGTAGATATATAGGTTATCAGTAGCCTTGCTACACCCCTGTATTAGGTTTATAATACTACTACTGTATATGACAATCTGCCATGGTGGCTTTTTAAGCACTCAGGAAAGACACATTTGCCCTGTGTCTGGTTACGGTATGTATAAGAAAAAGCTGCACATGGTTCAAACTAACAATCTATGGTGATCGAATTCTGATGACTGCAATTAGTCTGCAGACTCAGTCAACAAGAGTCTATCTCTCTCAAAGCTTTCTCCCAGCCCATGAAGGCTAGTTTAACGATGATACAACTTGGGATACAAAAGACAGCCAACATAACTGATGCAACAGTATATACACCACACCATGCACATTTACTTTGTTTTCACCCTGCTAGCTGAAACTCAACTGGTTTGTACTTGCTGCCACACCACTTTTATGCACATGTCTTAACATCCTGTCGCTATTACAGCGTATTATTTTAGATTGTACAATAACCCATCATACAGTAATACAGTTAAAAACATAAGTAACAAACAAATCTACAATCAAAATACTCTATAGAGCATTCAGTAAGTTGCCAAAATTGCTTACTATCATACCGTACTGTATATGTGAGGTTGGGATTTATATGACCAAAAAAATATCACCCAAAAACCAGCTTCACATTACCATCCTGGTGCCTTGGCAGTGTTGGTTAGGTATAAACAAGCCCAAGACCCTAAATGCTTCTAATAAGTGGCTACAATATATATTTTTAAATTATTCAATGGAATTCTCCACTGACTGATTAACTGCTTCCTGCCTGCCTGCCTGCCTGCCTGCCTGATTCCTTCCAACAAGTGTAGTGACTACTATTTAGTATTTATCTGATTTGTCAAAAGACAGAGTGGCACCAAAGGCAAAGCCTGTACAAGGGTGCTTCTCAGTAGTGAACATTTAATTCCTAATTCAGTTTAAATTCTTAATTTTTCCTTATACTTGTTTATTTACTTTTTTGTAACATGAACCAGTGCATATTACAGGAGTACCGCATCAACAGAAAGGATGACACCAGAGTTAAATTTTTTTTTGTCTGAATGCACATCCCCAGCTCTCAATTATTGACTCGAAAGTGAAATGGCCATTACGCTTTGCTTTCAGCTATGTTCAGCCCACTACACAGTGCTACAAAGAACAGTAGGAGAAGCGCCTCTGCAATCAATCCAGTTGCCATGAAAAATAGTGCACCCATACCATCAATTAAGTAAAATGGCCATTGCGCTTCGCTTTCACCTATTTTCAGCCCGTTACACAGCATTACAAATCAAGACGCCTCTGCAATCAATCCAGTCACCATGGAAAATACGGATGATTCCAGTTTACAAATGGGAAGCCATGCATCACACTACCACGAATTAACACCTTGGACTGTCAGCAAAAAGAAATGGGACACAAAGTAGGACAAAGGTAAGTCCACAATGCGTGCATTTTACATACTGTGGTAGTGCGGTATGTCAAAAGGAATATCTAGGAGGAAGTAACAATGAACAATGCCTTATTCGTATATCTGAAGGTGTAGGAGACTTCCTTGTTTCCCTACTTTTCTTATTCCAAAGGTTCCTAATTGAACTTAATTCCTTATACTTGTAATAAAGGGTACTGTAGGCAGGCGTCACATTACATGACAACAGTACAAAGGTGGTTTCTAAATGTACTACCATAAAATTTACCTATTTCAGTGGTGATGGTGTGTAGTGGTACAGATGATGAGAAAGTCTGCTGTAATCTCTTACACAACAAGTGTACATCTTTCTGGCCTGTTACAAATACAAGTATGTTGCCAGCTGTTAGCTTGCGGTGGATCTTGCACACCTGTGTGGTATACTGCATTCACACAAAATTACCTTGTTAAGACAATATGGGTGGGTATTAACTACAAGCCTTTTAATTACTGATCTTCAAAATCAAGTCTTTTGTTGACTTAGCTGGGTGTATCCATTCACTGGACTGGACTACTTTACTCAATTTTTAATAGCCAGACACTTAAACCACATAAATATTAAAGAAGTTCAAAATTCACTACATGATCCAAAGGGCATGGTCTCTACCCAGCTTATGATAATGGGGTATTTCATATGTAGGATTGGAATGGCTATGCCTTGATATAACATCATTAAAATAAGTGTGAAAGACTGAATGTGCTTTCGTTAAAGTGTCTTATCACTGTTTCTGAAGTTCAAGTAGATTGCAGTAGGAAAGCCATAGAGAAAACAGTGATAGTAATGGAACAAATCCAGCAGCAGCAGTGGTAGCTGCAGCAGTGGTAGTTGCAGCAGCAACATATCAAATTTGTTACCAATTATATAACTATAACCTATTAAATTCAAAGGCCAACCATTTGAGTCAGGTTGACCAGGGTAGACCTGCTTAAAACAGGTTGAAACAGGTTGACTTTGTTTTTAACAATGCATTTTTACACAGGAACAAAACCACTACACCATGTACAGTATAGATAGCTATTTTATTTTTATTTATTAAAACTTTACAGTACAGGTGCTGATAGTCTGTAGGACTCCTGGTTCTATATACAACCTGTTTAAAGTTGTTACAGAAAGTATGTTTGAAAAGGTGGAGAAAGGAAATATCAATCATAGTGCTTCACTGCGTCTCGCCATGCGACCAGCTGCACATACTCACCCACACAAACACACATTTCACATGTTTGTATGGACACAGACATCTATATGCATGCATCCATGCACAAACATGTGTACCTTCCGATATGCTTCAGCAACATAATCATTTGGTGTTTTCCTATTAAAGTGCACTGACACAGGATACTGTCTAGACTCAACCTAAAAGTAAAAAGTTTTACACAAACTAATCACACACAGAATACATCCATTCAGGTGCATGGGGTGCCGTTTGTACCAAAATTGTACAAAAATGCCTTATTTATAAACTATAAGCATACTTTATAAATCAATGCACTACTTTAAAAATCATGAACATATACTTTATAAATCATATGCATGATTTATAAACCATATACCTGATTTATAAATCATTGACATACTTTATAAACTTTATATAAATTATACATGTGATTTGTAAACTATAACACTTATTTGTAAAGTATAAACACTGATTTATAAATTATAATATTAATTTATATATCAATGTATTACTTTATAAATCATGTGTATAGTTTATAAATCATACACATGATTTATTATATAGTTATATAACGGCCACGAGTGATCTGCCTGATATAAACGCACGAGCCTGAGGGCCGTCAGGCCCGAAGGCAAGTGTGTTTATACAGGCAGAGCACGAGTGCACGTTGCATAACTGTTATGTACCACTCACCTAATAGGTGGGGAGAGTCTCACAAGACAGCTGTAACACTTATAAAGGCCAGGTTTCTAACATCGATTGTGGGTAACCAAGCCTGACGTTGCGATGACGTTCCCCCTGCAGCCACCTGAGATATTGAAAGCTAGTACGCTATGGGTTATATCACTAACCTGCATTCGCTGTTCGACTCTCATCATGTAGTGCTCAGCATGCCAGCGTGATCACTCAATCGCCATATAGACTAAGCGCCAGACTAATCGCCATAGTGATTCTCTCGAGCGAAAAAAAGCAGCTAAATAGACGGTTTAAGTAAACAAAACCTAACTACAAAACGATACTAGTCTAATTCTTACTATTCACACTGGCTAAACTCGAATCTGGTGGCATGACAAAACTGGTTACCACAATCGAACTTAAAGGTTAGTATTATTTAGAATATATTTGTTTTATTGAGTCATTGTCGAAGTGGACTACAGTTTAATCTGGGCTAAGATGGCACCAGACTAGTAAGGTGTATAAGTACGTTTATATATATGTAGACTAGAGTTGTGGCCACACGTGTTGGCTTTTTCGATCGCCATTGGCTGCTTGTAAACATTATACGTATTGGTGACGTTATGGCCCACAATCGACCTTTACATGTCAGGCTATAAAAGAATTCGAGTGATCTGTGAAGTGTCTTTCCACCTATTAGGTGAGGTGTCGTAGTGGTCTTCGCCACCGGCACTTGTGCTATGCTGCACAAAACCGCAGCCAGTGCAATATCTGCATATTGCACTGCGGTCGGTGCATTATAACTTATAATGCACTCGTTGTGGTCTACAAAACCGCAACAAGTGCGTTATAAGTTATAATGCACTCGCTGCGGTCTGCAGCAATGCAATATACAAATTATGGCACTGGCAGTGCCTTTGAACTGCCCACGCAGAGTGGTACATAAATCAATAACATACTTTATGAGCCATACATGCATAATTTATAAATCATCATTATGATTTATAAATTGCGCATGTCAGATTAATAAATCATAAGTATATTTTACAAACCATCATCACGAGTGACTTAGTTTGGTTATTGTTGTATTTTATAAATCATTGTCCTACTTTATAAATTTAACACATTCTTTACAAATCACATGTACAATTTACTTTTGTAAACTAATACTATGATATATAAATCAATAGTGTAATTTAGTAGCCATACAGGTGTATGTTGTTGTTTAGTATCGATAGTTAGAATTCATATCAATATTGCTTAGATGTGTATCAAATGTAAGACATTTGTGGCATGTGATCCAGCACAGGATTCAGCACACTTAGTAGCTACAAGCTTTGGCAGCTGTTGTGAGCACTTGCACTAATGAGAGCAGCCCGGCAAAGTGGAGTATCACCATTACCAATGCCCCTGTCATCGTCATAGGTAACTCTCCTGCCAGTAATTCCACTAATTATGCCACTCTTGCTGGCTACTCTTACATGGTGTAGGATTTGGGCTCAAGCTGGTCAGTGACAACAGTGGCATAATTGGTGACAACAGTGGCATAGTTGGTGGAACCACTAGCAGGGGCATTGGTAATGGTGATACTCCACTTTGCCGGGTTGCTCTCATTAGTGCAAGTGCTCACAACAGCTGCCAAAGCTTGTAGCTACTAAGTGTGCTGAATCCTGTGCTGGATCACATGCCACAAATGTCTTACATTTGATACACATCTAAGCAATATTGATATGAATTCTAACTATCGATACTAAACAACAACATACATCTGTATGGCTACTAAATTACACTATTGATTTATATATCATAGTATTAGTTTACAAAATTAAATTGTACATGTGATTTGTAAAGTATGTGTTAAATTTATAACGTAGGACAATGATTTATAAAATACAACAATAACCAAACTAAGTCACTCGTGATGATGGTTTGTAAAATATACTTAAGATTTATTAATCTGACATGCGCAATTTATAAATCATAATGATGATTTATAAATTATGCATGTATGGCTCATAAAGTATGTTATTGATTTATAAATCATGTGTATGATTTATAAACTATACACATGATTTATAAACTATACACATGATTTATAAAGTAGTACATTGATATATAAATTAATATTATAATTTATAAATCAGTGTTTATACTTTACAAATAAGTGTTATAGTTTACAAATCACATGTATAATTTATATAAATCAATGTTATAGTTTATAAAGTATGTCAATGATTTATAAATCAGGTATATGGTTTATAAATCATGCATATGATTTATAAAGTATATGTTCATGATTTATAAAGTAGTGCATTGATTTATAAAGTATGCTTATAGTTTATAAATAAGGCATTTTTGTACAATTTTGGTACAAACGGCACCCCATACCAGGTGTGGTCATCTTATACTACATTCAGGAAACATGGAAGAATAAAATCACAGTTTAATAGGAAATGAGTTAATATTACGTTAATGCTTAGCTTGCTCAGTATCAAAATGTCATCACCACTTTTTCTTTTCAGGCGAAGAAATTCATTGAGTGTTTTATAACATCATAGCAAGCATTCCATGACAGTAAGGTTGGGCAATATTTCAATAAATTGCCATTATCACTTAATAAAGTGCTCGCAATACAATTATTGCATATATTTAGCCTCCACAATAGCATCACAAAGGCAATATTTATCAGTAGTTATGTTAGTTAACTAATCCTCAAGCACTTACATTGACATTGCAGACTTTTCAAATTGTGTATTTGTGTTTCAATTTCGATATTGCAATAATTGCATAATAGCTCATGCAATATTTGCAACTTTTTAGAGATTTACAATACACAATTGTGTGCCAGAGGTCACAACACATCTACCAAACTTATAATGTCCACTACAGTATATTATTTTAGTAACTGAAAATGACAACACACACAATCTAACCATCAACCAAAATTGTGCCAATATTTTGACTCCCGTCTATTTACCAGGTTGGTTCTCATGAGTCCCTAGTAGAAAAGCAATTCCAATAAAAAAGCATGTGTTAGTTTCACAAATTGAGCTACTGTAGACACCACTATCTCTGTATGGCAAAACAGGAGGTTATCATCTATAAGTGCCTGTGTATGTAAAAACTTATTCCATCCCCTAATGTACAGCACATGCAGGCAAAATATACACTTGAAAAGCTGCTATGGATAAATGATAACATAGCTATAGCAACATGTGATACTTTCTTCCTAGGAACATACAATTTCTATTCATGGGTGCTTGCACCATTGGCAAGATGTGACATCAAAGAGTGTAATATTTATTTTGCCTTTGATTAACAGCACAACAGCATTTACATGCAATACTAAACAGTTGATGATTTAATTTTGGAGAACCTAGATCAAAGTACAGTACATCCATTAAAAGCTTTCTAAGAACTTGAGCTTGCATAATAAATGACTTGATTTATTACAAGTACACAATAATTTTGAAATTTTCAACTAGAGTAGGGACCACAGCACATCAATAAAAAGTACTGAAACAAGCTGGAGGGAATAGTGCATGATATTAAATCACAGTAAAACAATAAGAAGTGGTGTATCTCTACTATGCATTTCCATCATGGTATCTTTAGCGCAGTAGGGACATAATAACACTTCTTATTGTCTTACAGTGATTTAATATCATGCACTGCTCCAGCTTGTTTCAGTACTTTTTATCAACGAGCTATGGTCCCTACTCCAGTTGAAAATTCCAAATTTTGTGTACTTGTTTGTTAACTATTTTGTAAATAATTACTATTATGACTGGTGAACCCACACATATCACATCAAAAGAAAGAAATGGTGCCGCATGCCCCAGTTATATCAATTATTGTCTGAAAAGTGAATTTTCCATTATGCTTCATTGTCAGCTATGTTTAACCCGTTACACAGCAGTACAAATCAAGAACTGTTCGTAAAGCACCTCTGCAATCAAAGTACTGTAGCCACTATGAAAATGCAGACGATTTCCATTACAAAAGGAAGCCATTACATGCTACCGCCAAATCAACACTTTTGCTGGCATGAAGCTCCTACATTTTACATGGAATAAACCAAACTAAAACATCGTATGGCATATAAGCGTACACACATTTAGCAAGTGATAGGGTATGTTATTGATAAAATAAACTTGCATTACTATACAAGTGTTGACATTGGAACTGTGACTCATCAGTGTAAGTAAATAACTAGTATCAGTTCTGTATGTGTGTTATACCGTATGTACTGTGTATTAAACTGTACTGTGTTTCTCTGCATATGCATGTTGATCTGCATAATGATTAGCCCATAGGTCTACATTAAAACTTTTAAAAACTAATTTTGATGTTGTGTATTAGTTGAAGTGAGCCAAACTAACACCTGGCAATACTTAAATTATTTGTTTTCAATATGTCATTTTCTAGAGCAATAACTACTCTAGCAACATGCTGCAATGACACAACATGGTCATGTTTGGAAATTAATCAATAAAACAAATACATGTCCCTTAATTAAATCATTTGACTCCACTCTGGACAAGGGAATTAAAGTTTTCATAGACATCACTTTAGTATAGTACTGCTACTATTATCAAGAGTATATGATATAGATGAACAAAAAATTGGAAATTTTAAAATAGGAATAGGGATCGCTGAAAAAAGCCACAAAACAAGAAGGGATCGCTGGGGTGGAATGTAAACCACAAATCCCTATTTTGACTCTGTCATAAATCTTTACTTACATCATGTGCTCTGTCATTTTGAGGTGAGTTAAAATAGGGATTTGTGGTTTGCATTACCACCGACAGAGAGTCAAAATAGGGATTTGTGGATTACATTACCACCCCAGCGATCCCTTCTTGTTTTGTGGCTTTTTTCAGCGATCCCTATTTCTATTTTAAAATTTCCAATTTTTTGTTCATCTAGTTTGTGTACTTTTTATTAATTCAGAAATGGATTATGAAGAAGACTGCTGTGAATTGTGTAATTTTGCATTCTGCATAGTAACACCGTCAACATTTCAGTACACACATGAAACTGATCAAATTGCAATGTGCATACAGACTGAGAGTCTCCTACAATGTACATTACTGGTGTCTTTAATAGCTGTCAAATTCAGTGCAAGGATTGTTGTTATACACTTGACTGCATTAACCCATTCCTACTGAAGTTATTTCGTAAAACCGCAGAAAAACCTCAGGAAATGAAATTTTATGGCTTGTGTGATCTTTGCGCAATACGTGAGGACCCCACCCATTAATTAACACGGAACACTATATACCATATGAAAGCCATCTTTCCCTTCTACCCAAACATCTAAAAACCTTACAACAAAACACATAACTCACGCGCTTTGAAGTGAAGAAAGGCGCATTGTTATTCTTCGCCATAGCAGCGAAAGATGGACGCCGCCATCTTGTTGTAACCCCCGGTTACATCATACTGTATATTTTTGGAATCCTTATCACGTGAGGAGTAGTTTTATTCTTAGTAGAACACACCATGATGCTCAGAGCGAAAGTTATCGAAATTTAAACAGGTACAATTGTTTTTGATGCGTGTTTGTGTGTTTATAAGTATTGATAGTTCCCCATACTTGTTCTTATCGCTTTGTGTTAAACTTTATTAGAAACGCCTGAGCCTACTCAGCAAATTGGTGGTTATTTCAACTTCATAGCCCTTAGGACGAAAGAGTTATGGGTCCATTTATAAAGGGCACCCGTAACACGCAGTTTTTGGCAATATATTAGCCATTCGGTAATAAAGGGTTATACATCAGGGTGAACTCCCTTCAGACTAGAATAGGGCATATGTAACACCAGTATACAAGAAGGGCCTGCGTACTAATCCATCGAACTATAGACCTATATCATTGACTAGTATTTGCTGCAAGTTGTTGGAACACATCATCTCCTCAGCAATATCTTCTCACTCTATTGACTACAATATCATGTGTACAAATTAACATAGATTTCTTTGATTGATAATGAAGACTGTGGTGAATAGTGTAATTCTGCATAGTAATGCTGTTAACGTTTCAGTACAAACATGAAACTGATCAAATTACAATGTGCATATAGACTGAGAGTGTCGCAATATGAGCTACAATTTACATTACTGGTACCTTTAATAGCTGTCAAATTCAGTGCAAGGATTGCTGTTATACACTTGACTGCATTATTAGAGTATTTACATGACTGCTCTATTAGAGTATTTAATCTGGATAACCCACCAATGTACAATAATCACGGAGCGAAAAAAACCACCTTGCAACAAAGTCATTAGCCCAGATTAAGCTTCCTGGCCTATACTGAGTTTAATAAAGACAGATTCTATTAGCCACAAGTAGTGCACACCAAAAACTTAACTCTGAGCACGATCTTGTACGGCTTCTCGAAGCGTAATGGCATTTTGGATAGAAGAAACGGCCCGGTTTGGGCTGTTTCCATCCGAAAATGAAATCAAAAATAGGTCATGGACATGAAGAAGGACTCAATAAACATGGCTATATAGTTTTTAGCACGAAAAAGTGGATAACTTTTGCTGTACATGAGTGAAACAAAATAATATTATGAATAATAATAATAATATGAACAAAATGGCAAATTTCAGTTCTGTCTGAAATACACATACTGTTTCTTTTTCACTTGATACTTACTAGTGGACCAATACTCATTGCAATTAACCACCAGAGGGTGGTTTTGAGTTGGAGGATGCTTTCCAAGGTAGTTTTTAGGCGTGCGTTCTATTAGAGTTTTTGCAAAAAACATGGGCGATCCCTATTATGAACCCACTATCGTGGTTCATGATACAATGTCACCATTAGGTCAACTACTGTAAACCATCAAAACAGTTTTTATTATTATTACTAGGACCGCGTCACATACAACCAAGTACATACACCAACGTGACAGCCCCCTGGTGAGGCTATTAGGTGGTGAAGGCACGATCCCCAAATCAACTCAATATGTCACAGAAGTGACAGATACAACACAATAGTGGCATCGTAGCTAAAGGCCACCAGTAGTAGCTAAGTGCCAGTACATCATTGGTGTGGTAATGGCACAGTGATGTGTACACAGTATATGCATACACAACCTACAGGAGATGCACAATACTGTAGGAGTATACAAGCCAGGTGAACCAGATAAAGGAAGACAGCCAAGCCAGCCAGAGCCTAGTAAGCTAGGTAAAGGAAAAATGTACAATAATACAAGAAAACATTTAAAACATACCACACTCTTTACAATACATTAGTACAAACAGACAACCAAACCAACCAGAGCCTAGCAAGTCAGAAAAAATATAAAATACAAGACATATGTACATTACAATACAAACAAACACACCTGTCCTTGTGCAGCTGGCATGTCAAACCTATTCAGGTGTCCTGCAGCCATAGATACACACGGACATCCACTGGCAGCTGGCATGGCGACTTGAGACTTAGTGCACCAGCTGGCAACACTTTCAAACACAATTGAACAGCAATTCGCTCATCTAAATAGCCATTTGAATCTGCTTGATTGGTAGTGGCAAGAGTTAATAATAAGAGAGCCTCTCTTATTATTAACTCTTGGTAGTGGGTATACCACGTGCTGTTTTGATCGACATTAAATAGAATTGTCGTACGTCTCTATCACCTCCACGGAAACATTCACCCATTATACAATTATCTCTTCATACAACATGGATTCTATTCCCGGTGAGTGCGAAGCCTTAGGCCTTGTAGTTCTCTCAAACATTATTTATTAAATATTTATTCATTCATTATTAATGACGTAATTTTAACCACGTTTCGTATTATTCTTAGTACTTGGTTGTATAATTACTGTATGTAATAGACACAATTCAAATACAAAATTAAATTAATAGGCCAGGGGCCTTTAACAATGTCCATATCCAGTTGTACAGATACAATAGGCAGTGAAGTTCAAAATGCATAAAGGTTAAGAAACCAACCTTTACTACTTGTGGAGGTGCAGAAAATAACTGTCCATTCTGAGTGAAATCCTCTACCCGTAGTGTTGCTGACATGATAACTAGCTTTAGTGGTGGACCCTTCTATACGCAAAGATAACAATAACAAACACATACGTAAACATTATAATTCCATGATAAGAAACAGATCACAAAAGATACTAAACAAGAAAGTAATCTAGTAAAATAAAGCACAAACCTTGTTTCTGAGTGGAACAACTCTTGAGAGCAGGCCAATCAATATATCAGTGAAAACACTTCTCTCATGGGCTTCATCAATTATGATCACTGAATATTTGCTAAGCAGAAAATCCTACAAGAAGAATTAACAAAGACAAGCTTGGTAGTTTGCATAACATTGATAGTACACATTGCCAAACAAATCTCTCTAAGCATCAATTGTGAAATTACAGCGTAGGCTATGATACTTGTGAAACATGCCACACAGTATGTATACAATACTTTTCTAAAGAAGCGATTGCGGGTTCACTGGTTTTAGTGGCACTATTTCAAGCCATATAACCCCATTAAGTGTACTTAACAAGTATACAGCGTAGGTCTGACCCTGAGAACATCTGAACCATCTTGTCACATGGTTGAAATGTACTTCTGAATAAGCAGAAAATTAGAGCATTTCGCAAATTTTCAATGAAATTGTCAAATTTAAACCCGCCAAATATCCAACTAACTACAGTAACTCACGGAGAAATCCAAGAGAAGACCTGTGAACCTATACGTAGCTTTTTCTCACGAAGATTGATCTAGTAAACATTGAAAGATATACTACTTCTAGCTATTAAGAATGGTCCCACAACTGCAGCCAGACATATCTCTGTGCCTTTCAGATATTTCGTAGGCAGACCAGAGCGAGCCAGAGGCACCTGTAAGGCACATTCTCCTATACTCACTGATGCATCCCGTGCCAGATAGCTACTGTAGCTACATTATTTTAGCTACATTATTCATGGTCTCGGCCTTGGATGCAGCTATAATAGGTGACCATCTCAGCAAAAACCTGTCTAGTTTGCACAACTTTTGAATTTCTATTCATTTTTCTCAAAATGCATGCTTGTGCGAACTAGACAGGTTTTCACTGAGACAGTCACATATTTGAAGCTATCACTGGAGCTGCTATGACTACTATCATTGCGGCATTTAAAATGACATCTGCATTTTCAAAGCAGTCCGTGGATGATTAGATGATTAGCGCAGCCTTGCAAACAAGAGGAACCGTCAAATGTAAATTTGCCAAATAGACAAGTTGTTCAATTTGCCAATTATTGTGCCCATCAAATTTTCTGCTTTTATGGCCCGTACTGTGAAAACATTTAGCGACGAACCCATACTGTGAAAACACTTAGCGACACCTAGTAGCTAAATACTACGTCTCAAGAGAACCAGAGGTTTTAGGCGCTACTTGAAAATATTATGTTAATTGCATAGTTTTGTTTGGAATATCACGTGAACACCAATAGTCACAATACAGGGATCACTGGGGATCATTAGTTCTTTTGGCTACACTTTGTGTGAGGATTCCGATGATGTACTTTGTAAATTTTACAAAAGCACATAGTTTTCTATGCACAACACATGTATAGTGGCGATTCTAGCACTAGACAACTATGAATATTCTTAACATAACAATGATGCCAAACTTTCACACATTTTAGTTCATCCCAACCGATGGTATTGCATAATTCATTTTATTGGTGCTTAAACTGCTTCCATGCTCTTCTGAAGAGAACACTAGCCTAACTAAACTACTGTAATATTAGAGTCCAATTATATGCTAAACTCAAACCCACAATGTACCCTGTAAACTATGAGCTGTAGAACCAAAGGAAACTAATGCCTCAGCATCAAAGGTATTTGTAATCAGGACTATAACCACAGGGTGATATCACGGTATTGTCCTGTGGTTTCCTTTGATCTGAGGTGTGAAAGAGGTTTATTTGACATGCTACTTCCATTTCTTGCTAAATTTCTCTAATGAAACTTACTAGTTATCTACATGTATCTAGTGACACTTTACAGGATCAATAGTGGTTGTAGTTTTGTGAATTAATAATGTAAAGGCAACACCTGGCTGATATCAAGTATACCACAAGGCACGAGGTGTTAATGGATTTAACCATTAGCGCTGTGAATATATCACAAGTGTAGAAGGAAAAATCAGGAATTTTAAATAATAGTTAGACGTCAAGAACCAGGGTTCTACGGGATTTAGAAAACTCAAAGGCCCTGGGCTGTAGCGCCTGAGTGCAGCGAGGGCGCTACTAAGGGCCTGAGGGTTTTCTAAATCCCGTAGAACCCAGTGGTTCTTGACGTCTAACTTATTTAGACTACAACTCGTTATTGTACCTTGAGTTGACAGCTGCTTGTAAATAGGAAATGTATGGCTAATTACTAGAAACAAGCCCTCTATACCTCCCGACATGGCGGGACCTCGGCGTGGCTGTTGTTACCCGTTTAAACGCCCATGTGTTGCCAATGTTACAGGCGCGTGCTATGTATCGAAGTACTGGACTCAGCGAGTGGACTACAACTCATTGTTGCTGTTGTTGTGCCTCGACAGCTGCTTGTAAGCAAGTAATGTAGTGTTGATTAGTACAAACAAGCCCATTACACCTCCCTCTAATTCAGTACGGCTGTTACTAGCCATTTAAATTCCCATGCGTTGCCAATGTTACAGGTGCGTAATTATCGTATTTCGTATCGCCTCAGAGCGTGGTCTCTATTGGACATGACCGTGGCTCTACGAGATTTAGAGACCACGTTTTCAGCCAATCAAATTTCAGTATCAAACTTGTTGTAGTCTAAGTTGGGCTAGGGGTCAAAGACAAAATGTAGTGAGTAGGTTGCCTATACCTGCAGATAGGACATTTAATTCCTAATTCAGTAAATAAATATGACTTAAGTTAACTGCATGGCTATGATTTTTTTTTTTTAAGTTAGCTGAATTTTCTAGTAACTGGCTGCCTGACTGATGCCTCCAGCCAAGAATAACTCAACAATGGATAAGGCTACAGGCTTGATTTCTTCACTGTTAGACATCACTTCCAACCCGAGACATGCTTTTCGCCAACCCCAGTATGTACAATACAGGCATCACGGACTTACCTTTGTCCTCCAGTTTTTTTACTTTTCACTGGCGATAGCGCTGTATGGTTTCCCTACGATGGTGATGGGGTTGATTGCAGAGACACTTCTCATACTGTTCTTCATTTGTAATGCGGCAGAACATAGCTGAAAGCTAGTAATGCGGCAGAACATAGCTGAAAGCTAAGTATAATGGCAACTTCACTTTTCAGTAATTAATTGTTGAGGCACGCACTCAGATGAAAAAATAGTTTTAATAATGCCTGGTGCCATTCTTTTTTTCATGCGCATGTTCATTAGACACAACAAGTACTGTAGATAGAGAAATTTTCATGGTAAAAATATTTTCATGGTTATCTCAGACCATGAAAATATTTTTACTACAGAATTTTTTTTTTACTCTGAATATACGGAAAATAGGATTGTACAGTATGAGAATACTGATAACCAAGTGTGTTAAGACTGGATGGCTCTTCTTAAGTACTTGAAGCAAAAAGACAGGCTTCCAAATCCAAATGGCCCTTTTAATAACTAGACCAAATGAATAAAGAAGTAGAGAAAGCATTAGCGCCAAAAAACGAGGTGCACCATACTACTGGAAAAGAATTGGTGATGGAATGGCAATGGATGCTGTTTTTTTAAACTTAGTGTTTACGTAAGTAGTTATGATGACTACACTCATGCGGCTATTGGGAAATATGCCACTTTCCATGGTGCAGCTCCACATCACGTTTCTTTACCAGGAACCTCAAGCATCGCATGAGTGAGACAACAGTTTGTTCAATCAGGGAGGTGTATGATGAGATGGTAAAGAAAAGAGAGTAAATAAGTGGCCAAAAGAAAGAATTATCTGTCCCTTAAAGTTATCCATAATAACAAGAGCTGACTTATCCTCCCCAAGTAATTTTTGCATTCACAAAAAAAGGTATTCTAGCATTGTTCTTTCATTGGACAATGCTTTGCTGAGTGTGTCATATGCCACCCCACAGAAAATTTATACTTTGGATGGATGGCAACAATTGGTTCTTCCTTTATAAATCAGTTGTACTGGAAGAAAATCACTGGCCAGTGATTCACAAAAGACACCTGCTATTTGGTGCATGTTCTTGAGTCCTATCATCTCCACACGTTTTGATCCTTTTGGAGCCATTGTCCATGCGTTAAACGGTAAAAATTTGATTCCAGATTGGTCCCAATTTAATATGAGCTCAGGAGGAACTTCTGCCATTACCACCACAGCCATCATATCATTCAAGAAAACTTCCCTTACTTCAGAAAAATTTTCCACAGTATACTTGCTATTTGATGTAATAGCCTTCCTCTGCACGAATCCCATGCATTTTAGAGAACACTGAGCCCACATTTTGCTAAATGACATGTGCCCCCCAAATTCTTTTAGTAGTTGCTAGTTTGGTAACACTAGTCCTTTAGCAGCTGCCATCACAAGTGTGGAAGAAACTCCTCCACCACCTTCTCTGACTTTAAGAACACACTGCTGTAGCTTCAAATCAAGGGAGTCTCCAAAAAGCAAAGGCCGACCTCATTTCTTTAACAGAAGCTTCTCATATCATCTGAATCCTTTCATGGTAGCTAGCCACAAACCTACTGAGTGACTTATTGTCATCCACACAAAATTGAATACCACAAAACTTTCTTGTGTTACGGTACTTCGCATCCCCAATAGCTACGTGTGTAGCGATGCAGTATCGCGGGAAGTCTGTATCCATGTGTGTAACAATGCAGTAAAAAATTTTCACGGGCAGTCTGTATCCACGAAAAAACTTTACACTAAAATTTCTGAAGCTAAATTATTTTTTCATAAAAATTTCTCTACCTACGGTAGAAGGAAAATTAGGAATTAAGTTGGAGCAGGAAACAAACAGGAAAAAAGTAGTGAAACAAGGGAATAGCTACACTATAAAGTTGTGAAACAAGGGATTACTGCCAATCTGCCATGAATGGAAAGTGAGGCTGGTTTCTGGGTGTTATTTTTGGGCAAGAAAGCCATGATACTTGAATGTACCACACCACAAGTGCTAGAATTCGTATATAGCACTGCTGCACTAACCGCAGCGAGTACATTGTAACAGAACTGTAACTTATAATGCACTGACCACAGTGCATTATAACTTATAATGCATTAACCGCAGTGCAATATATGTGACTGTCTCTGGGAAAACCGGTCTTATCGACCATTTAAAAGTATCGAGAAACGTCGGTTTTAAATATTTAGTGTGTTGTAGCTGGCCAATGGTGGTAGCTACGCATACCAAATTTTCACACGTTTCACAACAATTTCTTACCTTCCTGATCATCCACTGAAGAAGTAGTCAACAGCTAAGTTTCCCACCATTTTAGATAGTTTTTAAACCGAGGTTGTCTGTATCAGGCGAGCTCCAGAAGGGTGGGAGGCGGGGGCCCTGGAAGGCAGGCAAGATGGTGTTCAAAAATTGAAAAGAAACGTGCTGGGATGAATTAGACCAAGTATTAGGCCATTCAGGGCTCAGAACTGGCTAAAATGAAAGGAAATTTACAGCACAGGTCATTGTCCAACACCACGGAGCTGTACAGCCACACACAGCCATCACCTGGTTGGCCAGGGCTCCATCAAGACTCCAGACCACTCATACGGCTCGCCACTGTGCTTTGAAAAAGTAGCCAGCAAAAGCAGATCGCTTTTCTCTGGTCGACTGTGGCAGTGAAGCTCGATAGTGCATTTCATTAAGCTTTGTGTTTGTGTGAAAAAATCAAACTTCTTGTCTTGGGCGATAAGAACAGTTCTCGTAGATCCAGTCACATATTTATATTGCACTAGCTGCGGTTTTGTGCTACATTGTACAAGTGCCGGTGGCTAAGGCCGCTACGACACCTCACCTAATAGGTGGCAAGGTGCTACATATATAGCCTAACAAGCAAAATTCGATTGTGGGGCCATGCATGGAACGTCACTACTACGTTATACATGCGATCTAAAAGCAGCCAATGGCAATCAAAGAGGCAAACACGGCAGGTAAAACTCTCTTTACATACTGTATATATCATACAATACGGTAGTACTGTATTATTAGGGATCATGGAGATTTGGGTTTTCCTAGCCAAAAAAGTCACCCAAAAACCAGCTTCACAACTTCATCCTGGCACCTTGGCAGTATTGGTTAGGTATAACCAAGCCCAAAAGTGCTTTCAGTACGATCCTAAAGGCTTCCAATAAATTGTTACAAAATTTCCAAAAAAAATTTATTCAATAGAAATTTCTACTGCCTGCCTGCCTGCCTGATGTCTTCAGGCAAACATAACTTGATAACAGCTAAGGCTATGGCTTGAATTTTTCACTGTTTGACGTCGCTTCGTCCCAAGAAGTGCCTTTTGGCATACCGCAGTACGTACAGTGCACGAATCATGGACTTACCTTTGCTCTCCTTTGAGTCCCGTTTCTTTTTGCTGACAGCCCTAGGTGTTGATTCACATTGCTTTTTGCTGACAGCCCTAGGTGTTGATTCACGGTAGCACAATGCATGGCTTCCCTACAGTACATTTGTAAACGGGAATCGTCCGTATTTTCTGTGGTAACTGGACTGATTGCAGGGATGATTCTAACATTGTTCCTGGTTTGTAACGGTGTAACACAGCTGAAAGTGAAACGTAATGGCCGCTGCACTTTCAAGGCAGTGATTGATACACTGTAGTTGAGGGGCATGCAAATCGTTGTATATTCGTGGTGACTGGATTGTTGCAGAGGCACTTCTACTATTTTTTTGTCTGTAGAAATGAAGGTTGGTTCTGTACAATCTAGCCACTTTATAAGCTTGTCTACCAGTTTTATAGGCTTATTAGTTCTATGCAATAGTTTTGGAGCTTAAATTGTATTTGAAGCATATTTACAAATATCGGCCGCCCCCCGCAATTACTCCACCCAAACAATTAAAAATTATCAAAAATCGAATCGAAATTTCGATATTTACCCTATTATTGTATCAATATCGTATCGAAATGAAAATTCTGATATCACACACCACTAATTGTGAGTGTTTTGGCTTTCTGGGCTTACTTGTGCACCCACAATTAAAGCTTTCTGCATTCTGGTCGATACACTTACGTTAGGACTCGGCAACAATTTGTTACTGTTCTTACGTTCGTTATCTGCAAACAAATGTGAAGCATGCCTGCATTTCCCGCACTTGCAGGTGGGGTTTTCGCCAATTAGGTGAGCACTCCTAAGTGGTATATTACAAATACGTATAAGGAATATTTTAAGGGATCATAGAAAAAAAAATAGGGAAACAAGAGACACTTTTCCTACATGCTGCATGCATGTAACATGAATACTAATATGCATGTTTGACATGCATGTGAATGAATGAGGGAAGAACAGTAATAGAAGCGCCTCTGAAGAACAGTAATAGAATCTAGTCTTATTTTTTCTTCACGGAAAATACGGATGATTCCCATTTACAAATGTAGGGAAGCCACGCATTGTGCTACCGCGAACCGACTCCTAAAGCTGTCAGCAATAAGAACCAGGATGTGAAGGAGGACAAAGGTAAGTCCATGACACATGCATTGTACATACTGCAGTATGACCAAAGTTACGTCTCAGGACGAAGTGACGTTGAACAGTGAAAAAAATCAAGCCTGTAGCCATAGCTGTTATCGAGTTATGCTTGTCTGAAGGTTTCAGACATGCTGGCAGGCAGGCAGTTAGTCAGTAGAAAATTCCATTGAATAAAAAAAATTAACAACATATTGGAAGCATTAAAGAGTCAAACTGAAGGCACTTTAGGGCTTGGTTATACCAAGAGTCCTTTATTATGAACTCTTGGTACTACTGTACTGTATGATACAGTACCATGGCAACTTTGAAATTGCCCGATACAGTGTATACAGTATATATGCCAGCAGTCAATTGGTTTTGTGTGGCCAGACCACTTCTTAGCAATGTCAGTGCATAGATTTATGTTGTATTAGCAACGTCTATTCTTCTACAAGATAAAAACGACTGTTTCTTCATATCTGTGGTAGGGCTGAACGATACTGCCATTTTAGTATCACGATCGATACTAAAGCCACTATTCACGATACTGAATAGTTCATGATACTTACAAATAAGTCAATCATAGCTGGTGCCACATAATGTATTGCTTAGCATTCCTGCAGGAAGTCCTTATAGGTGATAGCAAACTAGCCACTATCATCCTTGTTTACAGTAACAGTTATTGTAACACATGCTTTGAGGTTGTTATGGTGTTCACACCTCTCTGCAGGGGAAACCAGATGGGTGGTCTTTATCATTTACAACGATTCTTAGCCAACTACTACATAACAAATGGATTTTTAATGATAGTAATGTACAAGCATGGTATCACGATAGTTAATAACAAAATATCGTGATATCAACACTTTCAAAATATTGCGATATATCGCTAAAACGATAGTATCGCTCAGCCCTAATCTGTGGTTCTGTATACCTGGAAAACTATATAGTGCCATCCCATACCTGGGGTATATAAATCTACACTGTATGGTAGGTGGTTGGTGTAGGTCTTATAAATTACTGTTGATAAAGTTCCATTCACAGGCAAACAGTTGCCCTGGGTAAATGTTACGCAGCAACAGTGTCAGCCCTGTTCGAAGTTTTGCAGTAAAGTTTATGTCTGTCATGCCAATGTACAGCTAGCCAATGAAATCAAATCTGCCGAATTTCAGTGGAAATTCACAACTATGTCAATGGTAATCCATCAGACCCTATCTCACCAATCAATGACATCACAAAGAAAGAGGGAGCATGCGAGATAGTGGTCTTGCCATGCGAGACTAGGGTATACATACCATAGCCTCAAAAACTTTATCACAGGGGTGTAATTCATGTATGGCACACTGAGTTCAGCAAATTACTGAAGATCATCTGACCTGTATATAGTCATCTTAAAGAGTAGTTGTCAAGTGAGCTTAATGGCAATTCTCATTGATTCAGGACACACTTTCAACTTAACTCAGGCAAAGAAGACTGTGAAACAGGTTATGGAAATAGTTAACTGTTAATATTTGTGAGTACAAAACAGCTTGAAACAGTAGTTATTTAATTAAACAAAAGTGGGTTAATTACCTTCTCCATTTCTTTCAGCAGTACACCGTCTGTCATAAACTTTACACTAGTCCGCTCTAAACATTAAAACAGACACCGTCATGGTAATAATCCTTATATAGATGCAGTTTACCTGTGATGTTATTTTCATATCGGATATGATAGGAAACTTCCCTACAAAGAACAACAGGAACACTTTACATTCCTGTAAATGCAAATTTTTTTAAATTATTCATAATGTTTCAAATAGATCTGTCTCAACAGATTGTACATACAAAAAAACAAAAAACAAGATTTACAAGTGGATTATAAGAAATAAATGTCTGGCACGCATACGGATAATAGGACAAATACTGTGTGTAATCCAATTCTAATAAAATGGTGTTGCTAGTTGGGAGGACAAATGCACTGAATCAATTGAGGAATCGTGTAATTTGATAAATATCTTTGTCCACATGGAAGAAAGTGAACTTTTACCAGCAGTTATCAAAACACTGTGCCATAAGTACAATGACACATTTATTGTACTACTTTATAACAATTAAAACAGACAACAGCTTTGGCAATACCGTATAGAGGAAAACTTTGGCGAATTTGCAATTCACTACAAATTCATTAAAGTTTTAACCCGCCAATTACTTGTAGCTCTTGAGATAAGCATTTCTATAGCTATGGATTGAGTTTGAATTCACCAAAGTTTATTTTTCCGAATGCAATTTAGCTTGCTATTCGCCAAAGTTTACCCCTGTCAAAGTTTCCCTCTATACGGTACTGATGAGAGTGATGCCGAAGAGCAAGATGTTGATGACGGTAATGACGATACAGTACATGCAGGGGGATTTAAACATGGAATGAGAAGCTTTAGGAAGGTGGTAATTTAATGCTTTGGGTGGATGACATTTCTGGTTCCTCTCTGATCTCAGCCAGCTAACTAAATGAAGTACAGTTGAAAAGGTGGCTTGTGTGCCATGGTGCTCCAGTTTCTGACAAAAAAAATTCAAAAAGGTGAGTAATACAGTGTGTACTAATTCTATTCAGTGCTTTATCAGCTAGTAATAATTAAGACAATTTATGCATATCACATCAATGCTGTTAATCATTGAATGTTGTGTAGAGTCCAGTGTTACATCAACTATGGCTGGGACCAGTTTATACACTGCAGTTGATCCCGATAAAGGAACCATTGTTCAGCACCTAAAGTCTCTGATTCAAAGTTACTGTGTTCTTCTACGCGGACAAAAATACCCATCACATATGGATCTGCGAAGACCCGACACATTAGTGCATATTTTGAATTACTGTTATTAATTATTTGCAATCTACTTAGCCAAGTATACCTTCTGGCAAAGTTTCAGCCTCATGTGCCAATAACGTTCAGAGTTTCAGCCCTACAAAATAGCAACAACAGAAAAATCGATTTGTACAGCAAGTATAGGGAAAATAAATTGCAGGCGATTACTAAAACGGTTGTAACTTACGAATGGATTGACATACTAGGCTGAACAGCTCACCATCGTGTTCGCCATGCATAGGGAACAATTTACTGGGTATGTTTGTCCTTCTATCACCTTTGTTCGCTGCATACAAAGACGAAATTCGCGACAAAAATCAATCACATACTATCACTTCGACGTGACGTACACAGACGCTCATAACTTGCATATCCTTAGGTGTACTACAACAATATAAAGATTTTCCAACTCCTCATGAGTAGGCGAATAAGATGATATCCAGGTTTTTATTGTTAGTCCCTTCCTTCACTAAGAAAGAGGCATTCAAAAAATTTACAGAATTTTTTCAGTAATACGCAAATATTTCACCCAATGTTTTGAATGCTTTATACTGGAAATTTAGGCTTGCACTATTGTGTCGGGTTTTCGCAGATCTGGTCACATATGTTCCCCCCACTAGTGACGCCATTTTTATTTATGATGCAATTTTGGATGAGATTAGTATAGCGCTACAATAATTGCAGCAATTTTTGGTAATTGTGACTGGATCATTACATACAGTAATTAAATGTATTTCTGTATAATATTTCCAGTTATTCTTCTACTGAAAGGTGATTCTAGTTGTATTAGAGTGTACTACCATAGAATTTTAAATAGAGAATTAGAAATCAAATAACAATTCAAACTGTTTAAATTATTGATATTCTAATGCATGGTACAAACTGTACAACAGTTGTTGACTCACGTAGTTGAGAGATTTAACTCCTTGGCTACCCTCTGAGACATGGCAATAGCAGCTACCCGTCGTGGCTCAGTGATCCCTATCATACACCTATAGTGAATTAAACAGTCAAAATAAAGTCACCACAAATTGTTGGTAATTGTTTACTCTACAGATTTGTAGATAGTTAAACTCCTTTCATTGGATAAAAGAATTTAGTTCCACTAAAAACAATCAGCACAGACTTACGGGTAAAACAAATAGTAAATTTGTTTTTTTTGGCAAAATGTAGTATTCACTAAACCTGCAAAATTTATTCTTAATTCATTCACAAATTCATAAAATTGCTAATTTTTTGCATGTGCTAATTTCGTCAATATACAAAATCATTAAATTTAGTGTATTGCTAAATTTAGTCATCTTAAGGTATTTTAGTTCTTCAAATACCTAACTATCTTTCAAGTACAAAGAAACACACAACTTTGAATTATAACCAGAGGAGGTTGATCACACATCATGAAAGGGTTGAACTAATTCAATCTTCACACCCCTTTATTCTAAGACAGATTTTATATCCATACCAGAGCGTCCCAGCACTCTTACAAACCTTCTCAGTACAATGCGCTGCTTTCCTAGCTGCTAAACAAGTCTTAACACCTAGAACAATGTTTGGTTGTGTAATGTTACATAATAGGCTTTTAATGCATGACCAACCTCCTCTGAATTATAACTAAAACACAGCCCTTCTGTGAAATGAACATGGATTATTAAAATTTATGGAATTTTCATACACTACAATAATATCCGAACACTTTTATTCTACACAAAAGTGTTTGTTATATGAAGTGATGAATGGGTGACATAATCTTCACCAAACTTCCATTTTATCTGAAATCCATGTTGCAGTCACATGAATTTTTACACCAACAGAATTGCCATCATGTGATAAGTCTGATATACACTGTAACAACATGGATAAAGTATGGTGCAGATATGGCTGATATAAGTAATAATGGGAGTAGACTCAGTAGAGTAATGACAGAATAAATACATTGCGTATATAAAACAAGTACTAGCAGCAGAGACTTTCTGAACAAAGCAATGCTTGGTACCATTTTATTGCCATTGTCCAGTATAGTGGATACCAATACATTGGACTTATACACAATGAACTATTTAAAACTTTGTAGCCGTTACCATTATGTATTTCCTTGTTGAAGGATTAAACTAAAATAGTTCTGCTCAGATAGGTTCACAAGTTTACATAAGATTATGGTATACACACTGTAGTATGCTTTGATCTTCACAAGAAAATAAAGCCTTCAAAATTTGATCACTAAGAGACCTGCTGCTAGCATTGCAAATCTCACTTTCAATTTTTGATTTGCTACACAGACTTTACCAAGGCTACCTATACCCCTGTATACTGGGTAAGCTACCTTATAGAATGGTTATTGTGTACTACAGCGTATCTGTAATGTGGGTGTGGTCTGGTCTTCATACTTTTGTGGCACCATAAGCAACACCTCATCACCATCATAATCGAATTGTTTTATACACGTTCCGCCATACCCACTGAGATACAAATTTGTCTGTCTTGAGGAAGCCAGCAATAATTACAGCTTTGGTTTCTTCAGCACTCCAGCAAAACATGAACAGTCTTCCACATTTATTTAACATTGTGTGACCTAATTCAGTCATGTGGACTGAGATTAGATGTCCAATAGTACATCTGCAGGAGTAAAACAACCACTATGTTTTATTACTATGATCCTTAATCAAACTTTTCCTTGTGCTCGTACCCATATAAAACACATCATCTCCATGTTAACCTTGACCTCACCTCAGGTTTTTAAAATCATAAGATCCTCGCGGTAGGTCTATAGCTATAACTTAGATTGTACCTCCTCCCCTACAATACTACACAAGTGTACCAAGTAATGCCTACTTCCCTACCTAAGTCAGTACTTCAAATAGAAACAATATCCTGGCTCAAATAAGGCAAGCCCAGTTTTAATTATGTGGTGTAAACACAAGATTTCCCTTGGCAAAACTTACTGATGTGTTCTCTTGTGGTACCCAGCTTCATATAGGAACTGAGGTACTTGTGTAGTCTTGCCACTGCCAGTTTCACCACACAACACCACAATATCATTCCCATTGATGGCTTCCATGACAGCCTGTTCTTCAGCTAAAATGGGTAGTGAAAGTCTAGCCACCTGGCAACCAATGGAAAAAATTATCAATATTTAGTAATAAGTGGAGAGATTATACACCTGTACTGCATGTGATATAGTACTTGTACCATTACAGTTACTCTAGGAAGTAGACACATTACCATTTTGGGTATTGAAACTAAAGGCCTGGGTAGTTCCTCACTAAATATAACATTAGAGATATTCACTAGACATACTCACTCATACACTACGATAGTAGTGTATAGTAGGGACCACAAAGGAGTAGGCATGGCCCACGAAATAATATCACCCAAAAAACAGCCTGAATTTCCCATAACGACAATCAGGCAGCATTGGTTAGGTGAAACTAAGCCCAAACAAGCTTTCAGATAAACCTGAAACGCTTTCAACGAGTTGCTACGGAATTTTAAACATAATTTATTTAACGGAATTTTCTACTGACTGAGTATGTAAGTAACTGACTGATGCGTTCAGACAAGCGTAACTCGATAACGGCTAAGGCTATGGGCTTGATTTTTTCACTGTTCGATGTCGCTTCGGCCCGAGAAGTGCCTTTTGGCATACCGCAGTACGTACAATGCATTCTTCATGGACTTACCAGTGTCCTCCTTTGTGTCCCATTCATCTTCGTTGACAGCGAAAAGTAGCACGTGATGGCTTCCTTTCGTAATGGATATCGTCCGTATTTGTCATAGTGGCTATTTTGATATCAGAGGTGCTTTTCAAACAGTTCTTGATTCGTAGTGCTGTGTAACAGCTTGAACATAGCCGACAACGAAGCGTAATGGATACTTCACTTTTCAGACGATAATTGATATAACTGGCTTTCTTTCGGTACACGTGGATTGCAGAGGTACTTTTCGAACAGTTCTTGATTTGAAATGCTGCATAACGGGTTGAACATAGCTGACAACGAAGCTTAATGAATACTTCACTTTTCAGACGATAATTGGGGCGCACGGTGCCATTTCAGATGCGGTATGTGTGGGTTCATGAGTCATAATTATTATTTACAAAAAAAAAGTTAACAAACAAGTACACAGAAAATTTTGGAATTTTCAACTAGAGTAGGGACCATAACACATCGATAAAAAGTACTGAAACAAGCTGGAGCAGTGCACGATATTAATTCACAGTAAAACAATAAGAAGTGTTATATCCCTACTGTGCTCAAAATACCACAATGGAAATACACAGTAGGGATATAACACTTCCTATAGTTTTACTGTGAATTAATATCGTGCACTACTCCACCTGTTTCAGTACTTTTTATTGATATGTTATGGTCCCTACTCTAGTTGAAAATTCCAAATTTTTCTGTGTACTTCAGTTATACTATGGCTGCCAGGGATTTTGCTGATATATACACCCAAAGCCAGAGGGCTGCGGGTGTAGATGTCAGCAAAATCCCAAGCAGCCGTGGTATAAGTGATATACATTTGTATATCACTTGGGGCATACTCACCTAATAGGTCAAAGAACTGATGAGAACTAATCCCATTTGTTTCATACAGTAGCATCTGAAGATTGATCGTGGTTTTAATAGCATGGGCTAATAGCTATCAAAACGTAGTCCATACGTAAAAACGTCATTAATACGTTACTATGCTTCAACATGCAATGTTAAAAAACTTGTGATTGTGAAATGGAGTTTATATTGTTACTAAGTTAACCCAACTAACTTCCCTATTGGGACAGCAAGTAAGTTATTATATTAAGTTAAGTACTTAGGACTGTAAGTTACTAACCTATTTCAATGTAACAGTAGTAGCTTTGCCGTTCCATGGTCTGTTCAAAGGCCGATATGCGTTGGGTAAAAATACGCATCCACGATTGCCCAAACAATTATTTTGTACCTTCATTATCCTTTATTAACAACCAACTAGTCTATCTTAACAAATGTACTAAGCTTAGCAACCACTACAAAAATGAGTCCGACAATACAAAGCTCTATGTCGCTCAATAAAATGAGTCAAAGCGCATCATTTCTTTGAACTGGCTGGGTATCAAAGTCATTGGCAAACCGCTTTCCCATGATATTGCCCGGGCAATACGCGAGTTAAACACCGAGCGGCGCATTTGAATGTCCGCGCTAAATTGGTATATATCATGATAAACAGCCATGTCTAGACTATCTATAGACATGTGGCTTTTATCATATATACTGGATAGCTTCATTCCTAGGAATAAAAATAGTACATGCATACTAGTGTTGTTTTAGTATGGAGTTTTAGTTTTAGTTGTAGCTAGTTTCATCAATAATTTTAGTTTTAGTTTTAGTTATAGTAATCTTTCTTAATTCTTTTTAGTTATTGATTTAGTTATGGTTATTCACTCTTTGATGTTTTAGTTTTAGTTATAGTTACAGTTAAAAACATGAAAACCTTTTAGTTTTAGTTACAGTTTTAGTTATGTACATCGAAATCTTTTAGTTCTAGTTCTAGTTATAGTTAGAAACATGAAAACCTTTTAGTTTTAGTTATAGTTAAAAACATGAAAACCTTTTAGTTTTAGTTACAGTTAAAAACATGAAAACCTTTTAGTTTTAGTTACAGTTTTAGTTATGTACATGAAAATGTTTTAGTTCTAGTTCTAGTTAAAAACTTGAAAACCTTTTAGTTTTAGACACAGTTTTAGTTATGTATCTGAAAACCTTTTAGTTATAGTTTTAGTTGTGCATAAGAAAACCTTGTTTAGCTTTGATAGTAAGCTATATTTTATGTGAATGAAACTCTTGTTATAATTTCAGTACCATTTTTCCAGCTTAGTAATACAAAATCTTTGTATTACAAGACCTGTCAATTTTTTTATAATATAGATTAATACAACACTTAATACAGTACATTTGACGCAATCTCTGTCACAGGTATTCCTTATTCTTTCTTAGCAGAACTTCCCTTTCCAAGTTACTATTAGTAAGTCTGTTGCATTTGCCAGATGTCGATTCCCCACTTGTAGACAAATACTCTTTCAATAGGGGCTGTTGAAGCATGCAGGTATGCATAAATGTAGCCATTAACTAAAAGCATTAAATTACAGTGACCATTAACAAAAATGGTTAGCATACTATAGGCCATCACTACTACCTAGTACCTATATTACTGAGTTTGTGAATTTTGGTCAAACAGTTTTTATTAGTTATAGATTTAATAGTATGTACGTAACTATATGATATAGATATTTTAGTTGCATATAGTTTTAGAAGTAGTATCAAATACATTTAACAAGCAGTTACAGTTTCATTAATAAGATCAACTTGCTATATTGTAAGCAGTTTTAGTTTTAGTAATAATATAGATTTGAATTTAGTTATAGTTATAGTTTCAGTGATTATATACGTTTGTTTTAGTTATAGTTTTAGTAATAACTAGGTGTACCCGCGCATTTTTGCGCGTGATACTAAGACAATTGTGTGCTATTGTGTGAATACACTTAAAGTTTGAACATTACTAATGATCAAGGAGTAATCACATCATTGCATACCAACAAAGTCATGATTATGCATAGCTACTGATGTGCATGCATAATCTCTTCAATTGTGTGTGGCACTAAAATATAGCTATAATGTTGGTGGCTTCATGAACAAAGAGTGACTAATGTTATAGGTTTTATAATGTAGGTTGGCCTTGTGCACTGGAATTTCTGTGCATTACTCATGCAGGTCCCATTACAACCATGCACATACATAAAATTAGCTTCGAGCAGCAGACAAATACCACAATTGGGATGTACTCTACTTCATTTGGATGATGTTGCATGAACTAACATAAATTACATGCTTGAGTGTGGCATGAGGATCAGTTGACCAATGGTTGGTGCAGACCTGCTTGTCGCAGTAGCTATACTTCGTCTAGCGGACAGCGGGATAGGCTTCAGGACGTCTATCCTTGTAGTGGACAGCACAGTAGGGTGTATTTCCGGTGAGTCTTCCTTGTGTGGTCTCTGTCAAGTAGCCTGATAGAAATAATCATCGCTCGTAGACTTGCCATGAAACTCTCCTTTATTGACTGTTTCCTTCTCCATTACAGTGGTGTGCTGGTAATCCTCAATTTTAGGCTTCCCTGACCTGCCTGTCTTTGTGTCGCAGTAGTTATACTGTACTTCGTCTAGCGCACAGCGGTGTAGGCCTCAGGACGTCGTCTATCCTTGTAATGAGCATAGCAGGGTGCAGAGTGTGTTTGTCAAGTAGTCGTAGACTGGCCACACCCACTACGAAACTCTCCTTTTATACTGGCGAGTGTGCTTGCTGGATGATAGCGTACACACCAGATCACATGATCAAATTCGCTGATGTGATTGGTTAAATCATGAAAAAGTGATTGATCCTATTTCACTGTAAGCTTTTAGATTATTAAATTTTAACCATGACGTCATCTGATTTCTATTGGCAACGCGTGTATACCGGGATGCCGTATACGCATATCGTAAACTTATAATGGCCATTGACAGTGATAAGTATCTCGCAACCAAGGTTAGCACGTAATGATAGACACGAAAACCACCTTATGACACATTGATTTGGACGGATAGTTGATTTAGTGAGTTTGAAGCTAATCGGGGGAAAAACCTGGGAGGAGTTTGTGTTTGAAATTTTTATGGCCTCGATTTTAACGTTTCTCGTTCTGTCAGCCACAGGGGAGAGAAACGTCTAGTGTAGGCTGGGATGGGGGAAGGCTGGTAACACGATAAGGGTCTCCAGAAAGTTATGGACGAATTCGTGTCTTCCTCGGGTAGTTACGGTGGTTTAAAGGGTATTTTCCGTAGTTTAACGAATCGCCACCAATCCTGGATCATAAGATTTGTCTCAAATTCTAGAATTGAATGGTACCGATCCGATCGAAATCCGACCAAGATTGACGGATCAGTGCTCGAAAAACACGTGCGTGGGCGAAGAGAATTAATAATTATATAGATATAGATTTGATTTTAGTTATAGTTGTAGTTTTAGTGATTATATACATTTGTTTTAGTTATAGTTTTAGTAATAATATAGATTTGATTTTAGTTATAGTTATAGTTTCAGTGATTATATACGCTAGTTTTAGTTATAGTTTTAGTGATTACATACATTTATTTTTAGTTATAGCTATAGTTTTAGTGATAAAATATACATTTGTTTTTAGTTATAGTTTTAGTTAACTGAAACATATTCACCATTCACCTTACTAAAAGTACTTTTAGTTTTAGTTACAGTTAACTGAAACAACACTAATGCATACCACAAAGCCTTTATGCAAGTATATATATATTTAATAGTTCAGGCCCTTGGGCTTTGGGTGTAGCGTAAGTGACCTATTATCGAACGGTACCTATTATCGAACATAAAAATAATGTAACGTATTCGGAAGTTTACAATTTTATTCCCCATACTTGTAAGGTGTTTATATGGAGAATTCCAATAGTGTAGCCTATTCTTAATGAGCTTTCCATCCTTTAGAGTTTATGTGTGGACATCACAGCAGTCTTGATACTCATCACCGCTGACGAAGAAATGAAGAAAAAGAACACAGGAATCGCCGTGAAAGAAGTACAACTCGAGCGTGACTTTGGCGGCAGAATTGGGCTGACTGTTTGTGATTTACCTGAGTAAAAGATGTATCCACGAAGACTGTACAGAAGGGGTTGTTGTAAACAAGGATAATAAGACTGTGTTATTGGTCGTAATGTGCTGATTTTTCACCGTACGCATTTTACACTAAACGATTCGCTGTTGTAACTCACAAGTGCATGCTTGTATCAAAACTATACTTCAGTTACAGTATCATGGTACTTCAGATAACACGTTGATATAATCAAGAGTGTGTAAGGTGCACTGAAGTCACCACAGTAGAAAAGGTGCAAAACGTTCGATAATTGATTAACGCAAATTAATGGGCGTTCGATAATAGGTATCGGTGTTCGATAATAGGTATCGGTGTTCGATAATTCATATTTTACGGAATGCAGAAATCCACACATAACACGGACACTAATCGGATACTATTACTCAAACTTACGTGAGGTATTGTACAAGAAAGGCGCTACCTCTTGGTGAAAAGTCGAGGTTGATACTACTTTCCTGGAGATATTTATGAAGTAAAGTATAAACTTTGTTCGATAATCGGTCACTTACGCTATATATCAGCAAAATCCCTCGCAGATGTGGTATAAGTGATATATATATATCACTCAAGGCACATTCACCTGATAGGTGAAAGAACTACAGACCACTCACCCCATTTGTTTTATACACTAACATCTGATGATCGATCGTGGTTTCAATTGTGTGGGAAAATAGCTCTCAGAACGTTATTCCTATGTTGCTATGATCAACACATGCCAAACAATTTGATTGTGGAATTGATTTTTGAAGTGTAAAGTTTTTAATACTACATTAAACCTTCACTATTGTGGCAGTAAGTAAGTTAATACATTAAGTACTAAAGCTACTCACCTGGGTTGTCATATTCTTCTTCTTAAAGCTTCTTCTTAAAGCTACTCACCTGGGTTGTCATATTCTTGTTTTGTGGTTTCCAAATGGTTGACACACACCTCCACACAGTGGCTAGAAATATGCATCCATGCATCACCCAAGCGCTCGTTATACAGATCATTCGTCTTAGAATATATAGTAGTTTAAAAAATCTAAAAACTTAGCAACTACACTGAGCCTAACCCAACTTACAAACCCAAACCCATAATTAAATGCTCTGTGTCACTCAATATAACGAGTCAAAGCAAACTGTATCTTTGAACTGGTTGGGCATCAAAGCCATGAGCAAATCATGTTCCCATGATAAACCCTGAGCGGCGCCTTTGAACGCCCACGCTAAAGTGGTACATGCAATAGTTATACCATGGCTGCGAGGGATTTTGCTGATATATACACCCAAAGCCCAAGGGCTGCGAGTGTTATGTCAGCAAAATCCCAAGCAGCCGTGGTATGTGATATATATCACTTGGGGCGTACTCACCTAATAGGTCAAAGAGCTAAAGAGAACTCATCCGTTTGTTTTATACAGTAGCATCTGAAGATCGATCATGGTTTTAATAGCGTGGGCTAATAGCCATCAATACGTTATCCAAACGTTAAAACATTATTAATACGTTACTATGCTTCAACATGCAATGTTAGAAAACTTGCGATTGTGGGATGGAATTTATATTGTTATCATTTTTGTACTAAGTTAAGCCAACTAACTTCGCTATTGGGACAGTAAGTAAGTTATTATATTAAGTTAAGTACTTAGGACTGTAAGTTACTAACCTATTTCAATGTAGGAGTAGTAGCTTTGCTGTTCCGTGGTCTGTTCAAAGGCTGATACGCGGTGGGTAAAAATACGCATCCACAACCACTCAAACAATTATTTTGTGCCTTCATTATCCTTTATTAACAACCAACTAGTCTATCTTAGCAAATGTACTAAGCTTAGCAACCACTACAAAAATGAGTCCCACAATACAAAAAGGTCAATGTTGCTCAACATAACGAGTCAAAGCGCATCGATTCTTTGAACTTACTGGGTATCAAAGTCATTGGAAAGCAGCTTTCCCATGATATTGCCAGGGCAATATGCGAGTTAAACACCGAGCAGTGTCTTTGAATGCCCACGCCAAAGTGGTATATAGACAAGTATACAAAAAAAATTAGGAATTTTAGGGATCAACTAAGAAGTGAATATCCATACTGTACGTGCCTGTCACAATATACCAACTCAAATACTTTTTATTGGTGTACTATATTCTAGTTGATTCCTACTCTATTTAAAATTCCTAAATTTGTCTTATACTTGTTTCTGTTCTTTTTATAGAACTGGTGATCAATCTACGTAACTAGTTTGTTTCATAAAGATGATTTGATGTAGTTATGGGAAGTCAATCAAAGAAGACGCCATCAATTTTTTTGTTGAACATAAACTGTAACTTTTCACATAGATTGGTGTACTGATATTCTACATTCTACAATTGATTTAATTGTCTTATATGGTTTAAGACAAGTGTACAGGAAATAAATAAGCGACTTAGATGCAGGATACCAAGCTTTAAAGCAGCTGGATCCCTGGCAAGGCAAACACACATACACAAAAGAAACAAAACATACACATACATCAATTATTACATTAATTTAATTAGATTTGACAGATCTGAGGAGTGAGCACTAAAAATTCTGTCAGTATGAGCAGGATATTGCAATTCTGGCAAGGTAACAAGATAGGTTGGTCAGCGTTGCAGGTGTATGCCCTGAGCAACCAATCTCAATTGTAACACTGGCCAGCACATCAGTGTTCATAGAATGAAATAGCTTAGTACATGAAGAACTTACACAGTAAAGCAGCATGAAACGGTGCCAACTAATCAGCACGCCTCTGTTCTACTTTGCTAAGAACGACTTTTTATCCAACCCGGCATCGTCTGGAACAGTTAGTTGAACTCAGACACAAGAGACTAATCAGTTCATGCCTGTTCTACTTTGCTAAGAAGAGTTATTATCTACCTGTCATCTGGAACAGTCAGTTGAACTCAAATACATGAGAAACAAACAATTAACAGTGTTCATCCTCTATGAACACCTTAGTACAACTTGCACAGGCAGTAAAGTAGTTTGTTAATGCAGCATGTGCCTGTTCTACTTTAAGTCCTTATCCTCTACCTGTCGTCTGGAACAATAAGTTGAACTCAAACACACAAGAAACAAACGTACCAGCAGGCACAGAAAGTCAAGCAGCATGTACTAAATACAATATTAGTACTAATGCGCTATCATGAATAACACCTTGTGTTGTAAGCAAAAAGCACTGCGTACAAAGGAAAGTCCATGATGTGTGCATTGTACATACTGTGGGTGGTGAAAAGGCACATTTCAGGACGAAGCGATGTTGAACAGTGAAGAAATCAAGCCTGTAGCTATATCCATTGTCAAGTTATGCTTGTCTGAAGGCATCAGTTAGAATAAAATTCGGTTAAATAGATTTTTTTTTAAATTCTATAGAAATTTTTTGGAAAGTTTGGGGTTTATCTGAAGACAATTTTGGGCTTGGCTGTGCATAACCAATACCACCAAGTTGTCGTGGAGGGAAGGGTTTTGGGTGAATTTTGGGCTGGAAAAGCCCAGTTCTGCACAATCCCTACTATACAGTACTACCATATTGTATAATACATATGACAGGTGAAACATGAATGAGTATATATAGTTAGGCCATACCCATACTTCAGCCTAAATGGTTATTGAAACTGTTTACAAACTACTGTTTTGTTCTACTGTAATTACAAAAGGGAGGGTATTGTGCCCACTCTTACACACCTGATATCATATATAACAATATTAATAACACTTTCTCACTTCAAATACAATTCTGCAAGGGTAAGACTTCTTTTTCTCATGCATGCTCTATTCTAAGGGGCTGAAGACCTATGTTCTGCAACTGATACTTATTGACACAAGACCGATAAAAGACCCTCAACTTCTCAGTGTCTATCACAAGACCTGGGAGAGAAAACCATTAGGTAAAAAAAAACTAACTGACTAACACACACACAGAGCCCAAATCACTAGCTATTGCCTCCCAGCAAACCAGTACTGAGATGCCTGTGCGCCACTCAGGCACTTAAGTCTTGTCAGTAAAATCTTCCTGGGACAGGACTAGTAACCTGCAGGAGGATTGTCTAGGTCTCAAAGACAGGTCGCAGAACCCATAGTTCCACAACAACCCCCAACATTTCTAAGCAAGACAAAATTAAAGCCCAACACACACATAACATGAAGTTTAGTCTGCATGAGTAAGTCTATACTGCATAATTTGTTACAGCTGGCTCACCTAGCTGACAATGTTTACCAGAAATAGCGTGTACTGTACATGAGACACAATAGCTGATATACTCATAACAATACTGTACAGAGCCAAATGTAACAGAGGAAAACTTACATCATAGTCAACAACCATCTAAATCACATTTAATAAACAAGTATCTATCCAACATTACTAACTGTGAAACACGTGTATCCCAAAACTCACACAATTACTATCACTGGTACTAGGAGTGCACATGAATGGGTGATTAGGAATGTGATTGACTCTTTTTGTTAACTTCACATTTTCAAATTCGTTTTTGGCATCATAAAAGTACACGCAGCATTCTCTAACTTAACACATCCATTCATTGTCTTGTTTAAGACATCACAGTGAATTAGAAAGCTGCACCATTGGAACTTAACAGATTAATACACCTCAATACTATACAATGTGTACATGTAAAAGTTCCCATACATTTTAATATTAAATGTAAATCACATGCTCTCAGTGCACACACGATATCATCACTGACAAGAACCCAACAAGTCACAGATATGTCCATAACAAAACACCAAATTCTACAAAACATGTTGCCGTACAGCCTGATTGACAGCACACAATTATTTCAGTCAAATACGACCCTAGTTTGATTAATTCTTGAATCGCATTGAAATACATTGGAAGCATGCTAAAACTGCTAAGCCTTTAAGATTCACTGCTTCATGGAGAGGTTAACATATGTGGTTACGTAGATGGGACTTGTCTCATTATGTTCACCATGCATAAACAGGGCATGAACAGGGGGATACAGCTTTTGGCCTTTATCCATCTGTGCTTTCAAATAAGAGGGTATTGAGCATATAAATGGAAAGTTACATTGTATCATAACATAAACAAACACATGTTTACTTCATGGTACTGAAATGAAACAAAGATCGTGACTTATGACTGACCAAATGAGTTCCTGTAATTTACTTTCCATATAGTCACTGTACAAATTGATTGTTTCGCTGTTCCTGCACTATAATTCTAAGACCATTCACTGAAACTTCTAGCAGCCCATTAAGAAGCCAGAAAAGAAATCAGAGAAAACTGGTTTTTGCTCAAAATATTAACCAATGTACTGTAACTATGCCACACATAACATGGACTTGTTACTAATACCCATATTTTGAGACTACAGCACATTTAAGGCCTCATGATATAAACATGGTACTACAATTGGCCACATGTTGTGAAATTTAGCAAAACACAAGGGGGAGCATTCCAATAAATTTCATTCACCTGTATTTCTGGAGTCCTGTGTACAGAAACATAATTGACAGGGAGAGGTTTCATTATCTCCTTAACAGTTTGCTGGCACAAGTCTAAACCATCTTTAGAAAGCACTACTCCATCTCCCATGACAGTGCAGTCATATAGAGTATTGTGGTTCAACATAGATGTTGAGTCTATTGACAATAAGTCAACAGCATCTTTGACAGTACTACTATTACTAGCAACAGTAGTACTAGGCACTGAAGTGCTTTGGTCAGTGGTGTTGCAGCTCAAGTCCATTACATTATCATCCCCAGAACTAACATCTTCTAAACTGCTGTCTTCACCACTATCATCTTCACTAGATGTTACATCCTTTTTTGGTACAAACAATTGCTTTTCTATTTTAATTAACTTTCCCCTTTTCCTTCGTCTACTTTTCAAACTGCTATCAATGATTAAACCATTCATTGAATTCACTTGCCTATACAACTCAACCTTGTGTTCCATTTGCCTGTAAATAGTATCAGAAACAAATCACACCAAGATTGTACATACACAGATGGTGTTTGTCTATAACACAGAACAACATATATGGACACTGCGATGGCTAGCATGTCTACAACAACATTAGATAAGAAATCACAATGGTATGTGAACAATAAAAATAGGGACATAAAGCAGCATGAAATCAATAGACTACCAATGAAACAGGAGATCTTTAGCCATTAAATACACACCCCTATACATCAAAATATTCTATTGATGAAGAACTTAGCTGTGGTTCACTATTTGTATATTTCTAAACAAAACAACATTGAAGAGTCTGTAAGTCACTTAGCATGACAAAGGATCCTTGTATGAATTGAATTTAGACATTAAAACAGATGACACTAAAGTATACATAGCCTGAATACAATGATCTGCATGAAGCTTTTCAGGATATGACATTATCAAACTGGGGCCGTGTTTCTATAGCAACAGGATATCTCCTATTTTAAAGATGATCACAGTATACATACAAGCAATAATACTACCAAAATTTCAAAGGCACTGGGAAACATTGGGAAACCACATTGCACACCACTACTCCCACTTCTTTCATAAGACTCTCAGTCACTTCCATTCATTGTGTGCCAAATAATCAATTACCTTTGAATTAAGCATCTGGTTGTGTGTTTAGTCACTGGAAGTATACAGCCTTACAGCACAACTAAACACCAGGTTTTGAATAAACATCAGGTCTCAAATAAAACCTAGTGCAGATAATTTCACGAACAACAAGACCAACAACAAAGTGAAAAGCATTTTAAGGCCTTCCTCATTACATTTGAATCTACATTTATGCTTAGAAGGATCAGAGGTATGGAGTTGATTCCAAGGAATATGTCATGTATATAAATGCTGGTCTTGTATAGTCACTGGCGATAAATAAATACCCTGGTAATAATTCAAGATCGTTCAGTGACTAAAAATACTGTGATATGATTGTTGTCAACATGGTAGCAGTATACACAATTGTGCCGACTCTTTTATAGCAAGCCCTACTAAACCACCAAGAAAACTAAGTGGCATACAGGGACCAGACTTGAAAAAATTGACCCTTTTCAAAAATACGTCATCACTTTCCACCATTTTGAAAATGATGAAGGCATGTTGACTTTCCCATGTTTTGATAACTACTTAATTGCCTCCAACCAGATGCAATTTGCAAGCTCGAAAACCTCTTAATAGTACTGCTTGGGCACTGTATTTCAAAGTAGCACATTGATAGTAAAATGGCTAGAAAATGTTGATGATAGTAAAATGGCTAGAAAATGTTGAGCAATGACGTATTTAGGAAAGAACGGATGGGTGTACCTTTTTGTTTGTTTGGCTTTACCAATTGTAGTGGTTGAATGAAGCAGGCTTAATTCCGACTCCGCTATTGCACAACTTGATAACTGCTCCAAAATTTCCTTCCTCTAGAGATAAAGTGACACGTGACACAAGCACGTGGTATTCTTATATGTTCGGTCACCTTTGCTTTCTTTATTTTTCTTTCTACTGTTTTCTGTAAGTGCTTTTTTTGACGACTACTGAGTTTGTTTCTGTTCAAAATCTTTTCGGGCTTCTTTTCAGATAGCTTCTGCTTTTTCGGAGGTAATTCTAACACATTCGTGTCTTCGTAAGGACCATTACTCCTAGTCGCCGAGCCAGCCCTCGCTTTCCAGTTGAATCCTTTTCGCCTACTCATTGTTGTACTACGCAACGCACCCACAACAACCACTACAAAAAAAAATCTCAAGTTGCCGGGTGCTCATCTCCGATGATTGATTATTGTGACGCAATAGACGCAGATAGACGTGACTAGTTTCGGTGACGTATATTAATTAAATTTTATTGTCTTTTGCCAAAATATTAGATTGTGAGGATTATTTAGATACTGTACATCTAGGAAAAGGATTTCGTGTTACTTATAGTTTTATTTGTGGCGTTAAACGAGTATTTTCGTGCCTAGTATGGTGAAACTGGCCATGCCAACAGAAGATGCGGTCAAGGATCCGTGCGAGCAGAATTTGCGTCTGCTTCAAAACAGGATTGAGAGCGAATTTTCTAATCTGGTGGAGGCAAGATCAGAGCAAGGAGAATTGGACAGAATTAAGAGCAGGGAGATTAACTTGATAGAAGTAAGTGCGATGTTTTCGTCGCATTCATGGTTTGGTGTGTATAAAAACCACAAGTTGAAATCCCCGTGCATTTGTAGTTCAAGCATATTGTCAATTGTTTAAGCACAAATAAAAGTTTCATCAATATGTTTCTCCTCGTTGGCATATATAGGATAGAATAATGAAACAGTATGCAAGACAACTTGTTAACAAACACGAGCTGTTACGAGCGAAGGAAAACGCTAACGATAGTGATGCAGACAGGTACATCCAATTGGACCCATTTTTAAACACCATTGGATTGCAGCCAAGAACAATAGAGGTGTGTATGTATTTTTAACGTAATGCACACATACACACACCAAGTTGTGATCTTGAAGTGATTATAAAGTAGTATTATCACCTCTGGTGGTGCATGTGTGAACTACATTGTTTAACAGTAAAGCCATGTGATATGACTGTTGCAGGTTTTAAAAAGTGATATAAGTATGACAGTTGACCGACTATTTGGTTTGCAAATGGATGAATTATACAGCTTGACAACTGCTAATGATATTGGAGAAACTGAGCAAGAGAAATTGCACAAGTCCTGGAAGCGTTTGCATCAACACTATGGTGAGTGTGTTAACATTTCCTAAAATGGTGTTGTGTACCAGTATGATCTGTTGCTGTTACTAAAGAGATGAACTGTTTTTTTTTTTAAATGAGGGGGTTTCTATAAACTTAATTCGTGATGTCACAGTGCACATTGACCTAACAAAAAACATGGTAATGATATTATTCTGACCAGTGTCTCTTGGAAACAACATCACAGGTTGCCTGAAGTTGTGTTATTGCTATGACAAATTGTGTGCCTTACTGTTAGTAAAATGTTTTTGACATTAAGGATGAAGTAAATGTTGATGAAAAAATAATGTTTGATGAATTTCACTAATCAGTCAATTTTGTCTACTTTTTTTCTTTTGCATTACAGTAAATAATTCAGTGTGTGCTTGTTTTGAGCTTTAATTATCACATTCCTCTGTTATGCACCAACTCACCTTGTTAATATTATTGGTTGTCCATGGTTACCTTTTTGAAAAGCTTTTTGCATTTGTACTCAGTCTGGCTTCTCCAATAGTTTTGTTTTGATGTTAATGGCATCATCATGTTTACACTTTTATAGCTGGGAGGAGTGAAGCTATCCAAATGCCAGTCTGCCTGGCCCATTTCTCCACAAAGTGTGGGTATTGGTCAGTATTGCATTCCTTGCAAACTACTGGTAACCTTAAAAAAAGCACATTATAAAATTGTGTTAGCTAAAGTTTCACATTCTTATTCAATGGTTTGGTCATCAAGTTTAACAGCTAGTGTTTTTGATCAAGTGTGCCTGATTGAGGTGACAGGACACAACATTCTATTTTATTTCTTACTTCTAAGCTGATACATCAGTTGCTCAGTGTACAGTGTAGATCATTGAAAGTGATTTGCCTACTGGTAGCACTAGTACAAGTACTATGCATGCTATGCGTACATGCTATAGATGTTCACTCTCTTTAGCTTTCTTTTGTAACATATATATATATATATATATATATATATATATATATACGTGGCACACATTATGATGCAAATTAAGTTCAGATTAAATGTAACATGGAAGTAATATCAGGAACACACCGAACACACCACCTTAAGCACTCATAGTCTTAGCACCATCATGAAGTAGCAATTAATCATTGCATATATATATATATAGTATAGTGGTATTTTTCACTGATGTGTAGTCAGCCCTCCATTACCAGCCTGTTAGATAGTTTGTGCACTTTTGGTACACTCTAATGAAAAGGACATTAGAACAAAATTATACAAGTACAGTAATCTGGTAATAAATAGGCAACAGATACACCCAGTTTTCTATCACTTTTTAAAACCTACTTAGTGGAGGCTTTTACCACATTTGTTGTCCTGCCATTGTGTGTTGTCATGGCATCTTCTTTGTTGAATACATGTAGATCAATATGAACAGAACAAAAAGCTTTCTACTGCTTCAGCAGCAGATTTTGAAACCACTGGAAGATTGAATTCTGTCTCATCAGACAATGATAGAGTAGGCATGAATCAATGCGCTACACCATCAAGATTGCAGTCTGTTCGGCCAGCCTTGCCTTCACAATCATCTTTTAATGGTAGCTTTGATAGGCAGTCACCACCTCACACACCTTTGAACATTTCTGGACGAACCCACCTTTCCTCATCATCATCCTCACTGCTGCACCATTCTTTAAATATTACACAAAGCCCAGTAGTTGACACCCCCTACAATTATGCACCACAAAAGCATGATACAGAAGGGATGATGTTTCAAAGATTTATGCCAAGGTGTGATTCAGTGCCTGTAAAATGTATCCAGGATCATTCAGGAGCCAAGCACACAAGGTCTCATTCTGTTGGAAATCCTTTAGAATTTGAAGAAGACTTAATTGAGACTCCAAACCCTCGCAGTAGTTCTGCTAGTCCTCCACCTAATGATAGCTGGAGTTCAGCTGTGGCCACGCCTAGCTATGTTCTAATGCCCCATCCTCAAATGAGAAGAGTTGTAGATGCAACCCCCTCTCCGACAACAATCAACAGGGTGGATTCAGCTGAGAAGGAGCATGTGTTGTCAAATAGTGGATCGTATGATTATCTAAGAGCACAACCTGTTTCACATTCCAGGCCATCATCTCGTGATGGAATGCTGGCAGTTCACGGATCAATTACTACTTCTCATTCTCATGATGACATTTTAGCAGTCAGGAAAAGTGATGATTATGAGTCAGATTTTGCTATTAGGCACTTTTCCACATCATTGTCACCACGCATTGAAGAAAGAGGAACCATGTCTGGTCCCACATCAAGTTCAATGGTAAATCTACCAAACTTAGTAGTGAATCATGAAAATGATGACTATGATATTGGGAAAGCTTCATCAGTTCCCAGACTAACAATTTATTCTACTGGTGGAGATTCTAAAGAATCTAGTGGTAAGTGTAAACAGTTGGAATGTGTAAAAGTCATGGTGGCTTTGTGCAGGTACAGCTGTATAAGTATTTTTTGTTTGTTTTTTTGTTTTAATAAAGACCTGTATTTTCCCAGAATACTTGTATATCAGCATAGATTATAGACATAGACACGGGGTTGGAAACATTATGTCACGTGATATCACTAAAATTGTTTCAAATCATCCTCAAGGCAAGTCTTGTTGCGGAAAAGTTCCCTTATTGTATTAAATAAACCTGTCAGTTAATACAAGCGCTTTATCAAGCAATGTCAACTCTTTGAAAGAATTTTCTATGAAGCGGAATTTAGGCTCGCATACAATCCTAACCTACAGTACACACTAGGGCTGGGACGAATATTGAAATTTACCTTCAAACGTTCACTAATAAAATGTTCGAACATTTAAAGCTTTGGTGTTAGCTTTCAAGTTACAAGTTTTCTTGTATTTACTAGCATCCTTCTTAAGTTTTATCTTTCTAATCCTATTTAATAAGTTTGTACCCTGTAAGCATTTGGAAAGTGCATAGCAGCAGTACTGAATGTTGCGATCGATCGATTGCAAATGGGTGTGTCCGCTATACTGCAATCGTGCATAAGTTATCACCAACTAATGGCTAAACGGACATTTTCCTGCAATATCTATCACTTTATAAGGTGTTTTAAGGCTATAACTATGGTAGTGAGCTAAACTGCAATGGTTTAAAAGTGGGCATGGCACCAGCGAAGAGAAAAGCATCGATCGCGAAAGATCAATAAGCAGCTACAATAAAGACAACGATGTTTATTTGTAATTCTTTCATAGACCATGAGTGCAGTACGAAGCTTCAAAGGATACTTTAATCGAAGCTTCGTCCCAGCCCTAGTACACACTTGTGGTACTGTTTACTTGTAGTGTCTAGCAAAAAAAAAAGACAAACAAACCCTGTGGATTTATATGTTGTTAGACGTATTATTACATACCCGAATCAATGCGAAATGCTTCTTCGCGTAGTGGGCTACGAGTTATGGCCTAAGGCAGCATCCAGTATCAAACATCAAAGGATTTTGTGGTACCGATTATTCAGCAACAGACTACTACAAGGCTGTAATTCGTGTAATACAGTTTTTATGATCCACCATTCACCCAAGTCGAAGAATTATTACTCTTATACCATCCATTGGAAAGTTACAACAACTTTAACACAGGTGAGGATCAGCCACAAGTTTCCAAGCCTGTTTGTGTGTGTGCGTGCGTGCGTGTGTGGGTATCTATAATCTATGATATAGGCAAGATAATGTATGAATTCCAGTGGTTCTATGTTCACAGCTTTCTCTGCTTAAGGTACAGCTAATAATTTTCACAATTGAATCTCTACACATATACAAAGTTTATGTGTGCTATTCAACATTGATAAGGAGCCTGTATCAGGTCTGCCTGTAGGTACTTACTAACATGATTGTACAAGGTGTTGCTTCACACAGCATATCGTCATAACTTCCTTTTACCCTAAATTCTCATTTCCTGGAGCTATTTAATTATTGAGTAAGTAGTTGTTGACATCTGCAATTCTGCATACAATACACATGTACACCTGCAGTAAACAAATCTCAGTTGGTACATACTTTTGCAGAATTTGTGTTGCATTAAAGGGATTATTATATACATGTGTACACTGTATGTAGGGCTTTCTTGTTTATCCTTTGTGGACTTACTTGGAGCTGATATTTCTCTTTGTAGCATTTATGTACTCTCTTCAATAATCAAATCTATTTTCCTGGTTGCAACTAATTTATCTAAATACTGTAATGTATCTGTGAGGTATGTATGATGACCAGTGTGCAGGTTTCACTCAGCACACTGTACATCTGTATGTCAGATGTACAGTGTGCTGAGTGAAACCTGTCATCTTTACACACATACCAATTTCTCTTCATTGCTTCTATGTTCATAATATTTGTATAGAGCATCCCTTACTACAGTACTATGAACCCTATCTTGATCTTTATAAAAGGAGACTACAACAATAATTTCAGCCAGCTGTATGTTTAATAGTCCTGGAATGATAACATTAGATACAGTAGTGGTTGGAACAGCAAAGAAATTTAATTTGTGTGGATGTGTTTACCATGACCTGGTTTAGTGGTTTTCCTATATACAAAGCCTTCTTTTTGTTTTCTTTTCATGAATAGGCAAATGTGTACATGTAGGTTTTATTGGTTCAAGCCTTTATTCACTGCATACTACATTGTCTTGCAGTGTATGTTTTGTTGCATGCATTTGTATTTTAGTGCAATTTATAGTCTATGTGTGAAACTTAGTTAACATGTTGAGTTTTTGCTGAGACAGTCACATTAAAGGAAAATTATCTATCCTTTGTATTAATTGGGCAATTCAGTCAAATTTTCAGTGGGATGTAATAAGTAGTTTTGTACCACTGTTTTGTGGTATTCAGTTAACATGATTGTATTTTGTAGGCCAACATTCTATGCCCACGTCTCCAAGAACACCTGGAAACTATGCTCCAACTGGTCATATTGGTCATGCTATACCACACAGGTAATCATACTGTACTTAGTAATATGTACATGGCCACGCACATGCATACAGCCAGAAAAATAACAGCTAACTAGAGAATTTTTTGTTTGTTGAACACAATGTGTACAGCTATACACAGGTGTACAGTATAGTCAACACAGAAGCCTACAATTTATTAAAGCCTTATTGTTACAAAGTTATAATCTAAATGTTCTACAGTGTATATGACAAGTGTTTGGAAGAGTTACATGTACTGTAGGAATGTCACAAGCTATTTAACATCATAATAATAAAAGAGATGATTATCAAACAGTATAATACAAATTTAATTCTTGCTTTAGCCCATATAATTAGTAGTACCCCCAACATGGTTACTAAAGTAGGTATTTGCATATCAATAAGTAGCTACAAAAGTTTTAAAAAATTATCCATTAGAATTTTCTGCTGCTGACTGACTGACCGACTGATTGACCTATAGCCAAGTGTAACTTAACAATGGCAAAGGATACCAACTTGATTCTGATTTTGTACTGTACACTGTACAGTACTAGTGGACATTTAACCCTACTTCTGTCAATACCCATGACTGAATTAAGGATTAAATGTTCACCAATATACCTTAAAAGGATTAAGCTTGTTCACTACTTGTATTTTAAAATTTCTAAGCAACCAATTGGAAGCATCTGAAGGCTCTTTTAGGACTGCAAAGATGCCATGAAGTTGTTGTGGAGCTGGTATTCTGGGCAATATTTTTTTCATGAGATAGTGCAAAGCTCCACGATTCCACCATATAATAATTACTTCTTTCCTTAATTAATTGGGCCTCCCACCAAATGGTAATTGATTATGGATTGATAGTACCTTTTCCAGCACTTCTGTAAGTGTGTGAGGCAAAGGTTATTAGCGGCAGCAGAGACCAAAAAGAAAGTACAGTAGCTGCAGCTTTTGTTGGACCATAGATAATAGACACCCCATACTGGATTGGAAACTTCTAAGAGCCACCTAATCTATCCGCGCTTCGTGCCCCTTATACTGTGGAGTATATTTTATAAGAACATGTTTTGCTTACTGGTGAGTAGTAAACCTACCGCTATGGAATATAAGGTTTGGCCTATTCATAGTGGGTGTACTGATGTGTATTAGCTAGAAGTTTGACAACCGCGAAAGGTGATACTTGACTAAACTGGAGCGAATATACCATGAAACACATACCAGTACACGTAGCATTAGTTAGTAATAAGCATCAGCCTTACACTAAATTTGTTCACCCCGCCATTTTCACAAACATGTTCAAATACTTTTTATACGGAAAGCACCTATACCAGTAGTAGGCCAATCGCCACCCAAGAAACAATCTACTAAACTTACTAGTTAAAGGAACCGAGCTGTATCCAGACAGTAAAACAGAATCTTCGAATGAAAAAGAGTGTTTGAAAACTTCAGGCGCGAAACGCGGATAGAACGGTAGTTTTGTATGGGCACTATACATGTGCTTCCAATCCAGGTAGGGGTGTCTATTATCTATGGGTTGGACTAATACACTATAATACAGTGCTGTATATAGTATTAGCTAGAGTAAATAATAAGTTATTTACTTGTAGTAGTAGTAGCAGTAGCAGTATAGTAGTAAGCCTGCTGTTGAATAAAGTTCTAATTTTCAACTTGAAATGGATGTAATAATTGGCATGAAGGTGACTCAGTTAGTGGCACGTTTATCCTAGCAGGATGTTCTTTGTATTGCAATATTATCATTGTATCTTATCTTAATCACTATATTAATGTTATTCATTTGATACATGTATGTGCTGATAAGTGAAACCATCAATATATGCCTCCCTGTCTGGCAATGCCTTGGCTTTTGTATAAATACCTGCCATATTTGGAAGACTGACATATGTAAGAGTTGTTGGTACAACAATTGTTGGACAACTGGTTTTTCCACATGTCCCACTTCTCTTCTCGTATATGTGTAGGACAGTGTATATGCAATGTATAGACCATGGTTACGAGGTGTATTGTACTTATATACACCCCTACTCCGAAGTTTACTGTTGATAAACACGAGTCAAAATCAAAGTAGTGAAATGGAAATAGCTAAAAAGTAGTGAAACAAGATAGGTTGTCCCTACCTGCACATATGGACATTTAATCTCAAATTCAAGTCCTAGCTACATATGCAAATATGTTCAATGAGTTCCACAATTGATCGTCCTTTGCTATCAAACTCAATTGCTGGGGGAAGTCTACGAACAACTCTACTATGCCTAACTGGCAAATTATGCCAGAGTTCATATTTGTTAAGTTAGTATATTATGTTACTGTTATGTGTAGTGCATGTTAATTACAAAGCATGCTACTGTATATATCATATGGCTACTTTGGTGTATTGCACTTACAGTCATCCTTAGTTATTGGAAATTTGCTGCTAATAAACCCCTTGCCTTTGCCTTGAGATTTACTGTATCAGCAGTAAATTTCCTCTGAACTCGAGTTAGGTATACAGATAAGTGCAATGCACCTTGTAGCACATTACATACAAGTAGAAGGAAAAATTAGGAATTTTAAGTTCTATTAGAGATCATAGACATAAAAAGCATTGAAACAAGGGAGGTCTCATACACCTGTAGATATACTAGTGAACTTTTACTAGTGCACAGACCCTATAAGGAATTAAATATCCACTTGTATATCTGCAAGTGTAGAATACCACTTTGTTTCACTACTATGATCCCTAATTGCACTTTCTCAACTACAACAAAAATTGACTAGAACAGTATTGAATCAAGTCCAAAATGTTTTCATAGCAATCAAAAACACTTTGATAAGGTGCTACAGAATGGTTATACAAATTATTTAACAGCATTTCTACTGACTGACTAACTAACTACCTACCTGGTGTCTCCATACAAGCACAACTCCATAATGCTCCGGGCTTGATTTTTCACTGCTAGACTTCACTTCAGCCAGACAGGTACCTATTGATATATTGCAGTATATGCACCACGGTTAAATTTCCAGTGACTTGAGGTTGAGTATCTTTCCATTTTTGCATTGTGAGGATTTTTTTCTACGTGACACATTTCAACCATTTGACTAGATGTTCTCAAGGTCACGTATAATCTTAATTAATCCTTTAAGGACCACTGCCATAATATATTATGTTGAAATTAAACCTGGCTTGAAAACCTGTTGCTGTTACCTTAGCGCCTTAGCTATCCTTAACAGGATTGTATGGCTAGAAATGATACCATTAAAATCAACGAAACTCACAATTGATACTTTTGTACACAGGCTGTACGGCGTATGAATAATGTTTCACAAGTATCGTAGCCTACACTTCAAGCCCATGATTGTTGTTTAGATGCATTTGTATAAAACTAATGTGTTGAATTAGTGCTGAACGGTTTTGATATTTCATAGAGAGTACCTTGATGTTGCAGTATATCTATACACTGTATTACTGGTATGCCGTAGTTAGATTCTATTTTATGTCTCTTTTACTAGATCCAGATACAAAAGTAGTGTTTCTAAACATAGATAGATTACAGTACACCAGTCCACTTCCACATTTTTTCATACACATACTGTTGGGAAGTTTTAAAGACTATTTTCCTTTAATCCATGGTTTTGTGGTGTTATGAAATCAAAAACAGACAACTAAACAGTCTGTACACTGCTCAACACTATGTTGAATGTAGGTTTATCTTTTCACCTTGTTTGAGCATGCTGGAATGGTTTATATTGATTTGACCATGACGCCCTCAGGCTTGTAGCCCTTGGGCTTGGGCATATGTATCAGGCAAAGCCCTTGTGGTCATGGCATACAGTAGCTATTGATATATTGCGTACATGCACGATGTATACAGTACACTCCCCTGTATGTTCAGGTTCTCTAATAAGACTGTGTTGTGTACCACACGAAGTTGTGACTACTGTAAACGGAGCATGGTATTTGGTGTCAAATGTCAAAAATGCAAGTGAGTTGTTACTGTACTGACATTGTAGGATTTTTTACTGGGGGTATTGCCTTTTAGGTACAAGTGTCACAAAGCCTGTGCTCGCAAGGCTCCATTTTCATGTGGGCTGCCTCCTGAACTAGAAGAGTTCTTCAGACAGCGAGTGTTATGTAACAAAAATAATACCCAAGAGCCCTCATCTCCATCTGTGCCTCTTCCTGATGTATTCCCAATTCAAGACCTTAACAGAGAGCCATCTCAAGGTACTACATGTAGTTTGTCAGACAAGTTGACTTACTAAATGTGTTGTATCTGTGTAGGTCGCTTTAGTCCAATGTCAGACAACAAGAAGAGGTTTGAATTTTCAAGAATTCCAACAGCCTCTGAAATAGATCCTAATCAAAATGTAGCCACACTAAATGTACCAAACTCTTCCTGGTGCCACCCTTCTGGCAGTACATCACCAAGTCTTTCATCACCTCTGTCATCACCGAGTATGACCCCTCGTTCACCACTCTCACCACAATACCACAATGCACCATTGTTTTCTGAATCTTTTGATAGTGGAAACAGCAGTCGAAAACAGAGTGACAGTTCTCAAAGCCGACATACTGTTGACAGCACTTATAGACATAATGCCAACCATTCAAATAGAAATAGTTTTGAATTCTATGACGGACACAGTTCTAGATCACAGGAGGATACTGAAGATGATATTTCCAATTTAGGAGATGAAGATCTCAGCTCTGTCAGTTGTGATAGCATTGAAGATAAGGGACAAAGACCACGTGGTTGCAGACCTCCCCCCATGATTGTGTCCCAAGATGAGTTACCTGATTTTGTTGCTGCACTATCACCTAGAAACAGCTTGAAAAGACTACTAGAGTCAAGGCTTGAATCAGAAGACAGGTACTTGAAACATTGGCCCTTAGTATAGTACAATTGTGCAAGACTGTGTAGTAGTGCCATATAGTGATCAAGATTATCAGTGCCTTAAAGTAGTGATGATGAATCATTAAGTCTAAAAGCATGCACAATAAATACTGTACTTCGGTATCTATCTTGTAAGTCTGTTATTTTAAACCTTAATAGAACCCCTTCATATCAAGTTGCATAAAGTGTTGAGGCTACATGTAATTATCAGTATTATTATTTTTCAGGACTAGTATTACACCAACGCAATCAACTGGATCGACAATGGATGACAGGATTGGCACTAACTCTAGTACAGTCACAACCAGTACCTGTGCTAGTACACTCACAAATGGTAGTGAGGATTGTTGTGATAATGGACTTGATGATTCTTTTGATGGGATACCAGAAACAGTTCATGGGAGCCAACGATTTAAGCGAGTAAGTCTGTACAGTACGTGTACATAACCTAGCTTTTAGATGCACCTATACAGTGTAGTTGCTGTAATTGACTTGCTAATTATACATAATTTTTTAATCCCAGCAGCAGAGAGGTAGTATTTTCAATGAATGGGAAATACCATTTGAGCAGCTGGAAATAGAAAGGTTGATAGGAAAGAGTGATGTGTCAGAAGTCTACAAGGGAAAGTGGCATGGGAAAGTGACCATTAAGAAATTTTACCTACCAAATGCTACCAAAAT